>NC_092716.1:112399016-112715612 GCF_047496885.1 Scyliorhinus torazame
CCCACTGGGTCACTGTCTGTGCGGAGTCTGCACGTTCTCCCCGTGTCAGCGTGGGTTTCCTCTGGGTCCTCCGGTTTCCTCCCACAGTCCAAAAATGTGCAGGTTAGGTGGATTGGATATGCTAAATTGCCCTTCGTGTCCAAAATAGGTTAGGAAGAGTTATTGGATTACGAGGATAGGGTGGAAGTGAGGGCTTAAGTGGGTCGGTGCAGACTTGATGGGCCGAATGGCCTCCTTCTGCACTGTATGTTCTATGTTCTATAATGGATACCTGGGAGTGAGTTACAGACTGGAATCTAATCGAGGGGTTCAGATGGTTTATATATAGAATAACGGATACCTGGGAGTGAGTCACAGACTGGAATCTAATCGATGGGTTCAGATGGTTTATATATAGAATAGTGGATACCTGGGAGTAAGTTACAGACTGAAATCTAATCGAGGGGTTCAGATGGTTTATAGATAGAATAATGGATACCCGGGAGTGAGTTGCAGACTGGAATCTAATCGAGGGGTTCAGATAGTTTATGTACAGAATAATGGAGACCCGGGAGTGAGTTCCAGACTGGAATCGAACTGAGGGGTTCAGATGGTTTATACATAGAATAATGGATACCCGGGAGTAAGTTACAGACTGGAATCTAATCGAGCGGTTTAGATGGTTTGTATATTGAATAATGCAGTGTTTTTCAAACTTTTGTTTGCGGGACCCATTTTTGCCAACCAGCCAACCTTAGCGACCACACCGGCCAACCTTCACGACCCAGGCCGGCCGACCTTCGCGATCCACGCCGGTTGACCTTCCCCACACATACCACGTTCACTTACTTTTAATGCGAATGGCAAGCCTAGGTGATCCTCACATTCGCACTTTAATCAGGTTCAAAGGAGAAGGCAATGCACATGTCAGATGCAGGTTTAGCCAGTTACTTTGCCAGTTCATCTTTATGAAAACGGAAAATCCAACCTCGCACTTGTAGATCATCCTGAAGGACAAAAGCAACAAAATGCATATTTCACTTAGCACTGGACAGTCCTGGGGGATGCTATATCAGAATGCTGACAGCCTCATGGGCTTTTGGCGTGTTTTTAATGTGGTACAGCTACAGCAGCGTAGTCAATTTGGAGTCAGCTCTAAGTTAATAACTGACTCTGGGGTCCCAACCTCAGAAGGAATTTTTCACACATCACTATCTTTCAAAATCTGAAATTTCTCTCATTTGCCAGTTCTTTCCTGCATATAACTCGCATTGGCTTTGCATCCTTATTTGTGTTAGCATAATTGACAAAACCATTCCTCAGAAATCATCTTTGTACTGCTTTGATCCCAAGTTAAGTTTCTTGATGTAAAAGCCCGGAGCAGCTATTGGGCGCTTCTCCCGCGATCGGCATCACTGCGGGAACGGTGCGACCAATAGCTCTGCAACCCTCCCAACACCCGCCTGCGATCCTCACTTTGAAAAACCCTGGAATAATAGAGTAAGTTATAGGCTGGTATCTAATTGAGGGGTTCAGATTGTTTTTATATCGAGTAATGGACACCTGGGAGTGAGTTATAGGCTGGAACCTAATCGAGGCATTCAGATGGTAATGGATACCAGGGAGGGAGTTACAGGATGGAATCGAATTGATGGACTCCAACAGTTTATATCTAGAATAATGGATACCCAGGAGTGAATTGCAGGCATGCAGGGGAGAAAAAGAACATGGAGTAGAAGATAGCAAGTGAAGGAAAGCCAAAGGGTTGAGGATTGGTGCAGAAAATGAAGGAAAAGGGCAAAGTTTAGGGGAGATGTGAGAGGCAGGTTTTTTACACAGAGGATGATGCGTGCCTGGAATGTGCTGTCAGGGGAGGTTGTGGAAGCAGATACATTAACAACGTTCAATAGGCATCTCGACAAATACATGGATAGGATGTGTATAGAGGGACACAGCACTCGGAAGTGCTGAGGGTTTGGGCCAAGGGTGGTATCATGACCGGTACAGGTTTCAAGGGCCAAAGGGCCTGTTCCTGTATTGGTCTCAGTTCTTTGTTCTTTGAAAGGATAGGAGAGAACAGCAAGGACATTCAGAGGAGGGAAGGAGAGGGAGAAGACAGTGGAGAGGCGGTGTAAAGAAATTGGAAGAGGCAGGCAGGGTTGGGGGCAGGAGCGTAAAGGCTGAAAAACCAGCTCAGGAGAGGGAGGTGTTCCCTTCCCTTGAACAGGCAAGGAATCTCATCGTAACAGGAAGGGCCTGTGTTACATTGAGTGCCCCTTCCATCACAATCTATTGTGTTGCATCAAAGCTGATGTTTTGACTCGCTGGATCAGGATGTTCTAACTAGGCGGACAATTTTGCTGTTCCGTGTGTGTTTGTATCGTTGTGAAGTGTGTAGGGAGGGGTCGTTGGGCCTCAGAGAAAAGAATTGTCTTTTTTGTACAGTGAGGGAAAGAGGAGAATCTAATTTTCGGCTCAATCACAGACATTTATCTTTTGTGGATGTGGCATACAGTCCTATTTTTCTGCTTAATCAGCTTGGAGAAATTGTCGTGTTGGGAATAAGTTGAGGCTACCTTTCTGCTGGATTTCTGCTCAGTGGGCAGTCACAGGCCTCAAGCACTTCACCAAAGTGGCAATTCATAGATGGTACACACGTCTCCATTATGTGACAGTGATGGAGGGAGTGAATGTTTATGATGGTGGATGAGGTGATCATCAAGCAGGCTGCTTTTTCCAGGATGGTGTTGAGCTTCTTAAGTATTCTTAGAGCTGCACTCATTCAGGCAAATGGAGAGTATTCCATCATACTTCTGACTTGTGCCTTGTAAAGGATAGAAAGGCTTTGAGCAAGAAGGAGATGATTTACTCCCGGCAGAATTCCCAGCCTCTGACCTGCTGTTATAGCCACAGTACTTATGTGGTTGGTCCTTGTAATAACCCTCACGAGGTCCACGGGGATACCCTAATTGATCTCCCCATGGGACCAGTGGAATATGAGCTTCCCCCCTAGTGGGCAAAGGCCCTCCCAACTGGAGCTCATAAGAACCCAGTGTAAAGGCCGGCCCAGACAAGGACCAGCATGTTGGTGTCCCAACCAGGATTGTACTCTGTAAATATATTTGTTGCCTTGTGCAGACTTCTTGTGACCGTAAATAAATCTGCATCCACCTTACCGCTCAGCTTCCTGAGTATTAATAGTCCAGTTATGTTTCTGGTCAATGATGAGCCACAGATTATTGATGATGGTCGATTGAGAGAAATTAATTTCCTGGAATTCATGTGGCACGAATGTTACTTGCCACTTGTGAGCTCAAGCTTGATTCAAAACAGACTTCTCAGCTGGAAGGTTTCATGATGGCATTTTTGATGTAAGCTCCATGTGAATCATTCTGTGTTAATCTAACTTCACCTTTAGTATCCCTCTGGCTTATATTTGAAGGATTTATGAGAGCGGCTTTTTGGTTAATGTTAGTAAACTCAAAGTGCCCATCTGTTACAGAATGAACCAAGCTCCAACGATCGGCTTTGAAACAGACGTGGGCAGCCGCACAACACACCACTTCATGTACCCAGAGAGTGCAAAAAATCTCCCAGCAAACATCAGCTTTGTCTTGGTTCCATTTAAGACGTTGGATTTGTTATGGATCACCAGCGCCCTGTCAATGGGTGAGATCAGATTGTAAGTACAGCCCTAAACATTCTGACTTGCTTTTCAGTATATGCATTTGTAACCGTCATTGGGCCTATTTGATCTCTCAGTGCCAAAGCTTTGCAAACCAACAGCCATTACCAGAGCCAGTGACAGACTTGGATCAGCATTTGACCATAACGGGATACATCTTAAAGTCCTCTCCTCAGACACAACTCCAGTTGGATGATGAAGATTTATAACTAATACTGATAATTAGATATTAACTTGGTGTCAACATTTTAAATGTTAATAGTGACAGTGGGGATCAGTGTGTGATAAAGGGGACACTAACTCCAGGAGTCAGTATAGGAGAGTTTCTCTGTGCTTAATGAACAAATTGCAAATGAGACCGGTCTCAAGCTGGGTGTACCCTGTGTAGCTAATGATCTGTCAAGCTCAAACCTATTAATTGTGCATGTATTGATGAATGCATTCAGGTTTTGTATGCAGTAGGTGGGAGGAGAAAGTGATATGATCACCTTGGGTTATTCACTCTGAATAACTGGGGCTAGTTTAGCACACTGGGCTAAATAGCTGGCTTTTAACGCAGACCAAGGCAGGCCAGCAGCACGTACCAGCCTCTCCGAACAGGCGCCGGAATGTGGCGACTAGGGGCTTTTCACAGTAACTTCATTTGAAGCCTACTTGTGACAATAAGCGATTTTCATTTTCACTATTTAGGAATAATATCTTCTATTACTTGTATAATTACTACCTCTTAAAATAGCTCACTCTCTTGCAACCCTCACTCCTCCTAGGGCTACAGGAAAATTTTTCAGCAGTCAAAATTGAACTAAGAATTTAGCTAAATTGGCGAATACAATTAACCTGCTAGAAAATATTCCTCTCACGAGGCGTTCTGGCTGCCAGGAAGCCCACGGGAGACTTCTACCGGCCGTGTCTTGTTCCCGTTCGGGCGTGACGTGGCCGGTAGATCGCGCCCATAATCGTTTAAGTGCTATTAGGTTTGTAAACAAATAAGAAACTACATCAAAGCCATATTGTGTTATTAAAAGTTTCAATCATTCTTGGATTAATAGATCACCTATTAACCTGAAGCCAATACAGTTTTTAAAACCCAGCCAACTATTCATAGTTGTCAAAACAAAAACTTCCAACTACATTGACTGAAACTGACAGAATGTTGTCCCATTTCCATTTCAAAGCAGAGCACCTGTCAATGAATGGAAGGAAGCTGGTGCAGAAACCTTTTCCAACTTTCAAAAGCAAACCTTTTTAAACAGCCAGAGCTGTCACTCAATTTAAATCACAGCATGGAACATTGTGACAATATGTATATTTTAAGAATAATGAAGGGTGGACGTCCGGTTGCAGCTATGAAGGAGTAAGTCGCACATTTGGTGGCTCCCGCTCGGGTCGGACTTTTGGACCTTTTCCCCCGATTTTCTACCCGGACTTGAACATAGAACATAGAACATAGAACATAGAAAATACAGCACAGAACAGGCCCTTCGGCCCACGATGTTGTGCCGAACCTTTGTCCTAGATTAATCATAGATTATCATTGAATTTACAGTGCAGAAGGAGGCCATTCGGCCCTTTGAGTCTGCACCGGCTCTTGGAAAGAGCACCCTACCCAAACTCAACACCTCCACCCAACACCAAGGGCAATTTGGACATTAAGGGCAATTTATCATTGGCCAATTCACCTAACCCGCACATCTTTGGACTGTGGGAGGAAACCGGAGCACCCGGAGGAAACCCACGCAGACACGGGGAGGACGTGCAGACTCCGCACAGACAATGACCCAAGCCGGAATCGAACCTGGGACCATGGAGCTGTGAAGCAATTGTGCTATCCACAATGCTACCGTGCTGCCCTTAAGAACAAATAAATCTACACTATATCATTTTACCGTAATCCATGTACCTATCCAATAGCTGCTTGAAGGTCCCTAATGTTTCCGACTCAACTACTTCCACAGGCAGTGCATTCCATGCCCCCACTACTCTCTGGGTAAAGAACCTACCTCTGATATCCCTCCTATATCTTCCACCTTTCACCTTAAATTTATGTCCCCTTGTAATGGTGTGTTCCACCCGGGGAAAAAGTCTCTGACTGTCTACTCTATCTATTCCCCTGATCATCTTATAAACCTCTATCAAGTCGCCCCTCATCCTTCTCCGCTCTAATGAGAAAAGGCCTAGCACCCTCAACCTTAATGGTCTTAATGGACCTACTCTCCATTCCAGGCAACATCCTGGTAAATCTTCTTTGCACCTTTTCCAGAGCTTCCACATCCTTCCTAAAGTGAGGCGACCAGAACTGTACACAGTACTCCAAATGTGGCCTTACCAAAGTTTTGTCCAGCTGCATCATCACCTCACGGCTCTTAAATTCAATCCCTCTGTTAATGAACGCGAGCACACCATAGGCCTTCTTCACAGCTCTATCCACTTGAGTGGCAACTTTCAAAGATGTATGAACATAGACCCCAAGATCTCTCTGCTCCTCCACATTGCCAAGAACTCTACCGTTAACCCTGTATTCCGCATTCATATTTGTCCTTCCAAAATGGACAACCTCACACTTTTCAGGGTTAAACTCCATCTGCCACTTCTCAGCCCAGCTCTGCATCCTATCTATGTCTCTTTGCAGCCGACAACAGCCCTCCTTACTATCCACAACTCCACCAATCTTCGTATCGTCTGCAAATTTACTGACCCACCCTTCAACTCCCTCATCCAAGTCATTAATGAAAATCACAAACAGCAGAGGACCAAGAACTGATCCCTGCGGTACGCCACTGGTAACTGGGATCCAGGCTGAATATTTGCCATCCACCACCACTCTCTGACTTCTATCGGTTAGCCAGTTTGTTATCCAACTGGCCAAATTTCCCACTATCCCATGCCTCCTTACTTTCTGCATAAGCCTACCATGGGGAACTTTATCAAATGCCTTACTAAAATCCATGTACACTACATCCACTGCTTTACCTTCATCCACATGCTTGGTCACCTCCTCAAAGAATTCAATAAGATTTGTAAGGCAAGACCTACCCCTCACAAATCCGTGCTGACTATCCCTAATCAAGCAGTGTCTTTCCAGATGCTCAGAAATCCTATCCTTCAGTACCCTTTCCATTACTTTGCCTACCACCGAAGTAAGACTAACTGGCCTGTAATTCCCAGGGTTATCCCTAGTTCCTTTTTTGAACAGGGGCATGACATTCGCCACTCTCCAATCCCCTGGTACCACCCCTGTTGACAGTGAGGATGAAAAGATAATTGCCAACGGCTCTGCAATTTCATCTCTTGCTTCCCATAGAATCCTTGGATATATCCCGTCAGGCCCGGGGGACTTGTCTATCCTCAAGTTTTTCAAAATGCCCAACACATCTTCCTTCCTAACAAGTATTTCCTCGAGCTTACCAATCTGTTTCACACTGTCCTCTCCAACAATATCGCCCCTCTCATTTGTAAATACAGAAGAAAAGTACTCATTCAAGACCTCTCCTACCTCTTCAGACTCAATACACAATCTCCCGCTACTGTCCTTGATCAGACCTACCCTCGCTCTAGTCATTCTCATATTTCTCACATATGTGTAAAAGGCCTTGGGGTTTTCCTTGATCCTACCCGCCAAAGATTGTTCATGCCCTCTCTTAGCTCTCCTAATCCCTTTCTTCAGTTCCCTCCTGGCTATCTTGTATCCCTCCAATGCCCTGTCTGAACCTTGTTTCCTCAGCCTTAAATAAGTCACCTTTTTCCTCTTAAGACATTCAACCTCTCTTGTCAACCATGGTTCCCTCACTCGACCATCTCTTCCCTGCCTGACAGGGACATACATATCAAGGACACGTAGCACCTGTTCCTTGAACAAGTTCCACATTTCACTTGTGTCCTTCCCTGCCAGCCTATGTTCCCAACTTATGCACTTCAATTCTTGTCTGACAACATCGTATTTACCCTTCCCCCAATTGTAAACCTTGCCCTGTTGCACGTACCTATCCCTCTCCATTACTAAAGTGAAAGTCACAGAATTGTGGTCACTATCTCCAAAATGCTCCCCCACTAACAAATCTATCACTTGCCCTGGTTCATTACCCAGTACTAAATCCAATATTGCCCCTCCTCTGGTCGGACAATCTACATACTGTGTTAGAAAAGCTTCCTGGACACACTGCACAAACACCACCCCATCCAAACTATTTGATCTAAAGAGTTTCCACTCAATATTTGGGAAGTTAAAGTCGCCCATGACTACTACCCTATGACTTCTGCGCCTTTCCAAAATCTGTTTCCCAATCTGTTCCTCCACATCTCTGTTACTATTGGGGGGCCTATAGAAAACTCCTAACAAGGTGACTGCTCCTTTCCTATTTCTGACTTCAACCCATACTACCTCAATAGGGTGATACTCCTCGAACTGCCTTTCTGCAGCTGTTATACTATCTCTAATTAATAATGCCACCCCCCCCACCTCTTTTACCACCCTCCCTAATCTTATTGAAACAGCTATAACCAGGGACCTCCAACAACCATTTCTGCCCCTCTTCTATCCAAGTTTCCGTGATGGCCACCACATCGTAGTCCCAAGTACCGATCCATGCCTTAAGTTCACCCACCTTATTCCTGATGCTTCTTGCGTTGAAGTATACACACTTCAACCCATCTCCGTGCCTGCAAATACTCTCCTTTGTCAGTGTTCCCTTCCCCACTGCCTCATTACATGCTTTGGCGTCCTGAATATCGGCTACCTTAGTTGCTGGACTACAAATCCGGTTCCCATTCCCCTGCCAAATTAGTTTAAACCCTCCCGAAGAGTACTAGCAAACCTCCCCCCCAGGATATTGGTGCCCCTCTGGTTCAGATGCAACCCGTCCTGCTTGTACAGGTCCCACCTTCCCCAGAATGCGCTCCAATTATCCAAATACCTGAAGCCCTCCCTCCTACACCATTCCTGCAGCCACGTGTTCAACTGCACTCTCTCCCTATTCCTAGCCTCGCTATCACGTGGCACCGGCAACAAACCAGAGATGACAACTCTCTCTGTCCTGGCTTTCAACTTCCAGCCTAACTCCCTAAACTTGTTTATTACCTCCACACCCCTTTTCCTACCTATGTCGTTGGTACCAATGTGCACCACGATTTCTGGCTGCTCACCCTCCCCCTTAAGGATCCTGAAGACACGATCCGAGACATCCCTGGCCCTGGCACCCGGGAGGCAACATACCTTCCGGGAGTCTCGCTCGCGACCACAGAATCTCCTATCTATTCCCCTAACCATTGAATCTCCTACAACTATTGCTTTTCTATTCTCCCCCCTTCCCTTCTGAGCCCCAGAGCCAGACTCCGTGCCAGAGACCTGACCGCTAGGGCCTTCCCCCGGTAGGTCATCCCCCCCAACAGCATCCAAAACGGTATACTTGTTTTGAAGGGGAACGGCCACGAGGGATCCCTGCACTGTCTGCCTGTTTTTTTCCCCCTGACTGTAACCCAGCTATTCTTGTCCTGTACCTTGGGTGTGGTTACCTCCCTGTAACTCTTCTCAATCACCCCCTCTGCCTCCCGGATGATCCGAAGTTCATCCAGCTTCAGCTCCAGTTCCCTAACACGGTCTTTGAGGAGCTGAAGTTGGGTGCACTTCCCGCAGGTATAGTCAGTGGGGACACCGGTGGTATCCCTCACCACCCACATCCTACAGGAGGAGCATGTAACTGGCCTAGCCTCCATCCCCTCTTACCTTCCAGAATATAGCAGCTGTGTGGACTAACTAGATCTCCGACTCTGCTCCCAGTCAGCTACACTTTCTGTAAATTCCTGGCTCTCTTCGCACTCTTTGCGGAAATGTCGGAAACAAAATGAAAGGAGCACCTTACTCCCTCCTCACCTAACTCCCTCGGTCACCAAACTCTCACTATCGCACTCAAAAAGCACCAAATTCAGCACTCAGTGCAAACAGTGAATTGAAAAATTGATGACAGAGGCAATTGTGTACTGAATTCCCACATCGGTGCATGGAGAGGAGGTAAAGGCAGAAACAGAAGACAGAGAAGGCTTGAGCTGAAGCTGCAGCGGGGTAAAGCATGGCGGAGGACCGGACCTCTGGCTTGTTGACCCAGTGGTCAACGGAGCAGCTGATGCAAGTTATTCAGGAAGGCTTCGCTAAGCAGAAACGATACTGCTTGGACCCGATAAAAGAGTCAATTGAACGGCTGGAGCTTAGATTGGATGCCCAAGATCAGTCGATCCAGAAGGTAGAGAAGGCGCTGGCTGAGCAGGAGGAACATCAAACTGCGGTGGAGTTGGAGGTGGGGATGCTGTGAGACCAGCAGAAGAAGTTCCTGGAGAAGGTGGAGGGCCTAGAGAATAGATCCCTCCGGCAGAACTTGTTGGGCTCCCGGAGGGGTCCGAAGGAGCGGACCGCTGGGGCATACATCACGGACATGTTTGAGAAGCTGCTGGGGGTGGGGCATTCGCCCGACCCTTGGAGGTAGACCGAGATCACAGAGCACTCGCGAGGAAGCCGCGAATGGAAGATCCCCCGAGGGCAATGGTGGTGAGATTCCACAAGTACTTGGATAAGGAGCACATTCTACAGTGGGCCAAGCAGACACGGAGCTGTAAATGGGACAACAGTATCCTGTGGATCTACCAAGACCTGAGTGCGGAGGTGGCCAGGAGAAGAGCGGGCTTTAACCAAATCAGGTCGACCCTTTTTAAGAAAAAGGTGAAGTTCGGACTATTGTATCCGGCCCATCTCTGGGTCACGTACGAGGAACAGCACTGTTATTTCGAGTTGCCTGAGGGCGTGCTGGGCTTCGCGAAAAGGAAAGGGCTGGTGGCGGAATTTTGAACTTTGCTGCAACGCTCATGTTTTTTTTTTAAAAAGTTTCTCGTTTTTCATTTTGTGGAAGCTGTCTGTAATGCCTTCTGTATTGATTTGGGACCAGTGGCAGTGCTGAGTGAGTTAAGGTTTACATTTGCACTGTTGGGGGATGGAGGTGTGTTTGTTTTGATTTTGGATCTCTTACTTGATCTTTGTTAGCGGCTTTTTATTTTCTTCCTGTTTTTTCTGTTGGCAATTGTGTTGGGATAGTTTGTCATTGGAATATGTATGTATGAGCAGGGTGGGGAGGAAACAATAGGTGGCAGAGTTTTCGGCGCCAGAGGTGGGGGCCACCAAGCTAGCTAGGCGGGCTAGCTCACAGAAGCGTAGTGGGAAGTGTGCATATGTTAGGTTTATCAAAGGGGTTGAGTTATATTGTGTTGTTACTAGGGGGGGGAGGGGGGGGGAAATGTTCTGCTGACAAGGGAGGGACTTGTGCTAAAGGACGGAGAGGAGTTTGGGCGCGGAGTCTGCCTGGGGGCGGGCCGGCAGAGGCGTGGAGCACGGGTTGGAGGCTGGCCCAAGAAAGGGGATGGCTGATCGGCGAAAGATGGGGGCAATGAGCCCCCCAACGAGGCTGATCACAGAAAATGTACGAGGGCTAAATGGGCCGGTCAAAAGGGCACGCGTGTTCGCGCATCTGAGGGGACTGAAGGTGGACGTGGTAATGTTGCAGGAGACGCACCTTAGAGTAGCTGACCAGATTAAATTGAGGAGAGGCTGGGTCAGTCAGGTCTTTCACTCGGGACTAGATTCAAAGACTAGAGGTGCCGCGATCCTGATCAATAAGCGGGTGGTGTTTGAGGCAGGTAGAATAGTCTCGGATGTGGAAGGTTGGTACATTATGGTCAATGGGAAACTGGAGGGGGGGCAAGTGGTATTAGTTAATGTGTATGCGCCAAATTGGGATGATGTGGAGTTTATAAAGAGGATGCTGGGAAGGACCTGGACCCGCACACGTTGGTCATGGGAGGGGACTTTAACACAGTTATTGACCCTGGTTTAGACCGGTCAAGCTCAAAAATGGGCAGGATGCCAGCAATGGCTGAGGAGCTAAAAGGGTTCATGGAGCAGATGAAGAGGTGGACCCATGGAGATTTGGGAAGCTGAGGGTGAAGGAGTTCTCTTTCTACTCACACGTGCATAAAGTGTACTCCCGGATCGATTTCTTTATTCTGAGCAGGGCTTTACTGACGGGGGGTGGTGGACACCGGGTACTCGACGATCACAATCTCAGACCATGCTCCGCACTGGGTTAACCTGCAGGTTAGTAAAGACAGTAACCAGCGCCCGCACTGGAGGCTAGATGTGGGACTTTTAGCTGATAAGGGGTGCGCGAGCGGCTGAGGAAATGTATTCAGAACTACCTGCAAGTCAACGATACAGGGGAAATTTCAGCAGCAGTGGTCTGGTAAGCACTGAAGGTGGTGGTTAGAGGGGAGCTGATCTATATACGGGCCCACAGGGAGAAGGTAGACAGGGCAGAGATGGATCGACTGGTAAAGGAGATACTATAGATCGATAGGAGGTATGCGGTTCGAGGCAGGGCTTTTAAGGGAACGGCGGAGGCTACAGGCGGAGTTCGGCTTGTTAACCACAGGGAGGGCGGTGGAGCAGCTGAGAAAGGCGAGGGGGGCGATCTTTGAGCATGGAGAGAAGGCCAGCAGAATGCTTGCACAGCAGCTTAGAAAGAGGGAGGCAGCCAGGGAGATAGGGAAAGTAGATGATGGAGATGGGAACGTGGTTGGAGATTCAACAGGGGTGAATAAGGCGTTTAGGGATTTTTACAGCTGCATGGGTCGAAACCCCCACCTGGGCCGGAGGGGATGAGGCACTTCTTAGGGGGACTGAATTTCCCAAAGGTGGACGGGGAGCTGGTAGAAGGACTGGGGGCCCCGATCGGGTTGGAAGAGATAGTGGAGGGCCTGAAGGCCATGCAGTCGGGTAAAGCCCTGGGGCCAGACGGTTACCCAGCGGAGTTCTATAAAACGTTCTCTGGGATATTGGGACCGTTGTTGATGAAGATGTTCAATGAAGCGAGAGAGAGAGGGGTGCTGCCCCCAACGATGTCTCAGGCCACGATTTCGCTGATCCTGAAGCGGGACAAGATCCCGGAGCTGTGTGGGTCCTACAGGCCGATATCCTTGTTGAATGTGGACGCCAAACTGCTGGCCAAAATGTTGTCCTCCAGGATTGAGGATTGTGTTCCGGACGTTATTGGGGAGGACCAGGCGGGGTTTGTTAAGGGTAGGCAGTTGGTGGCCAATATAAGAAGGCTATTAAACGTGATCATGATGCCCCCGTGAGGTAGGGAGGTGGAGGTAGTGGTCGCAATGGACGCAGAGAAGGGAGCACAGAGTCTCACTTTATGCAGACAACCTGCTTCTGTATGTATCGGACTCAATAGAGGGGATGGAAGGAATCATGAGGATTCCAGGGGAATTTGGCCGGTATTCGGGGTATAAGCTAAATATGGGGAAAAGTGAGATGTTTGCGGTCCAGGCGAGAGGACAGGAGAGGCGATTGGGGGAGCTGCCGTTTAGATTAGTAGGGCGAAGCTTTAGGTATCTAGGCATCCAAGTGGCGCGGGAATGGGACCGGCTGCATAAATTAAATCTGGCCCCACGAGTAGACCAAATGAAGGACGATTTTCGCAGATGGGACGCGCTTCCGTTGTCATTAGCTGTTTGTATTTCAGTGTCTCCCCATTTTTAAACGGGTCAACAAAGTGATCACTGGCTTTGTTTGGGTGGGCAAGAACCCGTGAGTAAGGAAGGTAATGCTTGAGCGGAGTCGGGGAGAGGGCGGGCTGGCGCTGCCGAACTTCTGTAACTATTATTGGGTGGCGAATATAGCCATGATCAGGAAGTGGGTGGTGGGGGGAGGGTCGGCATGGGAGTGTATGGAGGCGGCTTCATGCAAGGGCACCAGTTTAGGGGCATTGGTAACTGCGCCTCTGCCGTTCCAGCCGGCACGGTACTCCACCAGCCCCGTGGTGGTGGCGGTCCTGAGAGTTTGGGGGCAATGGAGGAGATATGTGGGAGCAGATGGAGCATCGGTCTGGTCCCCAATCTGTAATAATCACCGGTTTGCCCCGGGAAGTATGGATGGGGGGTTCCGGATAAGTCGGAGAGCAGCGAATGAGAGGATGGGGGATATGTTTATAGAGGGGAGCTTTCCGAATATGAGGGTGCTGGAGGAGAAGTTTGGGTTGGCGAGGGGAAACAAATTCTGGTACCTGCAGGGGTGGGACTTCCTACGTAGACAGGTGTCAACCTTCCCGTTCCTACCACCAAGGGGGATTCAGGACAGGGTAGATTCCAGAGGGTGGGTAGGAGAGGGGAGCGTTTCTGACATTTACAAGGAACTTATGGGGTCAGAGGAGACGCAGACCGAGGAGCTGAAGCGCAAGTGGGAGGAGGAGCTGGGACGAGGGATAGAGGATGGTCTATGAGCAGACGCGTTGAGTAGAGTCAACGCGTCCACAACATGTGCCAGGCTCAGCCTGATACAATTCAAGGTCGTTCATCGGGCTCACATGACAGCGGCTCAGATGAGCAGGTTCTTTGGGGTGGAAGACAGGTGTGCAAAGTGTGCGGGAGGACCAGCGAACCATGTCCACATGTTCTGGATATGTCCGAAGCTTAGGGGATTTTGGCAGGGGTTTGCAGATGTCATGTCCACGGTGTTTAAAACAAGGGTGGCACCGAGTCCAGAGGTGGCGATTTTCGGGGTGTCGGAAGACCCGGGAATCCAGGAGGAGAAAGAGGCAGACGTTCTGGCCTTTGCTTCCCTGGTAGCCCGGAGACGGATACTATTAGCTTGGAGGGACTCAAAGCCCCCGAAGTCGGAGACCTGGCTATCGGACATGGCTAGCTTTCTCTGTTTGGAGAAAATCAAGTTCGCCGTGAGAGGGTCACTGTTAGGGTTCGCCCAAAGGTGGCAATCGTTCATCGACTTCTTCGCGGAAAATTAATCGTCAGCAGAAAGGGGGGGGGGCTAGTTTAGCTTAGAGTAGGGGGTTACTAAAGGTGGGACCTGTAAGGGAGGGAGACGGCTTTTGCACTATGTTTATAGTTTCATGTACATTGTTCATTTTGTTGTTGTTGTAATACCACAAATACCTCAATAAAATGTTTATTTTAAAAAAAGAATAATGAAGTGTTAACAATTTACTGTAACTACATCCAACTACTAGATGGCCATCAAAAGCATACACGTGGATCACGTGATACTCTTGATTCGGGGAGAAGGATGATAGGCGAGGTAGAGAATAGTCATGTTATCAGGAGCTCTGTAATTTGAATCATAGTTTTAGTGAATCTTATATCTTAGCAAGCAAGTCAAATCTATTTAGTTGTAGTGTGAATGAATTATCTTTGTTCAAAACTAAGCTTGATGTTCTTTGTGAGACAATACATTTCAAAGCCATCATTCAGAAAGCAAAGAACATCACAAACATGACAGTAGAAGCGGATAGAACATTTTTAAAAAGTGGCACTTTTTTTCAAACTTTATTTATTGTTTTTTACAAAAATGTACAAAAAGGTGTATTGTAAAGTACAGGCAAAGGAAAAGTTAGGGAAAAATAGGGGTGAAAAATAGATAAAGGGAAAAAAAGAATCGACTGAATTATTCAATCATAGAGGAAAAAAAGTTGTCAAAATAGTGAATACAATTTTTACCAGGCGGAATCCAATTTTTTAATTGATCAGCCTAAGGTATATTTAATCTTTTCAAGTTTAAGAAACATTGTCATCTCCTTCACCCATTGAAAACGGGAAGGTGGAGCCGCAGACTTCCAATTGAATAGGATACGTTGATGTGCAAGCAATGAGGCGAAGGCCAAGGCGTCTGATTGATGGTGATCTACAGCTATCTCTTCTGGGATTATCCCAAAAATACCAGTGATGGGGGTCAATATCAATATATTTTCCACACATGAATGAAAAAGTTGAGGACACAGAGGACTAGAAAATAGCCAGACTTGGACATGACCAAAATATATGAAAGAGTGTTGCAAGATCCAGTTCAGAGTACATCCTCAGGAGTCTAGCCATAGAAAGATAGAGCCAATGAAGAACATTCAATTGAAGCAAAACACGTCAAATACACAGAGATGAAAATTGCAACCTGGAAACAATCGACCTCCAGAGACCCTTGGACAGCTTAGTATTTAAGTCTCATTCCCAAGATGTCTTAATCTTAGCCAAAGACAGACCTTCTGAATAATGATATAAATGCGTGAAACAGAGCCCCTTAAAATAGAATTAGCACCTAAGCAAAGATAAATGGGTCTGACAGGAGGTGTCGAAGGGAAGGAAGCAAACCGTTTACTGGCAAATCTGCACATCTGCAGGTATCTAACAAAAATGATACTTGGGAAGACCATATTCTCTTACTAGATAATCAGAGGAAGCAGACGTACTCTCAGAGAAAAGGGGCGGGATTCTCCGACCCCCCGCTGGGTCGGTGAATCGCCGGGGTGCGGCGTGAATCCTGCCCCCGCCGGCTGCCGAATTCTCCGGCACCGGGGCGGGAATCGCGCCGCGCCAGTCGGCAGGCCCCGCCCCGGCGATTCTCCGGCCCGCGAAGGGCCGAAGTCCCGCTGCTGTCATGCCAGTTCCGCCGGCGTGAATCAAACCACCTACGTTACCGGTGGGACTGGCGGCGCGGGCGGGCTCCGGGGTCCTGGGGTGGCGCGGGGCGATCTGGCCCCGGGGGGTGCCCCCACGGTGGCCTGGCTGATGCGGAAGTGACACCCCCCGCGCATGCGCGGGGATGACGTCAGCCGCCGCTGACGCTCCCGTGCATGCACGGACGTCCGCCGACTGGCGCAGTCCCTTCGGCCCCGGCTGGCGTGGCGCCAAAGGCCTTTCCCGCCGGCCGGCGGCGCGCCAACCACTCCGGCGTGGGCCTAGCCCCTCAAGGTGAGGGCTTGGCCTCTAAAGTTCCGAAGAAATCCGCACCTCTGGGGCGGCCCGACACCAGACTGGTTCACGCCACTCCATCCCGCCGGGACCCCCCGCCCCGCCGGATAGGGGAGAATCCCAGCCAAGGTCTTTAAAAGATTTCAAACAAAATCTGGATCAAATATGGAAGGATGAATCAATTAGAGAAGGTGGGGGGGGGGGGGGGGGGGGGACGACTTAGAATGGATAGGAATAGAGGGAAGAACAGACTTAAAATTCAGTGGTCTCTCAATTGGTACCATATTTTAAGGAGCTGAACACAATGCAATTTGTATATAACGATTCATACTAGGTAGTAATCACAAACGTGATAAGGTAACAGGACAGGCAGGAAGGCAAGAGTAATGTTTCATAATTGTCCAAACAGGTTAGGTCATTGCATAAAAATAAGTTAACCCAATAGATAAGCTTTGTAATGTTGGAAATAATCTGACAAAGCAAGATCTCCTTGACGTTTTGGTCTTTCCAAAAAGATTTTATGAATTTGAGGGTGTTTTTTATTCCAAGCAAAAGAGGAAATTGATTGGTCAAGTGATTGCTCGGCATGATCCAGATCTGCATTAGGCATATTTAAATACCCAGATGCCAAATTCACCCGGTGTCCGGGAGTCAATGGCCGTGCTTGCAAGACTTCACCAGGGTGCTATTTAGTACTGGTCGACACAAATGTGGATCAGGCATAACAGCATCTCGGGGGGGGGGTCTCTCAGGCCATTAGAGACCTCTGTGTTGTCAGGGAGAGGGCACATTGGTGCCCTGGAAGCCTGGCACCTTGGCAATGTCATCCAAGCATTGCCAGGTTGGCGTTTCCAGGGTTCAAGCCCGGGTCGGGGGGACCTTGCCCATTGGAGCAGGGGGTTACCAAGGGCCGTCGATAAGGTTGGGGGGCATGAAGGGGGGTTCAATAAAGCACGGGTGAGGAGAAGATTGGGGCGGAAGATCGGGGCTGCCATTCAAAATGGAGCCCTGATCTGCGAGCAGCCACCCCTGCTAGCGAGATCAGCTCACCAGCAGGAAATCTTTCTTGAATGTGGCCTCAGTGGGATGAAACATTCTGAGGCCAGAAAAACGGCAGTGCTGCAGGGTCCATGGCTGGGGTAACAGGAGAATCCCGCCCTAAATCTGGACTGTTGCCCAAATAGTGGATACAGTTATATCAGGGGCAGAATTATTAACTGATCAAATTGAGGCAACCTAGTTGAAGCAAATCACAAACTGACAACCTCTACTTAGAGAGCAACCAAATTAAGAAAAGGATAGGAAAGACAAAAGAGAAGGAACAAAAATAGGAAAAATTCTGCAAAGTCAGCCCTTCCCCAAGTAAAAGTGTGGTAGCACAACCCCTTGAAGGGTGAGCCATTGCAGTCCACATGACCAGCTCGGGGCTTATTGTGCGGGAGTGAGCGAACCCCGACCAACGGGGAAAATGCTCGGGACCCTTGGCGTGGGGCCCTGGGCAGAGTAGAGCCTGGAGCTGGGGAGTGAACACCTGTTTAGTGACTCTGTGCCTGATTATAGTTGACCTTTATTTGTTACCAATAAACCCGTGTTCCTTTGTATTGGAAGTCTCCCTAGTATTGCCTCGGGCCACCACATTAGCCAAGTGTAAACAGGATTGATTGCAAGTCCTCAGTAGTTCAGAATTTGTAGGGGAAGGGAAAAGCCTCCAAAAGAAACAGAGAAAGCGAAAAGCGTCAATGGCATCATAAAACAGTGAGTGAAAAATGCCCATGACTGGGAAGTATGACCCATTCAACCAGGGGCCGAAGATTGGAGCCAGTATATTGAGCGGCTCCGTTACTTTTTTTTTTAACAGCAAATGAAATAACAGGGGAGGATAAACAGAAGGCATTCTGTTTACAGTTTGTGGGCCCCAGGTCTACAACCTCTCCTACAATCTACATCCCCAGAGGCTCTTGACAATGTCGTTCGACCAGTTGGTGACATTGATCAGAGAGCATTTCAACCCCAGACCCTCAATCATACTACAGCAACACAAGTTTAATTTGGCTGTCAGAGACCCGGGGAGACTCCACCAAATGGCAGAACATTGAGTTTGGCACACCGCTCGGTGACATGCTGTGTGACCGTTTAGTATGCGGTGCGCTTCTTGCTGAAACGAAGATTACCCTAGACAGGATATTCCCATAAGACCATAAGACGTAGGAGCAGAATTAGGCCACTTGGCCCATCGAGTCTGCTCCACCATTCAATCATGGCTGATATTTTCTCATCCCCATTCTCCTGCCTTCACCCATAACCCCTGATTCCCTTATTAATCAAGAACCTATCTATCTCTGTCTTAAAGACACTCAGTGAATTGGCCTCCACAGCCTTCTGCAACAAAGAGTTCCACAGATGCACCACCCTCTGGCTGAAGAAATTCCTCCTCATCTCTTTTTTAAAGGATCGTCCCTTTAATCTGAGATGGTGTCCTCTGGTTCTAGTTTTTCCCACAAGTGGAAACATCCTCTCCACGACCACACTATCCAGGCCTCTCAGTATCTTGTACATTTCAATAAGATCCCCTCTCATACTTCTAAACTCCAATGAGTACAGACCCAGAGTCCTCAAACGTTCCTCATACGACAAGTTCTTAATTCCAGGGATCATTCTTGTGAACCTCCTCTGGACCCTTTCCAAGGCCAGCACATCCTTCCTTAGATATGGGGCCCAAAATAGTATTCCCCTCTCTTTAACTCCCCTCCACCCTCTATATTCACACACAAGACAGACAAACACAGAGGGGAAAGAGGGGTGTAAAGATAAAATAAAACAAATAGTAAAAAGGATAAAAGTCTCTTTTCAGATGGATGTCTTCCAGTACACCTTTCCACAGTCTAGACCTTCAGTTGGAGGTTTTTGCTATCGGACTGTAATAGTGTTCTCTGTAGAATCTCAAAAATCTCTCAGGTTCAGAAAATAGCAGTTGGGCAGCATTTCTGGAGAAAGAGAGAGGGAGCTAGCAGCTCACATCCTCTTCTCTCAGCATCCAGGACCTGGCTGTCCCTTGCTGGTTTATCTGAAAACCATCCCAATCACCGCCTGTCGCTAGGCAGAATACAGCCTTTGACTAATTCATTGGCCACCAGCCAACCAATCGAACCAAATCCCTCGGATCTCTCTGGTGCCAGAAAGTCTTGAGTTTTTCTGTTCAAAAGCTAAATCTCCATTATCACAGTGTACCATTTTGCCATTTTTGAGTTCCTCACTTCCTCTGCTAAACCTAAAGAAATATGTCCATTAAACATCCGTGGATCAAAATGATAATCACAAAGTAAAAGAAATGGGAAATAAAGGAATCAAAAGCAAGGGCCCACACGTGTCATAATAATGGAATTTAATAATGAAACCTAAATCTTGTTTCAAGGTCTCTATTTAAGCCGTTAATTAGTCGACTAAAGATGAGAACGAGACCACTTTATTCGCAAGTTGCATCACTCTGTCCAAATTGTTGTTGGCGGAGTGCACAAGACTGGCAAGGCACGACCTACATGAAGCGCAAATGGCATTGACTGAATTAATGAAGGACAGTAATAATCTGACTACGAAGTTTGGTCAATACAAAATGCATCCTCTGAACTGAAAGAAGCTTATAACAACAAGAACTGCGTTTTCCGTGTTGGGGAGTTCCTCCGTCAGATGGCCAGGCACTGGCAATGCTGAGGCTTGATGGGCCCCATCGGTGTTTTCCTTCATTGAGTTGGGGGATGCAATGATGAAAAAACAGCAGTTAAGGCTGGCGAAAGAAAAATAGAGCCAGAACACAGAAAAGCTTGGGCACGAAACAAATTAAATTGACAAATTGGCAAGGGAGATGTCAATTTCTTCAAAACCATATAAAGTTGCTCTGGGCAGGAGATCGGAAAAAGCCCGTCTTCATATCATGGTGCTCAAGAGCACCCCACCACCACAATATCCTTTTTTTAATGGTGAACCTATGTCACTTTTGACAATTGGAAAAGTACTGTAATGCACAGCAACAATTATACAATACTGATCAATGCAAGGGTCAACGTACCTTTTCAGGGCAGGTTCCTATGATGCATTAAAAACACATCTACATGACAATACAGCATCAAATGGTGACATTTAAAAATGTTTTACACTTACCTTTCTGAGGGCACGATTCAGCGGCCTTGTCCGGACGAGGCTGTTGAATCTCGCGAGAGGCCTCGCACGATTCGCGACATTCAAAATGTCTCGCGAGATTCAACGGAATGTCACGAGGCACTGTGATCTGGATCTTGCCCTCTTTGGGCGTGATCCAGATCTACATAACGGCTCATTTAAATATACATTCGCCGATTCACCCAGCACCTGGTACTCAACGGCCGCACCGTTCATACTAGATAGCGGTGGGATGAGGGGGGTTCCTGGAGGCCTCCCCAAAGTTGTGAAGATGAGGGAAGTGGGGGGACGGCAAAAATGGGGTGGGTCTGAAAGGGCGGAGGTTGGGGAGAGATCAGGGTAGCCAGTCAAAATGGCACCCCAATCTGCGAGGGCCCTCAAGTCAGCTGGATTATGCCCTGAAGGTTCCTGACTCCTCAGCAGACAGTGGTCAGATACTTTCCAAGGAAGTACATTTCTGGGCAGCTTATAAAACCTACACCAGCACACGAAAATAGAGGAAATACAGAAAGAAAGACACTTTTATTTGGTCCTCACAATGGGGACCTCAACCTTGGGAGAGGTGCATATACTTTTTGTACCCCTCCCAAACTGCCCAAATGCCACACAAAAATGACATGCGATCAAAAAGGAAAGGAAGGTTTCTTTTTGCTGGAAGAAAAACTAAGGATGGCACAGTGGTTAGCACTGCTGCCACACAGCACCAGGAACCATGGGTTCTGGCCTTGGGTGACTGTGGAGTTTGCACGTTCTCCCCATGTCTGCATGGGTTTCCTCCTGGTGCTCCAGTTTTCTCCCACAGTCCAAAGATATGCAGGTTACGGGTTAGGACGGGGGAGTGGGTCTAGGTAGTGTGTTCTTTCGGAGGGTTGGTGCAGACTCGATAAGCTGATTGGCCTCCTTCTGCACTGTAGAAATTTTTAAAGTTTTATGACCCAATTTGCACCTCCATTGAAAGATGACAATCCAGCCCTTGTGAACCCCATCTATCGGAGATCTTCCCAGTTATTTAATCTATGTATGTCCCTCTGTAATTTCCTACTGCAATTTCCTCCTGCAATCTGCCTGATTTACTGTGCTTCCAACTGAGTGCCATTTACAAAGTTCAACATAAAACTCTCACCATCCAAGGCATGGTTAAAACAGTGAGAAGCAGAAGTCCCAGTCCATGCCCCTGGGGAACACAACATTATCCTGGCAAAACAACAGTGATTTTCTTTCACAAAATAATCCTTTGGGATGTCCTGTGAATGTGAATATAAATGTAAATTATTTTTCTATTGCTTTTGGTTTTCTTTGCTAATTGCCCCAATCTTTGCAGAGTACCTAACTTGCATTCTGAAAGACAGGCAATGGGCTAATAGCCAAAAATAGATAGTCAAATGTTATGGGCCAGGGTTTAGAGAACACCAAAGTATATCATGGAGTTCACCTGACCCACAACTTTTAACAGATTTTGGTTATGGGGAGCACAAGAGCCCACTTTACAGGTGTGATGCAACAGAGATCTAAAGTATTTTTAAAACAAAATAATGTTTATTCTGTGAATCCAGTTAACATTTTATAAACCCACAGTAAGCATCTTACCAACTACCAACACTGATAACCCCCCAAAAAGATACAGTACTCTATAGGTAACCCTTAGTAATTTTCTGACAACGTCCATAAGGCAAAACACTTTTTAACAAAGACAGTAGGTTTGAATTCTCTACAGAGAACAGTTATCACTTTTAAATGATCAAGTGATCTAAACACCTTGTTTAACATACAGAGAGAGAGACCAGTATACATCTGCTTGGTTTGAATGCAGCTCTCCAACTGAAAGTGAAATTAAAACACAGAGCCGAAAACAGCTTCCAGCTCAAAACAAAAGTAAAAAGCAGAATCACATTCCAGCTCCACCCACACAATGACATCACTGCAGCCATTTGATAAATCACACTTTTCTCAAAGGGACTCTCGCATGACACAAAGACAAGGGGCGCGATTCTCCGCTCCCGCGTCTAAGTGCCCACGCCGTCGTGAACGCCGTCGAGGTTCACGATGGCGCGAAACGGCCCCGATCTCGACCGATTCAGGGCCTGAAAATGGGCTAGGATCGGGGCCGCGAGAAACTCGGGGGGCGTGTCGCTAAAGCAGCGTCGTCAGCGCGCGCCGGGCATTGGCGCCGCATAAAAGCGGCGCCGCGTCATCCGTCGCCTAACTGCGTCACCCGTGCATGCGCGGGTTGGCCGGCGCCAACCCGCGCAGGCGTGGTTGCCGTCCTCCCCGAGGCTGCTCCACAAGAAGATGTCGGCTGGATCTTGCGGGGCGCGGAGGAAAAGAGGTCCTCCTTCAGAGAGGCCGGCCCGCCGATCAGTGGGCACCGATCGTGGGCCAGACCCCTTTTGAGTGCAACCCCGGTGAAAGAATCCCCCTTGCCGCCCCCCCAGCATTCCCGCGCTGTTCCCGCCGGCAGCGACCAGGTGTGGATGGCACCGGCGGGAAGCTGTCGTTTTGGGCAGGCCACTCGGCCCATCCGGGCCGGAGAATAGCGGGTGTAGTGGAGAATCGACATTTTGGGTGTCCCGGGCGATTCTCCGGCCTGCGCCACGCAGAACTCGACGGAGCCATTCTCGCCGCTTGGGTGCATCGCGGGAGGGCGTCGGACCGGCGTCGCGGGGAAAAATGGCGCGCCAGGCGATTCTCCAAACCGGCGCGGGAGCGGAGAATCGCGCCCCAGGTCAAGATAGAAATTGACCTAGATTTTTCCATTCAGTACTGCTCGGGATGGAGTCTAGTTAAAACTTCAACCTGTCTCTCAGTTCTGACTGATCCTGCCGAGTAT
This sequence comes from Scyliorhinus torazame, assembly GCF_047496885.1. Lineage (NCBI taxonomy): Eukaryota > Metazoa > Chordata > Chondrichthyes > Carcharhiniformes > Scyliorhinidae > Scyliorhinus > Scyliorhinus torazame. The sequence continues at coordinate 112,422,476 of NC_092716.1, forward strand.
ATCCACTATTCTGTTCATTTCTAGATTTACAACATTTATCATTTTTTTTATCTCCACTGCCCTGAGGGATCGCAAATCCTTGACTTGGATAAAGGGCCTCATCTAATGCTGAAAGAAACCGATTGGAAAAATTGGCAGGATTTGTGCCCAAGAAAGGTTGCCCTACATGTCGCTGCTGGCACTTCACAGCTTATCTGCTCAGTGGTGAAGTATTGCAGCCCTAATTGAAGGCAGCAAAGAAAACCAATCTGTTACCCCCTATCTCCACTCATTCAGCTGGTAAAGTGCTGTCCAGCACGAGACCAGAAAAGTCTTGAGCTCTGTCCCTAGTCTACTGAATTAGCTGTACTCAGCCAGGGCATGGAGGAGGTGGTAAGATGTCTTTATATTTCCTGTTTTCTTTTATTACTTTATCAGAGTTACAAAGCCAGAGCTCAGAGAGTGGACAGGGGCAACCCCCTAATCCAGCTCCTTGCCTGCTCCAAAAAACGATTCAACTTGAATCCAATTCATAGTCCCCACAAGAGAGACATACCAGATCCAGGCATTACACCTGACCTCGCGCTCACCTTAGCCAAAAGGTGGGGAAGCATTTTCTGTCTAATTATGTCTAAAGAGTCAGAGCATGACTTAATTGATCTTAATTAAAAGGCTAATAATCTTCATGTATTCTTCATGCATTTTACCATCTGGTGGAGGTTCTTGGTTCCCCAATGTGAGTATCTGTATGAAAAAAAAGTTTGTAATTTCTTTAACAAGCACTTTATATTCTGCAACCCTCCCGCATAAAAATATTTGATTTCTCTTTTTTTTCCAATTGAGGGGCAATTTAGCATGGCCAATTCACCTATCTGCACATCTTTTGAGTTGTGAGGTGAGACCCATGCAGACACGGGGAGAATATGCAAATACCACACGGACAGTGACTCGGGGCCAGGATCGCACCCGGGTCCTCAGCGGCATGAGGCAGCAGTGATAACCATTGCGCCACCGTGCTGCCCCTAAAAATATTTGATTTTTCAATTGAAATTGGATGCAGACTTTTTTTATTAGCAACATTAATCTGACAAGTCCTCCAGGAACATTAATTACATTATACCATAGCAATCCGCCACGTTTCCTCTTCCATTAAAGAAGAATTTACTGCCACTCTGCTAAACGTTGATGTGCATGATTCGTTCAGTTAACAGTTAACCCTGATCTTTAAGACTGAGCTGGATAATGAAATTGGTAATGCTGGGTGAGGGAGGCAGGAAATGTAGATGGTCAGGATAACATTCAACAATTATAGCATAGTCATTCCACTGACTGGATGGTAAGCAATTAGACATTATATAGGGAACTAAAGGATGATCACCTCTTGAATGGCTCCAATCTCTTCTCTCTCAAGAAAACCATATTAAAAAAATAATGGCACGAAAGACTGATGAATCCTCAGGACTTGATGGTTTTCACCTTGAGGTTTTAAAGGAAATAGATGAGAGAATTACAGATGCTTTAACCACAGTCTATTTCAAGAATTATCCCTTTTTTAGATTGGAAAATTGTAAAAGTAACTCCATTATTGAAGGAAGGGGATAGGGGGAAAGAAATCCTGAAAAATGATAGACCTGTTGGACTAACATTATGGGAAAGGTATTGAAATATGTACTTAAGAGCAAAGTGACTCAGCACTTATAGAAATTTGAGGTGATCAGAGGGAACAATATGGATTTGTAAAGGGTAGGGTATACCTACTGAACCCAGTGGAATTTTTGAAGGAAGTAACTAATATAGTAGACAGTAGAATGTCATGGATGTAGTTTGTACAGACTTCCAGAAGCAATTTGATAAGGTTCCAAATAGAAAACTGTTAGCTAAAATGTAAGGTAATTGAATTGAAGGAAAATTATAGACCTGCTTAGGGGATTGGTTAGGCAGTAGAAGACAGAACAAGGATGTCACTTGAATTGGAAGGAAGTGACTAGTGGTGTCTCACGAGGATTTGTGCTGGAGCTAATCCATACATAAATGTATATTTATTAATGACTTGAGTAACTTTGCCAATGACACATTTGTGGTGCTTTGTTGGCAGCATAAAATTAAAAGAGACATTGATAGAGTAAGTGAGTGAACAAAACTGGCAGATGTATTTCATTGCAAGTCGATGTGGTGTCATCCATTTTGGAACAAAAAAGGATAGATCTGAATTTTATTTAAATAGCGAAAGGTTCGGCATATTGGAGGTCCAAAGAAATGTAGGTCCAGGTACACAGGTCACTAAAATATAGTAACCAGCACAGCACCAAGAACCCGGGTTCGATCCTGACCCTAGGTCACTGTCCCTGTGGAGATTGCACATTCTCCCTGTGCCTGCGTGGGTCTCACTCCCACAGCTCAAAGATGTGCAGGGTAGGTGGATTGGCCATGCTAATCTGCCCCTTAATTGGGAAGGGAACAAAATAGTAATCAGGTACAAATGTTTATCAAAAAGGCTAATGGAATGTTAGCCCTCTCATTATAAAGGTTAGATTTTAAAGTGGAGTAAGTTTTGCTACACCTATACAGCCCTCCCATTAGAGCTCATCTGGAACACAGCACATTAGAAAGGATATATTAAACTTGGAATAACTGCAGTCCAGTTCACCAGAATATTACTAGGGCTTCACGGGTTAGATTATGAGGCAATATTCCATAAACTAGACTTGTATCCACTGGAATATAAATGATTAAGGAGTGATTTAATTGAGAACTTTGAAAAGAACTAAAGGGGTAGATAGAGAGAAGTAGGTCAAGAGGCATAATCTTAAAACCCGAACTGGACCATTTAGGAAACACCTCTTTGTGCAGAGTGGTGGAAGTGTAGAACTCTGTCCCACAAAAAGCCATAAATATTAGCTAATTACCCATGTCAAATCTGAAATCTTTGCTTACTAAATTTATTAAGGGATGTGGAGCCATGGCAGGCGGAATGAGTTAAGGTACCTACCAGTCTTGATCTCATTGAATGACAGTCCAAGCTCAGGGGCTGATTGGACTACGTATGTCTCTAACTTTTACCAACAACCTTTGCATTTATATAGCACCAGTGTAGTGGATCCCAGAATGGTTCAGTACAGTGTTATCAAGCAAAATTTAATACTGACCAACAAAAATAAGGCAGGTGATGAAGGTAGATTTTAAAGTGTGCCCAATGGAAGAAAAAAAGGTCAGGGGTTTAGGAAGGGAATTGCAAACCTTAAGAACTGGACAACTGAAAGCACAGACACCAATGGAGGAGCGATAGAAATCAGAGATGCACAAGAAGCCAGTATTGGAGGAGTGCAAGAACGTGGAGGGTTGTGAAGCTGAAGGAGGTTACAGAGATAAGGAGGGACAAGACCATATAAAGATTTGAAAGCAAGGATGAGAATTTAAAAATGAGGTGGGGCAAGGCCATAAGGGGACTTCTGGACAGGACAATATTTCAACCTCGGTATCACTTCTCCTTGTAAAACAAAGACCGGACAAAGACCGGACTATACAGGCTGGTCAATTCATTCCCTTTTGCTAACATGAAGGATTTTGAATTCTATCTGTGTAAAAGACAAAATGTCACAAATAAGTTTCTTACAAACAACTTCTTGACCACAAATGTGATAACAAGTTCTTCATGGAGATCTGAATAGCAAAGATACATTTAAGGGGAAGCTGATTAAGTACATGAGAAAGCAATTAATACGTTATGTTGATAAGGTGGGAAGAGATTTGTTTCAGAATAAACACTGGCATTGACCAGTTGGTGTGAACAGCCTGCTTCTGTGCTGTAAAATTCTGTGTGTGCAATTAAAGTAAAATGGTCTTGCTAGTTCATAAGTGTTGCATATAAGTGTTACCTTTATTGTTATGATCGAGTGCATGGGCAGTTTTATTTGATTAGTTTCACAAGTTCACTTGCAACACTAGTGAAGCCACAAAAACGTTTCTGGAAAAGGTTAAATGGCTGCCTTCAGTTTAAGCTTTCAACATGCAACTCAATGAACGGGAGCACCATCTTGTGTGGAGCACGGCTTTTGGGAATACATTGAGAGTGCAGAGCGATAAGGGCGGCACGTTGGCGCACTGCTGCCTCACGGCACCAAGGACCCAGGTTCGATCCCGGCCCCGGATCACTGCCTGTGTGGAGTTTGCACATTCACCCCGTGTCTGCGTGGGTACCACTCCCACAACCCAAAGATATGTAGGCTAGGTGGATTGGCCACCTTACAATTGCCCCGTAACTGGAAAAATAAAAATAATTGGGTACTTTAAATTATAAAAAAAGAGAAAGAGTACAGAGCAGGGAATAGTAGTACTTCATTTTTATCTCAGTTGAATTAAATTGCCAATTATTTGTCCAGAAGCAGCGATGGTTCCACTGGAGCTCAAACTCATGATCTGCGTGTAAAGCAAACATGATATCCACTACACTATGGAACCATTTCAAAACACCCATTGGGGAATTGAACCCCGGTATCCCGCGTGACAGGCAGGGATACTAACCACTATACTAATGAATAAGTGAAATGGAGCCACAGTATTCAAGGTGGTTAATATTAGCAGCAATTGGGGTGCTGCAATAGGAAGAAACAAATCAGCCAGTGTTTCTGGTGCTGATTGCTAATTGAGAATCACTTTCTGGAAAGTGCTTCTGTGTAAACCTTAATGTGAGCACAACTGGACTGTGATGCTTACAAGATCAAACGGCTGATCAAAATTCATGGTCTAGGGTCTTCTATAATTCATGAACATTTAAGCAAACTACTTGAGGACTGTTGTCCATCCAGATTCAGTGCTTTGAGGTGAGAAAATGGAGGACTGTGCTTACAGATGTCTGTATAAAAAGGCATTAGTGCCATGAATATTGTTTTCTCTCACACACAATAGAGCCCACAGTATAATTAACATAAAAATACTTAAGCATATATTCAAACTTTATTCTTTATGTTGCGACACAAATCATATCATTCCTCCATATTTCAGCTTCAGTCCTTCTACGTTCTGAATACATAATTTGCATATTTATGAATATCAGTTAAACAGACAGATATATTCAAATATTTGATTTTTAAAAAATATAAATTTAGAGTACCCAATTCATTTTTTCCAATTAAGGAGCAATTTAGCGTGGCCAATCCACCTACCCTGCACATCTTTGGGTTGTGGGGGTGAAACCCACGCAAACACGTGGAGAATGTGCAAACTCCACAAGGACTGTGACCTAGAGCTGGGATTGAACCTCGGACCTCGGCGCCGTGAGGCAGCAATGCTAACCACTGCGCCACCCTGCTGCCCGCAAATATTTGATTCAACTGCCTATCATCAAAAATCCTGCCTCTTAACAGTCCTACCCCTTTGGCAGTCAGTGAATGTGAACAGAAAGTGACCCTGCTGAATTAAAGGTATGGATCCTGAGTTGTGATTCCATGTACTGCTGCAGCAATGAAGACATGGTGATTGCACTGACTAATCTAATTGTCTGGTATGAAACCAATGAGGGTGGGCACCACACTAACAATTGACAGTCTACATTCACAGAGGAGGAATCACCTCCTGCAAGAAGGCTACTTTCACCCTGGAACAGTTCCTGAAACAATCAGCATCTGGAGTAGAGAAGGACAGGGGAGAAATCATAAGGAAACAGATCATGGGCAGGATTCTCCGTTCCATGGTCAAAGTGCTCATGCCAGCGGCGAATCTCGGAACCCCAGGTGCCGGTCACAGTCCTTGGGCATGCAAATATATGCAGAGCGGCCAGTGCATTGGATTCCTGTCACTCTCCGGCTCGAGCGCCCCGATCCCAAAGTCCAGCAGCAGCCCCCCCCCCGCCTCATTAACAAGGGGAGCACCCCCAACCCCTCATCCTCTGCCCCACCATGGGAATAACGGGTAACCCCCAATACCAAGCATACATGAGGGTGACCCAACCCTCTCCCCACCCCCATGGCTCGTCAGCCATCCCCACTTAGTCCCGTCAAACTCAGCCACCCCCTTCAGTCTCAGCCCCCTGGCATTACCAATGGTATACTGGTCCCTGGCAGTGACACCCTAGCCTGGCGTGTTGAACCCCAAGGGGGTCATGGGGCTCTTCTCATTGCTGATGTGTTCCTCTGCTGCTGTCAGGCTGCAGAGGCGAGTTCACCAAGGGTTCTGAGGGTTTGGGTGAGTGCGGGCTATGGGTGAAGGCTTGATCCCAGGACCCTCCCCTGTGATGGGGTACCGTGTCAGGACTGCCCCTTCCAGCCCTGGGCAATCTGAAGATCACTGTTGGGATGGTGATATCTGGCAGACCCCTGTTCAACAGCATCATCCTGGTCAGACTTTTTAAACTCTGAAGTGGCCTCCTCACCCTGAACTGCTCTGCCTGACAGCCGAAGATCAGTTTGGGCTGTTAATGGCATGCCAATGCATGCAAATCAGCACTTTGATTGTTCCTGCCGGTGCGGAGTGGGTAGCTCACTATAGGCGGTGGCATGGGAGCGGAGACTGGGGATGGCTCTGCTGCCCAGCGCCTAGCCCGTTTATCGTACCATGTTCCATTCTCCACTCAATTATGATTCCTGATCGCAGCTTTGGAGAACGGAGAATCCCAGCCCATAAATTCTTACCATTTTAATGTCAAACAGTTGATTGAAGTTTGTAAAGGATTGCCATTTTTAGTATGTCCTGTAACTAGGCGGGAGATTGACATTTGGCGTAAATTCACTTAAAATCTAGACTGAATGATCCAGAATCACCCAAATACTGTCTGTCAAGGGCCAATAGACTTTAATAGCTCTTTGTGACTCACATACGGGCTCTCCTGAAACAAGTATGTTTCTCCAAATGACATCTTCCCCTCATGGTAGTTTCCATTGGGACGTCACAGTGGTTTGCACTGCTGCCTCACAACGCCAGGAACCGGGTTGAATTCCGTCCTTTGGTGACTGTGTGGAGTTTGGACATTCTCCCCGTGTCTGTGAGGTTCCTTGGGTGCTCCGGTTTCCTCCCACAGTCCAAAGATGTACAAGTTAGGTGGATTGGCCATGATAAAATGCCCCTTAGTGTCCAAAGATGTTCAGGTTAGGTGGGGTGACGGAGATTAGGAGTGGGCCTGGGTAGGGTGCTCTTTCAGAGAGTCAGTGCAGATTTGATGGGCCAATTGGCCTCCTGAACAAAGAGGAGCAGGCCCTTCGGCCCTCCAAGCCTGTACCGGTCAAGATAGAAATTTCTGCACTGTAGAAATTCTTTAAATTCTGATTTTCTCAGACTACCTATTTAATTAGAGCTGTAAATCTTCCATTCCCTCTGTTTCATCGGAAACAGTAATATTTTGGCATCATTACAGCTTCTCCCATTGACCTGGTGCATATAGGTCTTGAGTCACACAAAGTTCCATCGCCAGTCAGCGCCAGGTGTCCTGTGCTGGGCAACACTGGTGTACAACAAACAGATGAAGAGCAAATTGAACTTGACTGTGATGCCATGCACAGTCAAATATCCTACTCGCACTGTATTCTACTGTCTCAGCCCAAACATGAAGAATGGCCACTTGAGTGGGATATCAGAGAGCTGGAAGTTCCAACAACAGTCAGCACCTATAGGAGGATGAAAATTGGGTGAAAATTTACTTTAATAAAAATCTATTCTTCTGAGATTCAAGATTCAACTTCTGTGTCTTGTTTATTTGCAGCACCTATGCACCTGTCAAACAGTTTCTTCGAGTGGATAAAGACAAGGTGAGTCAGTATTAGGTTTTTATTCATATATTGGATGACAAAACAAAAGGTGCAGCTGGATGCAATTATTGCAAGGTCGAAAGGCTCCAAAATTTATTCGAATGATTGGTGTCAGCAGAGAATGTTTCGAAATAAGGGGCAGGATTTTTTTCCCATCAAGTTGCGCCCGATGTCGCTCCCGTTCCACTGGGTGTATAGCGGGAGAGGCCAAAAACGGGTTTTGTGCCGGGCGCTGAGCCTCACTGGGTGTGATCCAGATAAGCATATTTAAATGAGTCATCAGGCTAATTTAAATATGCACAGCCTATTCGAGACTTATTGATTTATTGTCACATATACCAAAGTACAGTGAAAAGTATTTTTCTGCGTACATACACAGTACATACACAGTAGACAAAAAGAATAATCGACAAAGTACATTGACAATCAGTGATGGGTTACAGTGCGGAACAAGGACCAAACAAAGCAAATACATGAGCAAGAGCAGCATAGGGCGTCGTGTATAGTGTCTTACAGGGAACAGATCAGTCCGAGGGAGACTCGTTGAGGAGTCCAGTAGCTGTGGGGAAGAATTTGTTCCTATGTCTTGATGAGCGGGTCTTCAGACTTCTGTATCTTCTGCCTGATGGAAAGGAACTGCAATCTCCCAGCTCCTAGTATTCACCAGCCCCACTGGCCAAGCACTGCAGGGGTGCCAATTTGGCAGTGCCAGTTTAGCATTGCCAGGGTGCCAAGAGAAGTGCCAGATTGGCAAACCCATGGGGACAAGGCTTGATGGGAGCATGAATGGTGGGGGTTGAATGGGGGGCCCTCAGCAACGCCATAGCAGGGTATGCTCACTTGGGGGGAGGGTGGGGGGCTGGGTCACCCTCATGCCTGGGTGGTGGGGGGGACATTCAAACTCACTTTGAGATCTGGACACCCTTTCAAAATGGCGCCCCATCTCTGATAGGCCAGTCTTGCCGCCATCTTTCGTTCCCCACTGCAGAAAGAAATTCAAATGTGGGATTTCCCAGTGAGAAACTCCCCTAGCTCCAAAAAACGAAGAGTGAGTGAATACAGATCTGGATCGTGCACAACCACACGGCGGGAATCACCCAGCCAACACCCCCCTCCCAAAATGACACTTAGGGCTGGATTCTTCATCCGCCCAAGGTTTTGTCTAATCTAATATTGGCTTCAGGAAAGGATAAGGACGATGTAAATATTGTAGTTCGGGGGAGGAGTGCGGAACATTGATTGGGATGAGCATAGTGAGAAAGAAAATATTAAGTGGTTTAATGTCTTTGAAAATAGATATTGCCAGGCCAGAATTAAACATATCACAGGTTGTTAAAAGAGAGAAAACGGTGGAAACTGGCCGTTATTTCCAATCCTCTCTGGCTGAAGGTGTGGTACTGGAGGACCAATGTTTATCAAGACAGAAAGGGATAAATCAGGTAATTACAGGTCAGTCAGCTTGATCTCAGTGGTGGGAAAATTCTTGGAAAAAGTTCTGAGGCACAGCATCAGTCGTCCTTCAGAACAGAGGTGGCTGAGGGAGGTTTAATACAGGTGTATAAAGTTAATGCGTCGAGATCGAGTCGGTAAGAAGGAGATGTCCCGCTGTTGTCTGGTGGCGGAATCTTCTGGTCCCGCCCTTGAATCCACCTCACGTTGCCAGGTAACCCGCGGCGGTTTGGGGGGGGGGGGGGGTGCCGTCGGCAGGACTGGAAGATCCCACCAACATTAGCAACAGGAAGATCTCGCCAAGCTTAATTATCAGCCTCTATGAAATAGATTTCCCGGTCTCTGTTTTCTGTAGGCGCACAACCATTTAAAAATCAGTTGAAAATAACAGCACCCATCTCCGCTTAGAGCACAACCCCCCACCCCCCTCCCACAGAGCGAGTAACATTGCAGCCCATCAATATGAGCTAGCTTGAAATCCCTATCCCTGATGTTGAGGAACTCTGTTTGATTGGATTGGATTTGTTTATTGTCACGTGTACAGTGAGAAGTATTTTTCTGCGAGCAGCTCAAAAGATCATTAAGTACATGAAAATAAAAGGAAATAAAAGAAAATACATAATAACACAAGGTACACAATATAAATACACAGACACCGGCATCGGATGAAGCATACAGGGTGTAGTGTTAATCAGGTCATTCCATAAGAGGGTTATTTAGGAGTCTGGTAGCAGCGGGGAAGAAGCTGTTTTTGAGTCTGTTCGTGCGTGTTCTCAGACTTCTGTATCTCCTGCCCGATGGAAGAAGTTGGAAGAGTGAGTAAGCTGGGTGGGAGGGGTCTTTTTTTATGCTGCCCGCTTTCCCCAGGCAGCAGGAGGTGTAGATGGATGGGAGGCAGGTTCGTGTGATGGACTGGGCTGTGTTCACGACTCTCTGAAGTTTCTTGCGGTCCTGGGCCGAGCAGTTGCCACACCAGGCTGTGATGCAGCCCGATAGGATGCTTTCTATGGTGCATCTGTAAAAGTTGGTAAGAGTTAATGTGGACATGCTGAATTTTCTTTGTTTCCTGAGGAAGTATAGGCGCTGTAGTGCTTTCTTTGTGGTAGCGTCGACATGGGTGGACCAGGACAGATTTTTGGTGATGTGTACCCCTAGGAATTTGAAACTGCTAACCATCTCCACCTCAGCCCCATTGATGCTGACAGGGGTGTGTACAGTACTTTGCTTCCTGAAGTCAATGACCAGCTCTGTAGTTTTGTTTGATCCTCTGTTGTACCGTTAGTCCCCAATAATTGTGAGAAAATCACTCTGTAATACCAGACTTAGTAATGTCCAGCAATCTGAAGATGAAATATTTCATTTGATGGGCTGCTTTTAAACATACCACTCAGTAGAGCTGTTTAAAGCAGAATTTCATCCCCAGTTTGTGCTGATCTCGGTGTATGATGCAATACTTGGGAGATGAAAGCCAGCCAGGGTTCCCACTCCTGATCCAGTGCTCTGGCTGGAAAGTGTTCTGCCTGTGTATGCTTCAGGGGACGACAGCATCAGGTTCATTTGTGATGCCCTGAGTGGGCAAATAATCTCGGACAGGGTCTCTGGCCGCGTCTGCCCAGTGAGCGGAGAATCCCGCCCAAGGTCAATAAACTTCTCCATTGTCCTCCTCTCGCCCGTGGTGTTCTTGCGGCGGGCGGGGCGGAAGAATCCAGCCCCTGACATGTGAAGCATGACCACTTGAGCAAGGTGTTGAACAGCTCTCAGCACCTGTGGAACTGTACCCTTGCAGGACTCAGATCTCAAAAGAGGCAGGGAGGAAAATAGGAAAATAGAAGTATTTTCATCCTTCAGTAATTACATTGGTTAAAAACTGCAGTTTAAAATCTGACACCCACTCTTCACTGGTTAAACTGGTTAAAAATTACGGTTTAAAATCTGACCCTTAATCTTCACTCAGGTGCAAATCTACAACCCAGCATTCTTCAAGTATATTCATGACAACTGGACAGAGCATCATGGGAGATATCCGTCCACTGGAATGCTGGTCCTGTTTTTTGCTCTCCATATCTGTGATGAGGTAAGTGCCGCAGTCTAAAGCAGGAAATGTGAAGGGGGATCCTGAAAGAGGGGGGGGGGTAGAAATCTAAACCAGATTGGACATTTTTCGGGTGAATCGGCCTGTTATCTTGTATGTGCATCCACATGTACATTTACTCAACAACCTGTACTCTCAGGGGTCTAGGAAGAAGAGACAACCAGGCTTGCCCTGCTGTCAGAGGTAGCATATCATGTAATACAAGTCATGTTGGACCAATAAGCTCAGCACAGAATTTATATTTCAACAAATATATATCAACAAAAAGCTTTGCTGAATTTATATCTGTGTGGCCAGAGTGTAGAAAGCAGATTTGCACCATTGATATCGTACTCCATAAATTCTTAATCTCAATCCTCTTGTGGAGGACAACAACAGGGGCTGGTTTAGCACAGGGCTAAATAGCTGGCTTTTAAAACAGACCAAGGCAGGCCAGCAGCACGGTTCAATTCCCGTACCAGCCTCCCTGAACAGGCGCCGGAATGTGACGACTAGGGGCTTTTCACAGTAACTTCATTTGAAGCCTACTTGTGACAATAAGTGATTTTCATTTCATTTTCAACAACACAGTGGGAATCAGGACACATTTTCCTCAGCCAAGTTCCACCCCATCTGTATTACCAGAGGATTTTGGGGGGAAGAATGTTTGTGCCTAGACAAGGTTCAAACGTGGGACAGATACACAAATGAGGCAAGAGAACCCTTGAACATAAGAAATAGGAGCAGGAATAGGCCAGTGGGCGTTATTGGGCAAAATGGTCTACTGTGATTCGAGCTAGCCTCGTCATTCAATAAGATCTTGACTAATCTAATGGTGGCCTCAGTTGCACTTTCTTGTCCGCCCACTAGTCTAAGGATGGGCAGATTAGGTGGATTGGGTGGCCTAAATTGACCCTGAGAGTCTAAAGATATGCAGGTTAGGGGGATAGGGTGGGGGAGTGGGCCTAGGTAAGGTGCTCTTAGAGGGTCAGTGCAGACTCGATGTACCGAATGGCCTCCTTCTGCACTGGAGGAATTCTATGGTTCTATTTGTACAGGCCACTGATACTATATCTGGCCTGTACAAGCTTTTCAGATTCAAATCCAGAACAACACAGTCAGGAATACATAATTATCTTTTGTTGGTAAATTTGTTCACAGTATAATTAGACCAATTCTATATGGACAGAGACACCACAGCACAGAACCTCTACTGTTGGAAGCAGATCTATAATTTCAAGGGGCAGAGACCACTTTGGTCATAACCATCATAATGCAACATTGAGTCCCTAGATTAGGAGGAAGCTATATTAAACCAAGCGCAGGTCTCTCACTTTCAAAAAGAAGGATCCAAGTGCATTTCCCATCCTGGCTGATTGTCCTGGCTGGGGTTATTCATGTGGGATTAGACACCGTGGCCGGAATCCTCCAGTCGTCGGGATTCACTTTTCCCACTGGCAACGCACCTCCGCCATCGGGTTTCCCGGCAGCGTGGGGTGGCTTCAATGGGAAATCCCATTGACAAGCGGCAGGAAGAGCGAATCCAGCCAACAGTGCGCCGCCAAGGAACACGTGGTTCGGGACGGGAAAATCCAGCCCCCAAAATATGGTTGCAAGAGATTGTTGACTATCAGCTGCTTTGATCAGGCAGGTTGGAGAGATTTGTGGTGATGTGCATCACTGTAAATACATGTAAGCTAGACAGACACTAGAGGGGCACCAGAAACATCACACACACACACTCGACCAATGGACATTCACGATACACAAGGAGGTGACACACCAACCCATACATAAAGGACACCACACACATGATCAGCCCCCTTCGGCCAGTGGAGACAGTCAGTGAGGAGAGGCACAGGGTTGATTCATTATCACACCCACCACGTGGAAGACAGCAGCTGGTCAGTCAGTTTAGGTAGCTACAATAGGATTAGCAGTAGTGTCGAACTCAAGTTATAAAAGTGTACATAGTGTAAATAAATGAGTTGAAGTTATTTACACGTCTCGACCTTCCTTGACAAATGCAACACAAGGAAGCCGCTTATGTTACAAAGGAAACATAACAAAACAAGATTCATTGAAGTTACAGGAACTGTACGTTGGGCGAGACAGGTCTTACTGAATCCCGTTATGTTTGCTTCCACAGGTGAATGTGTATGGATTTGGTGCTGATAGTAGAGGAAACTGGCACCACTACTGGGAGAACAACAGATATGCTGGAGAATTCCGAAAGACTGGAGTGCATGATGCAGATTTTGAAGCAAAATTAATAAACTCACTGGCTGAAGCTGGAAAAATCAGAGTTTTCCGAGGAAACTGAAAAAAATAGCTAATTATGCAGTTGATATTTTTAAAGAGGAGAGCATGGACTTCACAATAACTTGCTGCTTCTCCTCACCATGTGGATATGTGACAATTACCCCATAATCATTTTTTTATCATGTTGAAAGATCAAACAGAGCTCTGGAATAAAGAAAACAGAACAGCTGCTAAGGTATTACCTTCAAAAGTTCACCAAATCCAAAATGGTGTCACTTCATTGGATCAATTTCAAGATGGCTGACCAGCACCCTGGTAACTGATGGCTAACTCACTCAATATGCAATGTATTATCCGAGAAATTAGGTGTTGCCAAGGACAATATTGATGTTTGAGTTGTGAGGTAAAGTCAAGGACGAATATGTGTACATATTGCAGTGAGGAGATGGGGTGGGGATAAAGTTGAAAATTTGCATGTTTTGAATAGGGTCCTATCTTTAGGTTGAACTACTGTGGATTTGTTTTATCAGGTAGTTACTGAATGCCACATTATAGTTTCAGACTGAGATTCAGACAAATGGAGCTTTTGAGATTTGGGTCACTGGAGACAAAATTGATGTGTGTTAGAGTACAGCCAGTGGTAAAAGTGTGGTTCACAGGCTGTCAGCAGCATTTCAAATGGAACCAAGCACAGCCTTCATCATTCCACAGCAACAGAGACCTGGATTTGGGTCTCGCATTTGAGTCTACATTTAAAAGGAAACATGATGAATAGATTCGCTGCCTGCAGCCATGGGAATTTCATGTTTCTGATTTCCAACATGAATGGTGGCAATGAAAAAATGAATAGAAGAGAGCAGTGCAGAGAGAGCGTGGGAATTCATTTTAGCATTGTTCCCCAGAATCCCTTATGATGCCATCTTGACTGTTGTTACCGAGCAACACTTTAACATACTGTACCAGAAATAGGAAATTTGTTATGTGCTTTGCTGCTACTTTAATGGGTTTGCAGTAATATTTGAGGTTCGATTTTTGCCTTCAGAGGATTTGTGACACACAAAAAGATATAATCCCTAAACCCACCAACACAAGCCTCGCACTAGGAATTGGAGGTATATGCAAAGATTTGGCTGATCTCAGGTACTCCTGGCTGTTAGCAAGTACCAAGGGCTTAAGATCCAACCGACACCTAAAGGAGAGGTTTTAAAATTACCTTGAAGTTGATCTTTGCCTAGCGGTTGATCCCCTCAAATTCTCTGAGTCCATGTGCAAAGCTTTGCAGTGGCATCCCACAATGTCACTATAAGTGGATGTTTAATTGTTACACTCAATGAGTATTGAGGGCCAGGAATTGTCCTCCTGTGTCACCAACTCTTATAGGCACAGGCCTTGTTCTTCATATTTGGAAAATCCCTAAAAATCCTGGGGCAAAGGCTCAAAGTTATGGGTGCTCACCCAGGTTCCCCTCGACAGTGCCTATCGTAACCAGGGCACTGCAGAGAGGATCATAAAGGTCATGGGTTCTGTGCACTCCTGGCTCCAGCCCAATATAAACCACTTTAGCTTTCTAGCCCAATGTAAACAACGCAGTTAGCACAGCATTGGCACCAAGGCACAAGAAACACAATATTATAGGTGTCTGAAGGCTTCCTGCTTGTCATAATTTCTATATATGAAAATGAAAGAAACGTTAGCAATTACTGTAGAATTTTTATTTGTTCTCCCCATCCCTTCCCCATTGAATAATAAAACAAACCCATTCTTTCTCGAGTATCAATTTGAGGAAGAAAATGGCACTGAAAAATTTGTAGTCCATCTTTGTGTTTGTTGCTTCTGTTTTTTTAGCTCCATAAACCTCCGATGTCAGATCCCTTATAGTTGGGAAAGGATTCCCCTGTGATGAGGACTTTAACTTGAACTTTGTCTAAGGAAGGAATCTTGCCTTCAGCCTGCCCCCTTTTTTAAGCATCAGACTTCAAAACAAATCCTCTCCACAGGCCTGACCTGAACATCATTTTACTGAAACAGTTTAGTGCTAATGTTGTGGCCAGGAAACCTGACCCAGAAGAGAGTTACCGCTAGATAAGTATCAGTGGAGATACCCACTGCTACAGCATTGCTGGAAGGAACCACTGGGCTTGAGAAATCATCTGGTGGAGGGTGGGGAGGGTTGGAGCAGGGAAGGGGGGTTCAAGGTGCGGGGTGGGGTAATTTGTTGGTGGTTACATTTGACCAGGCCACTGGCAGTTTGACCAAAAGCAATGACAGCCAGAGAACACAAAGGCCGAAATATAGTGGATGTATTCAAATATTGCAGTAATAAGTGTGGCGATGTTGGCATAACCATAGCAACAAAGAACAAAGAACAAAGAAATGTACAGCACAGGAACAGGCCCTTCGGCCCTCCAAGCCCGTGCCGACCATACTGCCCGACTAAACTACAATCTTCTACACTTCCTGGGTCCGTATCCTTCTATTCCCATCCTATTCATATATTTGTCAAGATGCCCCTTAAATGTCCCTATCGTCCCTGCCTCCACTACCTCCTCCGGTAGTGAGTTCCAGGCACCCACTACCCTCTGCGTAAAAAACTTGCCTCGTACATCTACTCTAAACCTTGCCCCTCTCACCTTAAACCTATGCCCCCTAGTAATTGACCCCTCTACCCTGGGGAAAAGCCTCTGACTATCCACTCTGTCTATGCCCCTCATAATTTTGTATACCTCTATCAGGTCGCCCCTCAACCTCCTTCGTTCCAGTGAGAACAAACCGAGTTTATTCAATCGCTCCTCATAGCTTATGCCCTCCATACCAGGCAACATTCTGGTAAATCTCTTCTGCACCCTCTCTAAAGCCTCCACATCCTTCTGGTAGTGTGGCGACCAGAATTGAACACTATACTCCAAGTGTGGCCTAACTAAGGTTCTATACAGCTGCAACATGACTTGCCAATTCTTATACTCAATGCCCCGGCCAATGAAGGCAAGCATGCCGTATGCCTTCTTGACTACCTTCTCCACCTGTGTAGCCCCTTTCAGTGATCTGTGGACCTGTACTCCTAGATCTCTTTGACTTTCAATACTCTTGAGGGTTCTACCATTCACTGTATATTCCCTACCTGCATTAGCCCTTCCAAAATGCATTACCTCACATTTGTCCAGGTTAAACTCCATCTGCCATCTCTCCGCCCAAGTCTCCAGACAATCTAAATCCTGCTGTATCCTCAGACAGTCCTCATCGCTATCCGCAATTCCACCAACCTTTGTGTCGTCTGCAAACTTACTAATCAGACCAGTTACATTTTCCTCCAAATCATTTATATATACTACAAAGAGCAAAGGTCCCAGCACTGATCCCTGTGGAACACCACTGGTCACAGCCCTCCAATTAGAAAAGCATCCCTCCATTGCTACCCTCTGCCTTCTATGGCCTAGCCAGTTCTGTATCCACCTTGCCAGTTCACCCCTGATCCCGTGTGACTTCACCTTTTGTACTAGTCTACCATGAGGGACCTTGTCAAAGGCCTTACTGAAGTCCATATAGACAACATCTACTGCCCTACCTGCATCAATCATCTTAGTGACCTCCTCGAAAAACTCTATCAAGTTAGTGAGACACGACCTCCCCTTCACAAAACCGTGCTGCCTCTCACTAATACGTCCATTTGCTTCCAAATGGGAGTAGATCCTGTCTCGAAGAATTCTCTCCAGTAATTTCCCTACCACTGAAGTAAGGCTCACCGGCCTGTAGTTCCCGGGATTATCCCTGCCACCCTTCTTAAACAGAGGAACAACATTGGCTATTCTCCAGTCCTCCGGGACATCCCCTGAAGACAGCGAGGATCCAAAGATTTCTGTCAAGGCCTCAGCAATTTCCTCTCCAGCCTCCTTCAGTATTCTGGGGTAGATCCCATCCGGCCCTGGGGACTTATCTACCTTAATATTTTTTAAGACACCCAACACCTCGTCTTTTTGGATCACAATGTGACCCAGGCTATCTACACCCCCTTCTCCAGACTCAACATCTACCAATTCCTTCTCTTTGGTGAATACTGATGCAAAGTATTCATTTAGTACCTCGCCCATTTCCTCTGGCTCCACACATAGATTCCCTTGCCTATCCTTCAGTGGGCCAACCCTTTCCCTGGCTACCCTCTTGCTTTTTATGTAAGTGTAAAAAGCCTTGGGATTTTCCTTAACCCTATTTGCCAATGACTTTTCATGACCCCTTCTAGCCCTCCTGACTCCCTGCTTAAGTTCCTTCCTACTTTCCTTATATGCCACACAGGCTTCGTCTGTTCCCAGCCTTTTAGCCCTGACAAATGCCTCCTTTTTCTTTTTGACGAGGCCTACAATATCATTCGTCATCCAAGGTTCCCGAAAATTGCCGTATTTGTCTTTCTTCCTCACAGGAACATGCCTGTCCTGTATTCCTATCAACTGACACTTGAAAGCCTCCCACATGTCAGATGTTGATTTGCCCTCAAACATCCGCCCCCAATCTATGCTCTTCAGTTCCCGCCTAATATTGTTATAATTAGCCTTCCCCCAATTTAGCACATTCATCCTCGGACCACTCTTATCCTTGTCCACCAGTACTTTAAAACTTACTGAATTGTGGTCACTGTTACCGAAATGCTCCCCTACTGAAACATCTACCACCTGGCCGGGCTCATTCCCCAATACCAGGTCCAGTACCGCCTCTTCCCTAGTTGGACTGTTTACATATTGTTTTAAGAAGCCCTCCTGGATGCTCCTTACAAACTCTGCCCCGTCTAAGCCCCTGGCACTAAGTGAGTCCCAGTCAATATTGGGGAAGTTGAAGTCTCCCATCACCACAACCCTGTTGTTTTTACTCTTTTCCAAAATCTGTCTACCTATCTGCTCCTCTATCTCCCGCTGGCTGTTGGGAGGCCTGTAGTATACCCCCAACATTGTGACTGCACCCTTCTTATTCCTGATCTCTACCCATATAGCCTCACTGCCCTCTGAGGTGTCCTCTCGCTGTATAGCTGTGATACTCTCCTGAACAAGTAGCGCAACTCCGCCTCCCCTTTTACATCCCCCTCTATCCCGCCTGAAACATCTAAATCCTGGAACGTTTAGCTGCCAATCCTGCCCTTCCCTCAACCAGGTCTCTGTAATGGCAACAACATCATAGTTCCAAGTAGTAATCCAAGCTCTAAGTTCATCTGCCTTACCCGTAATGCTCCTTGCATTAAAACATATGCACTTCAGGCCACCAGACCCGCTGTGTTCAGCAACTTCTCCCCGTCTGCTCTGCCTCAGAGCCACACTGTCCATATTCCCTAGTTCTCCCTCAACGCTCTCACCTTCTGACCTATTGCTCCCGTGCCCACCCCCCTGCCATACTAGTTTAAACCCTCCCGTGTGACACTAGCAAATCTCGCGGCCAGGATATTTATGCCTCTCCGGTTTAGATGCAACCCGTCCATCTTATACAGGTCACACCTGCCCCGGAAGAGCTCCCAGTGGTCCAGATAACCGAAACCCTCCCTCCTACACCAGCTGTTTAGCCACGTGTTTGTCTGCTCTATCTTCCTATTTCTAGCCTCACTGGCACGTGGCACAGGGAGTAATCCCGAGATTACAACCCTCGAGGTCCTGTCTTTTAACTTTCTGCCTAGCTCCCTGAACTCCTGCTGCAGGACCTCATGCCTCTTCCTGCCTATGTCGTTAGTACCAATATGTACAACGACCTCTACCTGTTTGCCCTCCCCCTTCAGGATTCCCTCTACCCGTTCGGAGACATCCTGGACCCTGGCACCAGGGAGGCAACATACCATCCTGGAGTCTCTTTCACGTCCACAGAAGCGCCTATCTGTTCCCCTGACTATAGAGTCCCCTATAACTATTACTCTTCTGCGCTTTGACCCTCCCTTCTGAACATCAGAGCCAGCCGTGGTGCCACTGCTCTGGCTGCTGCTGTTTTCCCCTGATAGGCTATCCCCCCCGACAGTATCCAAAGGGGTATATCTGTTCGAGAGGGGGACAACCACAGGGGATTCCTGCACTGACTGCCTGCCCTTTCTGGTGGTCACCCATTTCTCTGCCTGCACCTTGGGTGTGACCACACTTACATAACTGCGATCTATGACGCTTTCCGCCACCTGCATGCTCCTAAGTGCATCCAATTGCTGCTCCAACCGAACCATGCGGTCTGTGAGGAGCTGCAGTTGGGTGCACTTTCTGCAGATGAAGCCATCCAGGACGCTGGAAGCCTCCCGGACCTGCCACATCTCACAGTCAGAGCACAGCACCCCTCTAACTGACATTGCGTCAATTAATTAAAATTAAAATTTGTCTTTTTTTTTTATAAATACTTTTTTTTTTTAAATTACAAAGTTACTGTCAACTATCTGTTTCCTAGCACTAGATTTCTAATAGAAATGCGATAGCTAACTATAATATCCTCCGATCTCTGGCTTAGATATCCTCTAAATTATAATTAAGTTATTATGTTTAATTAGTTCCCAAATAGTCAAAAAAATTTAGGTTAGAATCCCAACCAGCCACTATGTCCCAACACTGGACATAAAGGGCACCAACATGTTCCCAGCATCTAACTCACAGTAGTCAGTTTAAATTTGGACAGTCTTTCCAAACTATTGATCAATCAAAAACCCATCTGGGTCACTCATCTTTCGGGAAGGAAATCTGCCATCCTGACCTAGTCTGGCCCACATGTGACTCCAGATCTACAGCAAGGTGGTTGACTCTTAAATGCCCTCAGAAATAGCCCAGCGAGCCATTTGGATCAAGGGCAATTGGAGATGGAGAATGCGATGCTACATTCCTTGAAAGAAAAAAAAAAACCATTACATTCACAACCACACAAAATGTTAAATATTAAAATACCAATTACTTTCCTTGCCTTCAGGGGTTCAAATCCATAGTGACCATTAACTAAGTGACAAAATGTGAAACACTTAGGCCCTGGACTCACTCGATAATGTTACTCAATGTTATTCTGCAAGGCCATGAAACATACCATCATAACCATTCAACTGCACAATCTATTTTAGGATATGTTCTTGTATGAAAGTGATTCCTGGGGCGTTCCTCCTGATTCAGCAGTGCACCATCAATGGGAAGTCCTTTTACACATGTTATGAAGCAGGAGAAACCTGGAGGAAATTCTCACTGAATGTCTCTTCCTCATCGAGGTATGGAGGTGCAGGCCTGACCTTGGAACTTTGGTCTATCTGGCTCAAAACCACTCAGGAGACCTAACAAATGAACCACAAAGTCATCCAGCTGCAGATGTAAATCCCTTAAGGTTAAACAGCATATGTAGGGGTGCCATCCCTCCAGAAATGGCCTGGAGCTGCCCGGAATTGAAGATCAATCTCCATGACACTGCTGGAGAATACAATACTTTTCACTGTACCTCGGTACACGTGACAATAAACACATCCATCCATCCAAGTTACTGTGAAAATCTGAGAAACAGTGATCCAAACCGTGAATCGAACCTTGGTCCCTGGCACTGTGAATCAACAGTGCTAACCACTGTGCTACCGTGCCGCCCACAGAGTGAATCTTGAGCCTCTTAGAAAACAAAGCGAGTGGCTGTAGTTAATGCCATCATGCTGGTGGGGCAGTGACTCTTAGAGCCAGGAACTGGCTTCAAACAGATCAGGGCGCCATCTCTAAGGAGCGCCAGTGCCCAGTTTAGGTCACTATCAGTGTGGAGTCTGCACGGTCTCCCCATGTCTGTGGGGTTTCCTCCCGGTGCTCCGGATTCCTCCCACGAGTCCCGAAAGACGTGCTGTTAGACGAATTGGACATTCTGAATTCTCCCTCAGTGTATCCGAAAAGCCGCCGTAGTGTGGTGACTAGGGGATTTTCACAGTAACTTCATTGTACTGTTAATGTAAACTTACTTGTGACTCTAATAAAGATTATTATTATTACCAACTCCAGGAGCTATACTTATCACTGCGCCCCGAAGAGATCCCTCGACTGCCTCAACGCTGGCCGGACTTGCTTTAAATGACAGTGGCACTGAGTCAAGATTCCGTGAGGGGAAAGGTGTGGCGTGAGCGCAGATGTATTAAAATGAGGTCCCCAGGCTCCCGCGGCACAATTTGCACTACTCCACGGGTGGGGGGGGGGGGCGGTGGGGGGGTTTGGGGGAGATTCCAAAAGCCAATCTCGCCACGGAGAATCACGTTTCCCATTTGTGGATTTTGGGCTTGTGCCGACTTTCTCACGGACGGAGAGCGTGGATCAAATTCACCCCCATTTTTTCAGAATTAGTGGACTATATAGAAAATGTCCAATCAACTGGTGTGGCAGAGGCTGGTATGTTCTATTTCTTTGTCCTTCCTCCTCAGATACTGACTTTCATTTGTGAATAAAATGATATTTCAGATTTAACGACAAAAATGTGAAGAAAAGTCAAGAAAATAGTTTTCTGCAAAAAACATTGACATTTTCATTTAGTTTCATTTCATTTTTTTCATTTCACCAGATAATGGGGGCAACCTTAAGCGCGCAGATCGGTGGTGCGGGAAGGAAATTCTGCGATTCTCACAGGAGAGATCACGTTTCCTGATTTTCCCTGCCCCTTGCCAGCGACATCACGACACTCACACCCATGAAGGGCGTGAACATTATTTTAATATTATGCGTTGATTTAAATATTATTTGTGCCCTCCCTTGCCCTCTAAATATTCATACCTCGCCGGTGTGGCATTTACAACAGACGTGAGGCAGTCAAGGGTGCAGAGGTGTGTATAGCTGCACTGGGGAGCCGGGGGGGGGGGGGGGGGGGGGGGGCATGCCAGCAGTGCTCCCGTCATAGGTTAGCACTGCCAGGTTGGCATGGTGCAAATCTGTGCTGGGGACAGGGGCGGGTCCTAATGGGAGCCCTATTTGGGGTGGGGGGCGTGCTGGCTATACTTCTCCGGTGTTAGTGCGGAGGTTCAATGCCAGCGGTGGGTGTGGGGGGAAGCCCCCAATACCTCCGTGATGGGAGCTGGGAGTTGTTAAAGATGGTGCCCCGATCTCTTTGGTGCCAGGTGTCGGCTCTATGGGGCCCTGTCCCGCCAGAGTCACAGTGTAAACCATGCCCATGTTTTGGCTGAGAGGCTCGAGATTTGGTGAGAAAACTGCATCGGGATCTCCGTCGGCAGGATGCTCCGCTTCACCGGCAGCGCACCCACGCCCGCGCGTTTCCCAAAGGCGTAGAGTCACCACAATGGGAAACCCATTGGCCAGCTGCAGGAATGGAGAATCCCGCTGCTGGCGGGGGCACACTGAGCTGCAAAAAGGGGCTGGCGGGACGAAGAATCCCAGCCCTGGTCTGTACAACAGGAGAGTTCCACCCCAGTTTTGTGCTGAGCCTGACACTTTGCCAAATTCTGGTAAGATTCTGCCCATTTTTTTTTGTGATGATTGAGGGATGATTAACAACCAGCATAACCATTCAGCTCATCTTCAAATAGGTGCCATTTGGGATGTTTTAAATCAAACGGGCGAATTGGTCTTGGTTTAACATCTCACTCAAAGGACAGCACCTCTGACAGCGCAGTGCCTCCCTCAGTACTGCACTGGAGTGGCAGCCTTAATTTTTACTCTCAAACCCTGGAGTGAACCTGCACCTAGAATATTGTATCTCAGAGACGAGAGTACAACCAACTGAGAAATGTCCCAGTGTGAGTAAAAGCCGTGACCTTTCCTACCCAGGATACAGCTCCAGGGGCAGTAATAACCTGCATCGTCCAATATAGCATTCTTCATGTGTCCGCTGGTAGGTAAGTCTGTGGGTGCTGGTTGTTTGACAATGGAAGGTATCTCTGTCCAGCCAGATCCTGGGCTGGATTCTCCATTTCAGCGGAGGTTTACGATGAAAAATTCGGCGCCGACCCCTCACTGATTCCGGGACCAATGAGGGGCTAGCAGCGACGCCAGGTGAAGCTCCCGGCTCCCGCACCGAAAATGGCCAGGTCCCTCGCCGAGGATGTGCACGGCTGACGACCTGTAGCGGTCGCGCCGTACAACATTGCACCGGCCAAGCACAGGCCCAACCTGCCATCTGCGAATCCACAGGCCAGCCCCCCCCCCCCAGTCCTCACAGAAGTCCCCCCCGGCTAGCAGCACGATCCCGGCCGAGTTAGGTGGCGCTGAACACAGTCCGCAGCCGCCGCATCTGGTTCCCGACCACTGAGACCACACGTGTCCCATGCGAGCGGGAACTCAGCCCATCAGGGGCGGGGCATCGCGGATAGGCCGGCTGATGACACGTCAACGCCGTTACAACGGCGTGCAGCACACAACGCAATTACACCATTTCCGAGGGGGCGGAGCATGGCTGTCCTCCGTCAAACCGTCGCCAGCCCCGATTTGGGTGTCGGAGTCAAATCACCGCCCAATCGGCAATTACGATATCGCCGTCGGGCAACAGAGAAACCACCCCCTGTCCTTTGCTTGACATCCAGACGCATTTTTAAGCAGTGGGCACTGGGTGGTGGGCAGGAGCAGGAGCTCAGGGTGATGTACCAATCACAACATCCCCATTGCCACTCCGGGAATGGAAATCCGTTTGAGAGCCGTCACGCACAGGCATTAACCAACAGAGAATGACCAGAAACACATTTCTTGACTGATGTCACAAAAGTACAAGTCAATGGACAATGAGTGAATGGTAGATGTCATCCCAGTGTGCTTCTAACTATAACCACATTGCCTTTGCCAGTAGAAGCTGGACTGTGCAGTTCACTGTCTGCTTTATTTTGTTGCAGCAACACGTAAAGGCCAAAATAATCTGGGTCAAAACATGCTAACAACCAACCCACTCCCCACAGAGAATGACTGTCTCAACTACATTCGAAAATCCACTCTGTGGCAAGAACTTTGGTTATATTCCCTGTAATAAAAGCATTCATTAGTCCAATGGAGTCACAGACTGAGGTTTGTGCTGAAGGCCTGGAATGCTGGCTTCTGTGTCTAATCCAATTGTCTCTAATCTCTATATTGATCTTTTAACTCAGATTGCGGGAAACCAGTATCAGGAACCAGCCGTTGGCCTCTTTGCTGTAACATTAATTAATCTGTAACTCAAGAACCAGACCCCAGGCTCCCAAAATCCGATTTACAGGATTGTTATGAAAAACTCTTCTGCCTGAGATTCTAAGAGTTCTTTCTGAACATTTGCCCACCAAGTTCCCAAAGATAAAACATAATGCTGCAAAATTATAATTATGAGAATGCACAATTGCGAATGTGCGAATCTGGGTGGACTGCGTTCTGAGTGAATAAGCTGCTCCACAGCCTTCCCTCCACAGTGCTCTGCCTCACCCACCATGAATCCCTCCCACCGCCATGCGATCTCTCTCCTTCTCTCCCTCCCCTTCGTGTCCCCAGCCGTGCACCCTGACCGCCCACCCCCTCCTCCCCATCTCTCAATCTGACCACTTGATAGACAGGAAATGAAAGAAGAAGAATGTAAATAGAGTTCTGCTTTAAATGTGGCAGGACTTTCATGTTCAGTAAATGTCTGGGTTTCCTACAGGCCTCTGGCAGTCATCCTGCTCCCTCCCCATAAATATCAGGCCCTTAAAGTATTTTTAATTTTCTTTCCAATTGCACAATCTGGCTCAGTACCCTGTACGAAATGCATGAGTCACTGTCCTGTGATTTCCTCCCATGTGCAAGCCTGGGCAGTGAGCATCATTCAGGGAGTGGCAATCTTCGGAAATCTGTTCCTGGATTTCTTCAACATCTCCTTTGAGTTCATCTGGACCATTCTTGTACAGTTCATCGTGCTCCAAGGAACAGGGTGGGTTCAGGCCTGATGATGCCCATTTACCCCCCATTTAATTGTCATCTCCATTGAGAATAAAAGCAGGTGTGGTATACCCTGCTTGCTCGCAGTGGACAGAACAACTGGCTGTATCTCAAACACAAATCTTCCCTAAAGGGTTTACCTGGCTCACTGACTGCTTCCCAGCTCCTGCAGTGACCGGTGTTAGATAGATACGCAGCTTCATAGCTGGTCCATTAAATGGCTGCAGTCAGTACCCCAGCCAAGTACTGCAGTCCAGCTCTTCACCTTGTCACCAATGACCTTTGTCCCCATTTCAATTCTCCACGGATTACCGTCTGCTTTTGGTATAACTTTCAAGATTGAAATCTAACCGGAGCTGAAATTTCTATCACCAAGCAAAATCAATGCACAGTCTCCCCATAATAGTTCTGCATTAAATCACCACTCATCTCTCGAATTGAGTGTAATCATGGCTGCAATTCCTTTCTTTTAAAATCAATAATTGTTTTTCTTTAGCACAAAGAATCAATATGAAGAAAATGTAATCTGAAGAGCGAGTGCTTTATTTCCATCTGAACACCATACAAAAGCACTAATTGCTTGGTTCGTTCCACAGAGTGTGTGCAATCTGCATTATTATTTTCCCAATTTATTGCGTCTCTCCAGGGTAAGTTCTACAAAGTTTCTTTCTTCCTTCCTCCTTTGCCCACCCAACCAGAGGTAATTGAGGCAAATTGCAGAACATAGATCCAGACTATACATGCTGCATTTTAACACATTGTATAGAGTGGTCGATAAGCACAAAGTGCCAAGAGTATGCACAGCTGCTGCTGTGGCAGTGAATTCCCTTTGGCCTTCTGCTGTGCTGCCACAATTTTGCTTGGAATGTGCGGAGCTCAGAAGATATTCAGCCTCTATGAATGCTGCTCCTGGTGAGATATTTTTCTCAGTTGGAACACAGTTCAGGAAATCCTGGGAGTCTGCAAATCCTGATATGCACTGCTGGTGGCTGACGCATCCACATTGGTGAGGCCTTCATAAAAAGGCCTTCAAATATACACAGTCCTTATAAATACAGCAAGACTTACTTGTATTGTGCCTTTCACAAACTCAGACTATCCCAAATATAATTTATTGAAGGTATAACCAGAAAATAAAAAAAACAGGAGCAGTCAAACAAGTCATAATACAGTAACAGTACATTAACACGACAACAATATAACACAACAGGAACCTGTCGTTCCCCCCCCCCCCCCCCAACGACCCTGGCGCTGACTTTCTAGTACTTCTTGAAAAAGTCAATGAACAGCTTCTACCTCACAGAGAACCCCTCATCCATTCCTCTAATGGCGAACATGATACTCTCCAAATGAAGAAACTCAGTAAGGTCCCGCATCCAAGACCCGATACATGGTGGATCTGAGGATCGCCAGTTTAGCAAAATTCTCCTCTGGGCTAACAGGGAGGCAAAAGCCACAACATCGGCCTCATTCCCCATTAAGGCAATCCAAAAATAGCTACCCACGGAGAAGGTATGACCAACATCTAAGGCTATACAAACATGACTACCCACCAGAACCCCACCAACTTTGGACCGGACCAGAACATGTGGACATGATTCGTAGGGGACCTGGCACATCGTGAACACTGATCGACCGCTTCTGGGACGAATCGGCTCAGTCCTGTCGGCGTCATACGTGCTCTATGTACAACTTTAAGCTGAATAAGACTAAGTCTGGCACATGATGAGGATGCGTTAATACTACACAGCGCTTCTTCCCAAATCCAGCCTTGCACTACACCTCCCAAATCCTCCTCCCATTTTTGTTTCATTGCCACCATCGAAGCATCTTCCTTCTTGGCCAGCTCAGCTTCCACATCATGGGCGTCATTCTCCGCCGGTGGGAGTCTCCGTTTTGCCGGCGCCTGGGGGTTTCCCGACCGCGTGGGGCTGCCCCAAAATGGGAAACCCCATTGACCGGCCGGTGTTACGGAGACTCCCGCCGGCCGGTCGGGGCAGAAATGTGGCGGGGCGGGTAGGAGAATTTCGCCCCAGAGATCTTGCCATCTCCAATATCATCCTCGTGAAAGAGTCTATCCTGTAAACCCGAGGGCAGCAACATTGGGAACGAACCCACCTCCTTTCTCAAAAAGGCCCTGATTTGAAGGTATCTGAATCCATTACCATGGGCAATTGGTAAGCCTCCATCAACTCAGTCAGATCTGCAAATTTCCCACCCAGAAACAGGCCCTCGAAGCATTTGATTCCCAAACAGTCTCACTCCCTAAACCTGGCATCCAATCTTGCTGGGACAAATCTATGGTTACCGCAAATCAGGGTCTTTCTATGCATGTCCTCCAAGCCAAAATGTAGCCAGCACTGATCCCACACCCTCAGAGTAGAAGCTACCACTGGATTCGATGAGTACCTGTGAGAACGGCAGAGAAGCTGAAGCCAATGCCCTGAAGTAGATCTCTGTACACAAGGTCTCCTCCACCCTGCACCATACCCACCCTTGATCTACCACCCATTTACGGACCATGATGATATTGGCAGCCCAGAAGTAATTCTGAAAGTTAGGGAGAGCCAAGCTCCCACCCCATATATCCCTCTCCAAATAATCTCTCTTAATACGTGGAATCCTCCCCGCCCACACAAAACTCAGGATAAGCCTATTGACCTTTTTGAAAAAAGATTTGGACAAAAAGATTGGAAGATTCGAAACACAAAAAGGAACCTCAACTCTCCTGGACAGAGACAGCGACAACCTGTCCCATCTTTTTAATTTCTCTTTCATCCCCTGCACTAAACTTGCCAGGTTTAACTTGTGAAGCTGGGCCCCAGTCCCGTGCCACATGGATCCCCAGATATTGAAAGATCTTTCTTGCCAAGCGGAACACCACTCAAACACCCTCCTGCCCTCCGGAGCCAATCAGAAACATCTTACTCATTGTCGTATTGAGTTTGTATCCGGAGATACAAAGGGGCTGGTTTAGCACAGTGGGCTAAATAGCTGGCTTGTAATGCAGAACAATGCCAGCAGCGCGGGTTCAATTCCCGTACCGGCCTCCCCAAACAGGTGCCGGAATGTGGCGACTAGGGGCTTTTTACAGTAACTTCATTGAAGCCTACTTGGGACAATAAGCGATTATTATATTAGAAGGAGCCAACCTCACTCAGTATCCCCAAATTCTTGTCAGATGATTCTGTGGACAGCCGGAAGGAGGGCATGGGATACGATAACAAACTTGGCATCTCCAGGAACAGAGAACAAGGAGAATACAGGCGAAAGACAGGAGGAACGGCTGAAGCGGAGGTGAGCGCGAGACGACAACAGCAGCGAGATCCATCCGGGAGAAGCAAGTGACAACACCAAGACCACACCCATTCGAGTATTGCCCACTGTAATTGTTTCTCTGGCACCCAAATGTATATTTACCTCCCCAGTCTTCCCCCGCCCCGCACCCAAATGTATATTTACATCCCCAGTCTCCCCCCACCCTACACAAACAGTTGCCTACTTATGTGTTGGAAATAATTTTGCCAGTTGTACAGAGTTGCTGCTGTTGAGCTGGTGCACAATACCCTACCAGTTATTCTATTTTATTTTTTATTATTACTTTTTTATTTGATATGTTTGGGTGTGCCTTTCTCTTCTATATATGTATATATATATATTTCTTATTCTGTGTACATAACGGTAAATATACTTTGTTCAAAAACCCAATAAAAAAAACATTTATAAAAATGATTCTGTGGGATTAGAAATGTACAACAGTAGGTCATCCGCATATGAAGAGAGCCAGTGCCCCCCCCCCCCCCCCCTGTTCAATATCACTCCATTCCCTGGACACTTGAAGAACCATCGCCAATGGTTCAATCGCAAGGGCAAAGAGCAGAGGAGAGAGTGGGCAATCCACTGACACTACAACTTTCATCTCCTACGGGCATCATAATTACATCCAAGAGCTTCCATATCTTGGTCGCTAATAATCTGCCTTTTATGAACTCAGTTTGTTTCGCTCCAACACATCTGGCACATATCTCCCAATACATGTAGCCAAGAACTTTGCCAGGGGTTTAGCATCCACATCCAGAGGTGAAATCAGATGATTAAATCCACATTGTCCTTTTTTTGGATGAGGCAAATGGAGGCCTGTGACAATGTGGTGGGGGCGCACCCTTCTCCAGCGCTTCATTGTACATCTGAACCATTAACAGACGCAGGAACGCGTTTGTAAAATTCGGCTGGGAATCCGCCTGAGCCCGGGACCGTCCCTGACTGCATCAGTCTCATACAACCCAACACCACCCATAGACCTATTGGGGCCCCCACCCCCTGCGTCTTTATCTGATCTACCCTCGGAAACTCTAATCCATCCAAAAATCGCTGTCTCGATTAATCCCCTGACGGAAGTTCCGATTGGTATAGTCTCTGATAAAACGATTCAAAAATTTTATCAATCCCTAGGGATCCATTCTCACCTTGCCCCCCTTGTCCCTCATCCTGCCTATTTCCCTAGTAGCCATCTGTTTCCTCAGTTGGTGAGTGAGCATCCTGCTTGCCTCCTCTCAGTATTTGTACACAAACCCTTTAGCTCTGCGCAATTGTCTCACAGCCATATCTCAAGTCATCAGATTAAACTCCCTCAACAGCGCCTCATCATGTGATTCTAGGTAACTATGATCGACTGCAAAAATTGCCTCCATCAACCTTGTTTGCTCCTCTCGCTTCACCCTCAGTCTGTGCGCTAGGGACGAGATGAGCTCTCCCCTTACCACAGCATTCAGAGCCTCCCACAACACCCCGCAGAGACCGTCCCCGTGTCATTCTGATCCATATAATTACAAATGGCCCCTTCCAACCTCTCACATATTTCCTTATCCACAAGGAGACCAATATCCAGTCCCCATTGGGGTCTGTAAGGGGATGCCTTTTCCGCCACATGTCTACCCAGTGCAGAGTATGGTCAGACACCATGATCGGGCGAGTACTCTGTCCCAGCCACTCGTGAAATGAATGACTTATCTAAAACAAAAAAGCCTAACCGGGAATAAAACTTCTGAACATGTGAAAAGAAAGAAAACTCCCTGTCCTAGGTCTCTCAATATGCCACGGATCCATGCCTGCCATAGGTTGCATGAATCTTGACAGCGCCCCTGCCATTGCCGATAGCCTCCCGGTTCTAGAGCACGAGTGGATCCAAGACAATGTTGAACTCTCCATCGAAGATCAATCAGTGTGAATCCAGATCTGGGATCAAGGACAGGACCCGCCACATAAAATCCATATCATTCCAGTTTGGGGCATACACATAGCACAGTACTACCGGGGAACCCTCCAACCATCCACTCACCAGCATGAATCACTCAAATCAGCAATGGACTTTTTCATTGAAAAAGCCACCCTCTTACTTAACACAGCCACCCCTCTTGTCTTCATGTCAAGTCCTGAGTGGTAGACCTGACCAACCCACCCCCTTCTTAGTCTTGTCTGGAGAAACATCAGGTCCACCTTCAGGTTCTTCAAATGGGCGAACATGCATGACCTTTAAACTGGTCCATTTAGGCCCCGGACATTCCAAGTTACCAATCAAGTGAGGGGGCACCATCCCCCTCCCGCCATCGACAATCAGCCATATTTTTGCCTGAGCCAATCACCCCAGGTTGTCAAGTCGCACCCCTTGGGTACCCGTGAGGCATCCATTTCCACCGACGTCTATATCTCAGTGCCCTAACATTACTCACACCGTCAGCTTCCCCATAACCCCAAACCCACCCCCCGCCCTCCCCCCTCAAACTAAACCAAAAGTAGAAATATTCAAAACACTATCCTCCTCACACCACCTCCTCCCCCACATCCCTTCCGCTTAATGGTTCTCACCTGCAGGTGCCCCACGCACGATGCTTGCAACTACCTTGAGCCTGCCATATCAACCAAACCCAATCATAAATAACCATTATCCTGCCCTCCACATCTCCCCAAACCCAGAACATCAAACACACCTCAATAAAAAGAAAACAGGAAGGAGAATGATAGGAATATAACAAAGATACAGAAGTGAACAACAACAAAACTATGAACAATATCATCAACAGCACATTTCAACATATTAACAGCGCTCTGTGTGCACAATCAATCTCAAGAGGATGGCCAAAAATCTTCTCACCTACCAGCTTCTGTAGCATCTGTGCAACGTACTCCGAAGATTGCAAACCCTCTAACCCCTCCGGCAGACCCACTATTTGGATATTTTGCCGACATTCGGGATTCTCCAACTCGTCAACCTTGTCACGTACGCTTTTGTAGCTATCAGCCACCAAGGAAAACTCTGCTTCCACCGAGGCCAGCTGGTCCTTGCGGTTGGCAACAGACTCCTCCATTTCCTGCAGCGACACACCCTGAGCCTCTAGCCGCTGCTCAACTCTCTCCACTGCCGTCTTAATCACACCAATGGCCCTTCCCAGAATTTCAGAGGTTTCCAACCTGTTTTTGGAATCGAGCTGGTAAAAATTCCACCAGCTATGCTGTGGCCGGAAGTACCGACACCGGGCTCATCGCCATCGCACCTTCAACCACGCTCTCCTGTGCCTCGCGGTCTGCTTGCAGCCGCTTTTTTCCCAATGCTTTTGGTTGCATGAATGTCAGACCTCCCTCAGAAGATTGCCATTGCCGTTGGAGACAAGAGCCGAGACCTTAGAACCGATCGGGATCTTATGGGTGCAAACAGGTTTCCCCGCGCGGGAGCCACCTGGTACACGGCCATCTATCGCATGGCCGCCACCAAAAGTCCCACCAAAGATATATATAAGTGTTGTCATGTCGCCACAGTCCCAAAGGGATGCTCTCCCCTTTGAGAGCTGACTGGTGGTGATTTAACATGAGGGTCACCACACCTCAGGTGAGGGGCAAGGTTGAAATGGTGGGACCTTCATGAATAACCTCAGCCAGTACGGGAATTGAACTAGTGGTGTTGACATCGCTCCATATTACGAGCCAGCCACCCAGCAAACTGAGCTAAACAAATAGGGATATAGTATATTAAAACAAACTTTATTATTAACACTCCTTAGAACTACTTTAACATCATAAAGATGTTTTATATAGAATTAGCAGTTAAATAATGTTTAAAAATTTAACATTAATTCCTAACTGTCATCTTTTATCTCCATGCTAGCAAACCATCTCCAGTCAAAATTCATGTTTAAAAACAATTAGCCAACCCAGGAATGCTTGCTGTAAAAGGGATGTCTTGGATAAACCACTTTGAGAAAGAGATCCTTCAGGAACCAGTTTGCAGATTCTTGCCTGTGTCAAACTACTGTTTAACCTGCCAGCCTTTTCAGAAACTGCTGTTCTGTTCAAAGGAAAAATCTTTTTAACTAAACTGCTTTGAGAGAAGCTGCTATACTGTTCACAGACAGATCAAAACTGAACTGAAACTCGACATCTGACTTCTTCAGCTCCTGATCCCTCCCATTAACTACATCACTTACAAAAGATGAACACAATGTCCTGTAATTATCGCCACAGTGAGGAGTTCCAGCGAGCGGAGCTCCTAGTGTAGAAAACGGGGCTATGTGCGGCCTTGGCTGCATGTTCCCCACTGAGGCCCCTTATTTAACACAAGTGATGTTGATGAGCACCAGGAAACATGCGGCTCAGCACGCTCACTATGGGACTTTGTTCCCACTTAGTTGAATCGTGCCCTTAGTTTATTTACAATAATTATTATAAGCATGTACTGGGTCTGCCTTATCAGTGCCTAACTAGCCAGCTTTATATACTCTACAATCATACATTGTTTAGAGGTCCCTTTAAGGGGGGAGCTCATATTCTGCAAGGTTCGCGGGGAAGTTAGTTATTCCCACCTCGTAAGGTACTTGCGGATAATGACATCCCCCCCCCCCAGTATTATAACGTGTCAGTATTCACACAGGAAAAAGACAATGTTGTCGCGGAGAATACTGAGATGCAGGCTACTAGACTAGACGGGATTGAGGTTCATAAGGAGGAGGTGTCAGCAATTCTGGAAAGTGTGAAAATAGATAAGTCTCCTGGGCCAAATGGGATTTATCCCGGGATTCTCTGGGAAGCTAGGGAGGAGATTGCAGAGCCTTTGGCTTTGATCTTTATGTCATCATTGTCTACAGGAATAGTGCCAGAAGACTGGAGGATAGCAAATGTTGTCCCCTTGTTCAAGAAGGGGAGTAGAGACAACCCTGGTAACTATAGACCAGTGAGCCTTACTTCTGTTGTGGGCAAAGTCTTGAAAAGGATTATAAGAGATAGGATTTATAATCATCTAGAAAGGAATAATTTGAGTAGGGATAGTCAACACGGTTTTGTGAAGGGTAGGTCGTGCCTCACAAACCTTATTGAGTTCTTTGAGAAGGTGACCAAACAGGAAGGGGCTGAAGGCGGATGTGGTCATGCTCCAGGAGACAAACCTGAAGGTGGCAGACCAGGTAAGATTGAGGAAGGGATGGGTAGGTCAGGTTTTTCATTCGGGGCTGGATGCCAAAAATCTGGGGGTGGCGATCTTGGTGGGAAAGAGGGTGTCGTTCGAGGCGTCGAGCATTGTGACAGACAATGGCGGCAGGTATGTAATGGTAAGTGGTAAGCTGCAAGGGGAGAGGGTGGTGCTGGTCAATGTGTATGCCCCAAACTGGGACGACGCGGGTTTTATGCGGCGCATGTTGGGTTGGATCCCGGACTTGGAAGTGGGGGGCCTGATAATGGGGGCGGCTTTAACATGATCGTGGATCCAGCTCTGGATCGCTCCAGGTCTAGGACGGGTAGGAAGCCGGCGGCGGCTAAAGTGCTGAGGGGGTTTATGGACCAGATGGGAGGGGTGGACCCTTGGAGATTTGCAAGGCCGGGGGCTAGGGAATTTTCATTCTTCTCGCATATTCATAAGGCTTATTCCGGGATCTACTTTTTTATTATGAGTAGGGCGCTGATAGCGAGAGTAGAGGATACCGAATACTCGGCGATAGCCATTTCGGATCACGCCCCGCATTGGGTAGACCTAGAGTTCGGGGAGGAGAGGGACCAGCGCCCGTTGTGGCGCTTGGAGGTGGGGCTGTTGGCGGACAAGGAGCTGTTGGCGGACAAGGAGGTGAGTGAGCAGGTCCGAGGAAGCATAGAGAGATACCTGGAGGCCAACGATAACGGGGAGGTCCGAGTGGGGATGGTCTGGGAGGCGCTGAAGGCGGTGGTTAGGGGCGAGCTGATCTCCATTCGGGCCCACAAGGAGAGAAGAGAGCAGAGGGAGAGAGAGAGGCTGGTGGGGGAGATGGTGAGGGTAGACAGGAAGTATGCGGAGGTGCCTGAGGAGGGACTGTTAAGGGAGAGGCGTAGCCTCCAGGCCGAATTCGACCTGTTGACCACCAGGAAGGCAGAGGCACAGTGGAGGAAGGCCCAGGGGGCGATTTATGAGTATGTGGAAAAGGCAAGTCGGATGCTGGCGCATCAGCTTCGGAAGGGGGACGCAGCTAGGGAGATCGGGGGAGTTAAGGATAGGGGAGGAAGTGTGGTGCGGAGTGGGGTTGGCATCAATGGGGTCTTCAGGGACTTTTATGAGGAACTGTATCGGTCCGAGCCCCCACTGGAGGAGGGAGGGATGAGCCGCTTTCTGGACCAATTAAGGTTTCCGAAGGTGGAGGAGGGACTGGTGGCGGGATTAGGGGCCCCGATTGGGCTGGAGGAGCTGGCCAAAGGGATAGGGAGCATGCAGGCGGGGAAGGCACCGGGGCCGGGCGGTTTCTCGGTCGAATTCTACAAAAAATATGTGGACCTGTTGGGCCTGTTGCTAGTTAGGACCTTCAATGAGGCAAGGCAGGGGGGCCTTTGCCCCCGATGATGTGCCGGGCACTGATCTCCTTGATCCTGAAGCGGGACAAAGATCCCCTGCAGTGTGCGTCTTACAGGCCGATTTTGTTGTTAAACGTAGATGCCAAGGTGCTGGCGAAGGTCTTAGCCATGAGAATTGAGGATTGTGTGCCGCAGGTGATCCACGAAGACCAGACGTGGTTCGTGAAGGGGAGGCAGTTGAACGCAAATGTGCGGAGGCTCCTGAACGTTATTATGATGTCGGCGAGGGAGGGGGAGGCGGAGATAGTGGTGGCGATGGACGCTGAGAAGGCCTTCGATAGGGTAGAGTGGGGGTACTTGTGGGAGGTGCTGAAGAGGTTTGGGTTTGGGGAGGGGCTTGTCAGGTGGGTTAGGCTGTTGTACGAGGTCCCGATGGCGAGTGTGGCCATGAACAAGAGGAGGTCTGAGTACTTTCGGTTGTATCGAGGGACGAGGCAGGGGTGTCCCCTGTCCCCCCTGCTCTTCGCACTGGTGATTGAACCCCTGGCTATGGCACTGAGGGAGTCGAGGAACTGGAGGGGTTGGTGCGGGGTGGGGAGGAGCATAGGGTGTCGCTCTATGCGGACGACTTGCTGCTGTATGTGGCGGACCCGGTGGGGGGGAATGCCGGAGGTAATGAGGATCCTCAGGGAGTTCGGGGATTTCTCAGAGTACAAGCTCAACATGGGTAAGAGCGAGTTGTTCGTGGTTCACCCAGGGGACCAGGAGAGGGGGATTGGTGAGCTCCCACTAAAAAGGGCAGAGAAGAGCTTCAGGTATTTGGGGGTCCAGGTGGCCAGGAGCTGGGGGCCCTGCATAGACTTGATTTCACGAGGCTAGTGGAGCAAATGGAGGAGGAGTTTAAGAGGTGGGATGCATTGCCGCTGTCCCTGGCGGGTAGGGTACAGTCATTTAAGATGACGGTGCTCCAAAGGTTTTTGTTCCTGTTCCAGTGCCTCCCCACCTCCCCATTCTTATCCCGAAGACCTTCTTTAGGCGGGTCAACAGGAGCATAACGGGGTTTGTGTGGGCGCGAGGGACTCCAAGGGTGAGAAGGGTGTTCCTGGAGCGGAGTAGGAATGGGGGGGGGCTGGCACTGCCCAACCTCTGTGGGTACTACGGGGTCGCCAATGTAGCGATGGTGCGCAAGTGGGTGATGGAGGGGGAGGGGGCTGTATGGAAGAGGCTGGAGACGGCGTCTTGTGAGGGTACGAGTCTGGGGGCGTGGCAACGGCGCCGCTGCCGCTCCCTCCGATGAGGTATACCACGAGCCCAGTGGTGGCGGCTACCCTCAAAATCTGGGGGCAGTGGAGGCGGCACAGGGGGGAGGTGGGGGCCTCTGTGTGGACCCCAATACGGGGGAACCACCGGTTTGTCCCAGGGAGAATAGATGGAGGGTTTTTGGGGTGGCACAGGGCAGAGATAAGAAGGTTGGGGGACCTGTTTGTGGATGGGAAGTTTGCGAGCCTGGGTGAGCTGGAGGAGAAGTATGGGCTCCCCCCGGGAACACCTTTTGGTATTTACAGGTAAGGGTGTTGGCCAGGTGGCAAGTGGTGGAATTCCCGCGGCTGCTGCCACGCACAGTACAGGACAGGGTGCTCTCGGGGGGGTGGGTTGGAGAGGGTACGATCTCGGCAACTTACCAGGTGATGCAGGAGGGGGAGGAGGCCTCGGTGGTGGAGTTGAAAGGTAAGTGGGAGGAGGAGTTGGGGGAGGAGATCGAGGAGGGGACATGGGCAGATGCCCTTGGGAGGGTGAACTCTTCCTCTTCGTGCACAAGGCTCAGCCTCATACAGTTTAAGGTGCTGCACAGGGCACACATGACCGGGACAAGGATGAGCCGGTTCTTTGGGGGTGAGAACAGGTGTGTTAGGTGCTCAGGGAGCCCAGCAAATCACACCCATATGTTCTGGGCATGCCCAGCGCTGGAGAAATTTTGGAAGGGCGTAGCGAGGACAGTGTCGAGGGTGGTAGGATCCAGGGTCAAACCGGGCTGGACGCTCGCAATATTTGGGGTGGCAGAGGAGCCGGGAGTGCAGGAGGTGAAAGAGGCTGGAATTCTGGCCTTTGCGTCCCTGGTAGCCCGGCGAAGGATTCTTCTTCAGTGGAAGGATGCGAGGCCCCCAAGCGTGGAATCCTGGATCAACGATATGGCGGGGTTCATTAAATTGGAGGGGGTGAAATTTGCCTTAAGGGGATCGGTGCAAGGGTTTTTCAGGCAGTGGCAACTATTCTTGGACTTCCTGGCAGAACGGTAGACAATGGTCAGCAGCAGCAGCAACCCGGGGCGGGAGTGGGGGGGGTTTATTTTATTTTTGTTTGTTTACACTGGGGAATCTGAGGGGGTGTATATATTTGCTATGTTTGCTATGTGTTAATTCGGGGTGTTAATTTATTATTTATAAATAATAAATTAACCCGGGGGGGGGGGGGGCACGGGGGTTGTTTTATTTTGTTCTGTATTTAATTCTATTGGGTTCCTTTTTCATTTTGTTGTTGATATTTTGTGAAAACCTCAATAAAAATTATTTTTAAAAAAAAAGAGGTGACCAAACAGGTGGATGAGGGGTAAAGCAGTTGATGTGGTGTATATGGATTTCAGGAAAGCATTTAATAAGGTTCCCCATGGTAGGCTATTGCAGAAAATACAGAGGCATGGGATTGAGGGTGATTTAGCGGTTTGGATCAGAAATTGGCTAGCTGTAAGAAGACAGAGGGTGGTGGTTGATGGGAAATGTTCAGCCTGGAGTTCAGTTACAAGGATCTGTTTTGGGGCCACTCCTGTTTGTTATTTTTATAAATGACCTGGAGGAGGGCGTAGAAGGATGGGTGAGTAAATTTGCGGATGACACTAAAGTCGGTGGAGTTGTGGACAGTGCGGAAGGGTGTTGCAGGTTACAGAGGGACATAGATAAACTGCAGAGCTGGGCTGAGAAGTGGCAAATGGAGTTTAATGCAGAAAAGTGTGAGGTGATTCATTTTGGAAGGAGTAACAGGAATACAGAGTACTGGGCTAATGGTAAGATTCTTGGTAGTGTGGATGAGCAGAGAGATCTTTTTCGTCAGTATTCACTCAGGAAAAAGATAATGTTGTGGAGGAGAATGCTGAGACCCAGGCTAATAGAATAGATGGCATTGAGGTACGTAGGGAAGAGGTGTTGGCAATTCTGGACAGGCTGAAAATAGATAAGTCCCCGGGTCCTGATGGGATTTATCCTAGGATTCTCAGGGAGGCCAGGGAAGAGATTGCTGGACCTTTGGCTTTGATTTTTATGTCATCATTGGCTACAGGAATAGTGCCAGAGGACTGGAGGATAGCAAATGTGGTCCCTTTGGTCAAAAAGGGGAGCAGAGACAACCCCGGCAACTATAGACCGGTGAGCCTCACGTCTGTAGTGGGTAAAGTCTTGGAGGGGATTATAAGAGACAAGATTTATAATCATCTAGATAGGAATAATATGATCAGGGATAGTCAGCATGGCTTTGTGAAGGGTGGGTCATGCCTCACAAACCTTATCGAGTTCTTTGAGAAGGTGACTGAACAGGTAGACGAGGGTAGAGCAGTTGATGTGGTGTATATGGATTTCAGCAAAGCGTTTGATAAGGTTCCCCACGGTAGACTATTGCAGAAAATACGGAGGCTGGGGATTGAGGGTGATTTAGAGATGTGGATCAGAAATTGGCTAGCTGAAAGAAGACAGAGGGTGGTGGTTGATGGGAAATGTTCAGAATGGAGTTCAGTTACAAGTGGAGTACCACAAGGATCTGTTCTGGGGCCGTTGCTGTTTGTCATTTTTATCAATGACCTAGAGGAAGGCGCAGAAGGGTGGGTGAGTAAATTTGCAGACGATACTAAAGTCGGTGGTGTTGTCGATAGTGTGGAAGGATGTAGCAGGTTACAGAGGGATATAGATAAGCTGCAGAGCTGGGCTGAGAAGTGGCAAATGGAATTTAATGTAGAGAAGTGTGAGGTGATTCACTTTGGAAGGAATAACAGGAATGCGGAATATTTGGCTAATGGTAAAGTTCTTGGAAGTGTGGATGAGCAGAGGGATCTAGGTGTCCATGGACATAGATCCCTGAAAGTTGCCACCCAGGTTGATAGGGTTGTGAAGAAGGCCTATGGAGTGTTGGCCTTTATTGGTAGAGGGATTGAGTTCCGGAGTCAGGAGGTCATGTTGCAGCTGTACAGAACTCTGGTACGGCCGCATTTGGAGTATTGCGTACAGTTCTGGTCACCGCATTATAGGAAGGACGTGGAGGCTTTGGAGCGGGTGCAGAGGAGATTTACCAGGATGTTGCCTGGTATGGAGGGAAAATCTTATGAGGAAAGGCTGATGGACTTGAGGTTGTTTTCGTTGGAGAGAAGAAGGTTAAGAGGAGACTTAATAGAGGCATACAAAATGATCAGGGGGTTAGATAGGGTGGACAGTGAGAGCCTTCTCCCGCGGATGTAAATGGCTGGCACGAGGGGACATAGCTTTAAACTGAGGGGTAATAGATATAGGACAGAGGTCAGAGGTAGGTTCTTTACGCAAAGAGTAGTGAGGCCGTGGAATGCCCTACCTGCTACAGTAGTGAACTCGCCAACATTGAGGGCATTTAAAAGTTTATTGGATAAACATATGGATGATAATGGCATAGTGTAAGTTAGATGGCTTTTGTTTCGGTGCAACATCGTGGGCCGAAGGGCCTGTACTGCGCTGTATCGTTCTATGTTCTATGTTCTATGTCCATGTACATAGATCCCTGAAAGTTGCCACCCAGGTTGATAGGGTTGTTAAGAAGGCTTACGGTGTGTTAGCTTTTATTGGTAGAGGGATTGAGTTTCGGAGCCATGAGGTCATGTTGCAACTGTACAAAACTCTGGTGCGGCCGCATTTGGAGTATTGCGTGCAATTCTGGTCGCCGCATTATAGGAAGGATGTGGAGGCATTGGAGAGGGTGCAGAGGAGATTTACCAGGATGTTGCCTGGTATGGAGGGAAGATCTTATGAGGAAAGGCTGACTGACTTGAGGCTGTTTTCGTTAGAGAGAAGAAGGTTAAGAGGTGAATTAATAGAGGCATACAAGATGATCAGAGGATTAGATAGGGTGGACAGTGAGAGCCTTTTTCCTCGGATGGTGATGGCTTGCACAAGGGGACATAACTTTAAATTGAGGGGAGATAGATATAGGACAGATGTCAGAGGTAGGTTCTTTACTCAGAGAGTAGTAGGGGCCTGAAATGCCCTACCTGCAACAGTAGTGGACTCGTCAACATTAAGGGCATTTAAATGGTCATTGGATAAACATATGGATGATAATGGAATAGTGTAGATGGGCATTAGAGTGGTTTCACAGGTCGGCGCAACATCGAGGGCTGAAGGGCCTGTACTGCGCTAAAATGTTCGATTGTCAAAGTCCAAAGAACCCTCTGACCATCTGTGGGGAAGGAGGGCTCCGGACTCTCTTTGTGCCTGTGGTCGGACGTTGCACGCCCGAGGTTCCGGATCCAGGGCGTGAACCTGGAAGACGAATGGCGCTTTTGTTTGGACCCTCGTGGCGGAGCTGAACTATTGACTCCCCATTGGAGATTTCCGTTGCTTGAGTTTCCATTTCTGAATTTGTGTCCACAACCTCAATCACTCTGGCATCTTGACCCCTCCGGGTCCCGGGTTGCTTCAGCATCAGGGGCGGCTGGATGAAAGCGTTGCATTCATGAGGAAGTTTTCGAAGAAGCGGTCGTCTGGACCGAATATGATCAAAACTCTGCAATCGTTCGCAACCGCGACAAATACTCAGTGATGGACTCATCCGGGATCTGCTCTGAGGTATTAAAATGGTATCACAGTATGATAACGGATGGAGTTGGGTTAAATTGCTGCCCCACTAGAGTGACTAGTTGGTTGAAGGTTTGCGTGTCGGACGCCGTCGGATAGGTAAGGCTTGGTATCACTCTGAACATGTGACTGGTGGTCATTCGGCCCTTAAGGTACTTGCAGGTTCGAACACTTGTTTGGAAATTAATCCTGCAATCTCATTATCTGCTGATCTGTAAAACCCGGCAAAGCTGCTCTCCCTCAGGAAATTTCAAGAATGTATTTAATCTCTCAATTAGGGCAGCGTTAATCTGAAACTCGTATTATCTGTTATTCTTTATGGCACTTTGTCCCGTGATAACTCCTCCACATTTTTCCCTCGGGTTCTGATTGGAATCGGTCCAGAATTCCCATGTGAGAGGCTGGATTAATGCCTCACTGAGATAGGCACTGTGATAGAATTTTTATAAATGCTGGTTTTAAGAATCTCAGGATTGTGCTCGAATTGCTTTAGTCAGCGGGAGAGGAATAGGATGAAGGAATAGATTTGCTGCCTGCATTTGGATAATCACGACGGCTGACTTACGCTTTCAAGTGTGCAAGTGGGGAGGTGGATGGCCGGGTGGGGGGGGGGGGGGGCTGGTATTCTACCCAGCAGGTAGCTTGGACCTACTTAGATGTGAGACATTGAAACCTGGGGGACAGGCTGAGAGGACACAAATGGTCGAAAGCAACGACAGCGAGGCCGGTGCGTCAAAGCAAATAAACACCAGGTAAACTCTGATTCATAGAAATGTATGACTTAGGAGCAGCAGCAGGCCACTCAGCCCCTCGATTTAATTTTAACCTCAACTCCACATTCCTGCCTACCTCCGATAACCTTTCACCCCCTTGCTTATCAAGAATCTATCAACCTCTGCCGAAAAGATGTTCAAAAACTCTGCTCCTGCCGCCTTTTGAGGAAGTGATGCAAAATCTCATGATCCTCTGAAAGAAAAAAATGGTCTTCACCTCTGTACTAAATATCCAATATTTTTCAACACTGACCCTTAGTTCAAGATTCTCCCACAAGAGGAAACAGCCTCTCCACATCCACGCTGTCGAGACGCCTCAGGATCTTTTGTATTTCAATCAAGTCACCTCTTACTCTTCTAATCTCATTGAATACAAGCCTAGACTGTCCAGTCTTTCCTCCTAATACAACCCGCCAATTCCAGGTAGTAATTTAGTAAGTAGTGGAATTGTCACTGGACCAGTAATGCAGAGACCCAACGCAAGATCTGGGGACCCGGGTTGAACCCAAATCCTCCTACGGTGGATGGTGAAATTTGAATTCAATAAAAAACCTGGAATTAACAAGTCTAATGATAACCATTTGGCACGACTTAATGGAAAGGTTTCTCAGTGTGGTAGTGAGCGGGAACGTAGAGCAGTTGATGTCGTACAAATGGATTTTAGTAAGGCGTTTGATAAGGTTCCCCATGGTCGGCTCATGAAGAAAGTAAGGAGGTGTGGGATAGAGGGAAATTTGGCCAATTGGATAAGTAACTGGCTATCACATAGAAGACAGAGAGTGGTGGTGGATGGAAAATTTTCAGACTGGAGACCAGTTACCAGCGGTGTACCACAGGGATCCGTGCTGGGTCCTCTGATATTTGTGATTTTTATCAATGACTTGGAGGAGGGGGCTGAAGGGTGGGTCAGTAAATTTGCTGATGACATCAAGATTGGTGGAGTAGTGGATGAGGTGGAGTGCTGTTGTAGGCTGCAAAGAGACATTGATAGGATGCAGAGCTGGGCCGAAAAATGGCAGATGGAGCTTAAACCTGATAAGTGCGAGGTGATTCATTTTGGTCGGACAAATTTGAATGCGGATTACAGGGTCAACGGCAGGGTTCTGAAGAGTGCGGAGGAACAGAGAGATCTTGGGGTTCATGTCCACATATCTCTGAAGGTTGCCACTCAAGTGGATAGAGCCATGAAGAAGGCCTATAGTATGTTCGCGTTTATT
The DNA here is from genome assembly GCF_047496885.1 of Scyliorhinus torazame. NCBI lineage: Eukaryota > Metazoa > Chordata > Chondrichthyes > Carcharhiniformes > Scyliorhinidae > Scyliorhinus > Scyliorhinus torazame. The sequence continues at coordinate 112,465,435 of NC_092716.1, forward strand.
AACAGGGGGCTTGAGTTTAAAAGCCGTGGGGTTATGCTGCAACTATACAGGACCCTGGTGAGACCACATTTGGAGTATTGTGTGCAGTTCTAGTCACCTCATTATAGGAAGGATGTGGAAGAATTAGAAAGGGTGCAAAGGAGATTTACCAGGATGCTGCCTGGATTGGAGGGTAGGTCTTATGAGGAAAGGTTGAGGGAACTCGGGCTTTTCTCATTGGAGCGAAGGAGGATGAGAGGCGACTTAAAAGAGGTTTATAAGGTGATGAGGGGGATAGATAGAGTGGACGTTCAGAGACCATTTCCTCAGGCGGATGTAGCTGTTACAAGGGGGCATAACTATAAGGTTCAGGGTGAGAGGATGGGAGATATAGGAGGGATGTCCGAGGTAGGTGCTTTACTCGGAGAGTGGTTAGGATGTGGAATGGACTGCCTGCTGTGATAGTGGAGTCGGACACTTTAGGAACTTTCAAGCGGTTATTGGATAGGCACATGGAGCACACCAGAATGACAGCGAGTGGGATAGCTTGACCTTGGTTTCGGTCAAAGCTCGGCACAACATCGAGGGCCGAAGGGCCTGTTCTGTGCTGTACTGTTCTGTGTTCTATGAACTGCCACGAGCTTCCCGACGCTCAACCCGGCGAGGCTGTCACCGAATTCAAACATTAATTGGTCCACTTAACGACGCCCCACGCTTCACGCCGCAAATGCTGGTCCCCGGTGGCTGATTCGCTGGGACCATGCCCGCCAGCTCCTCACTAACAAGGGGGAGCAGCACTTTACTGATCCCGCAGAGCAAATCCCACACAGCTTGCAGCCATGCCACCAAGGAAACCAGCCCCACAATTCGGGGTTGCCGACTTGGCGAGACTGTTGGACACAGTCGAGTCCAGACAGGCTGTCCTGTTCCCCCAAGGGTCTTGGAGGGTCAGCCACAGGTCAGCCAATGTCGCCTGGGAGGGGGTGACAGTGGCCGTCAGCTCGAGGAGCGTCAGCAGGAGGACCGGCGCCCAGTGCCGTAAGAAAATCAACCACTTTCACCGGGCCGCACAGGTGGGTTGGCACCGGCTCCGCCCACCACCACCTACCCCCAGATGACCATGCGCTTCGCACCGTCCCCGCCACCACCCCCACCCAGAATCATGTCCTTCCCCCTGTACCCCAGACACCTACCTGTAACATTACCTGGGTCCTGCCCCCCCCGTTACCCCGAATACTGGGGCAGTGACACCAATGCCCCGGGCTCATTGTCTGGGAGCGAAGATTGATACTCACCTCCTCGAATCCCCACAGCAGCCATTCTGCTACCTTCACATTTTTAAAACACAATTACTAATCGACGCCTCCGCGGCCTCTTGCCGGGGAGGCGGTGATATCACGGGAGGCCATTAGATAGGGGGCTGCTCCCGTTAATTGCATGCAGATCGGCTTTAAGTGGTGATTCATGGATTTTCGCCACGCTACAGCGGGATCCTGATTGGCCAAGAGGAGCGGGTCGGTTAGATCGCAAACAATTGCCGGTCCCCGATTTTGACCTCTCCTGCGATCTAACAGCCTTGTTGCGCACTCGCTCAAGTGCAATGAGGCTGTTAAATCGTACCCTTCGTGTATCTCTCTCTCCCAGTTTGTTTCTCTCACACAGTTTGTGTTTCACTCTCTTGGCAGAGTTCTCCCAGCACCAGGCCACGCCGCCCCGACGCCGGCAAGCGATTCTCCGCAGAGTGGAAAGTTGGCGGCATTGGCGCCGGCGCGTTTGGCGCGGGCCGCTGTACGCGGCCAGTCCGCCGATTCGTCGCCCAGATGGACCGAGCAGCCACTCTAAAAAGGCAGAGTCCCACCGGCGCCGTCCACACCTGGTCGCAGCCGGCGGGAACTCTGTGCGCATGGTCGGGGGGCGGCCTGTGGTGGTGGTGGTGGGGGTGGGGGACTCCGACCCCAAGGGGGGCCTCCGATGGGGCCTGGCCTGCGATGGGAGCCCACCAATCGGCGGGCCGGCCTCTCACTCCCCGGGCCTATTTTCTTCCGCGCCGGCCCCTGAACTCCCGCGCCATGTTGCGTCGAGGCCGACGCATTGAAGGAGGCCACCGTGCATGCGCGGGTTGGCGCCGGTGCCACTGCGCATGCGCAGATCCCACGGCGCACTGTTCCACCGGGATGGGAGGCTGGAGCGGCGTGAACCGCTCCAGCGCCATGCTGGCTCCCTGTAGAGGCCAGAATCGGTATTCCCAGCGGCCCGTTCACGCCGTCATGAAACGCGACGGCGTTTCCGATGGCGTGGACACTCTGCCTCCGAATGGGAGAATCTCGCTCTCTCTCTCCCAATTTGTGTTCGTCTCCCTCTCTCTCTTTCTCTCTCTTCCCCTTTGTCTTTCATTCTCTCTCTCCCAGTTTGTGTTTTTCTCTCTCTCTTTCTCCAGGGCACGGTAAGGTGCTGGGCGGGTGCAGTGCCAGGCTCATGCTCAAGGGGGGCACAGGAGTATAGGGCAGGGTCAGTGCCAACCCAACCGTGCGGCTCGGTGGAGGTGGTTGATCTTCGTACAGCACTGGGTGCCAATCCTCCTGGTGGCGCTCCCTTTGCTGATGGCCCCTGTCACTTCATCCCAGGTAACTATGGCTGCCCTTTGACTGACCCTCCGAGCCCCTCGGGGGAACAGGGCATCCCGACTGGACTTGACCACATCCAACAATCTGGCCAGGTTGGCATCCCCGAATCATGGGGCTGGTCTCCTGGGTGGCATGGCTGTGAGCTGTGTGGGGTTTGCTCTGCAGGATCTGTTTAAGTGCTGCTCCCCCTTGTTGGTGGATGCAGTCCTGGCAAAACAGCCGCCGGGACCATCATTTGCGACATGAAGCCCATGGGGGCTTCATTAAATGGACTAATTAACGTTTGGCACAGGTGAAGGCCCAGCCGGATTGAGCATCAGGAAGCTCATGGCTGTTCCCACTAGATGCCACACTTAGAAATGTTTCCATTAATTTGCGCCCTCACTCTTCCCATTTTGTGTTTTTCTCTCTCTCTCTCTTTCTCTCTCTGTTTGAGTTTCTCTCTCTCTCTCAGTTTGTGTATGTGTGTCTCTCTCTCAGTTTGTGTTTCTCTATCTCTCCCCCAGTTTGTGATTCTCGTCTCTCTCTCTCTCTCCCAGTTTGTGTTTCTCTCTCTCCCTCTCTCCCAGTTTGTGTTTCTCTATCTCTTTCTTTCTCTCCCAGTTTGGGTTTCTCTCGCTCTCTTTCTCTCCCAGTTAGGGTTTCTCTCGCTCTCTTTCTCTCCCAGTTTGGGTTTCTCTCGCTCTCTTTCTCTCCCAGTTTGGGTTTCTCTCTCTCGCTCCCAGTTTGTGTTCATTTCTCTCTCGCTCGCCCCCCCTCTCTCACTCGCTCTCTCAGTTTGCATTTCTCTCTCTCTCCCAGTTTGTGTTTCTCTCTCTCTCTCTCTCTGTTTGTGTATGTGTCTCTCTCTCTGTTTGGGTTTCTCTCTCTCTCCCAGTTCGGGTTTTTCTCTCTCTCTCTTTCTCCCTCTCTCTCTGATACACCATCAATAATAGATGACGAGTGGTAAACGCAACTGAGGCTTTAATACACTAAACAGCAAGCCCCTGCCTCTGGACCCGAACTGGGTCCGGAGGCGGAGACTTGCCACTTTTATACAGAAGCCTGAGGGGAGGAGCCACAGGCGGAGCCAGCCTGGACAAGCCCAGGCATGTACAATACAGCAATAAGACAATAACGTGGTTTACCACATTCACCCGCTGTTTAAAAAAAGTCCGGCGGGGGTGAAGTGGTCTTAAAGGTCCAGTCTGTCGGGGGCCTTGACCTTCCACTGTGACCGCCTCAGTCCCGGCTGTGGTATGGGCGTCGGCGTCGAGACCTGCGCGTCTGGGAGCGTGCTGACTTCTTCTTCTTCACCCAGAGGTTGAGTCGGCAAAGGAGGGGGCGGTGTATGGGCGGGGGTGGTGGTGCTTGTCCTCGGTGGGCCTGCGGGAGTCAGTTCGTGAGGGAGGTGGGCGGAGATGGCGGAAGACGGTATAGGGTGGGGTGTGGTGGTGATGGTCGCTGGGGAGCCTGCAGGAGCCAAATCCCGAAGGGAGACCGTGTCCTGCCGCCCGTCCTGGTGTGTCACGTAGGCATATTGGGGGTTTGCATGGAGCAGCAGGACCTTCTCGACGAGGGGGTCGGTTTTATGGCTCCTCGCATGCTTGCGGAGAAGGACGGGCCCCGGGACTGTCAGCCAGGACAGAAGCGAGACCCCAGAGGTGGACTTCCTGGGGAAGGCAAACATACGCACATGGGATAGTGGGAAATTTGGCCAGTTGGATAACGAACTGGCTAACCGATAGAAGTCAGAGAGTGGTGGTGGATGGCAAATATTCAGCCTGGATCCCAGTTACCAGTGGCGTACCGCAGGGATCAGTTCTGGGTCCTCTGCTGTTTGTGATTTTCATTAATGACTTGGATGAGGGAGTTGAAGGGTGGGTCAGTAAATTTGCAGATGATACGAAGATTGGTGGAGTTGTGGATAGTAAGGAGGGCTGTTGTCGGCTGCAAAGAGACATAGATAGGATGCAGAGCTGGGCTGAGAAGTGGCAGATGGAGTTTAACCCTGAAAAGTGTGAGGTTGTCCATTTTGGAAGGACAAATATGAATGCGGAATACAGGGTTAACGGTAGAGTTCTTGGCAATGTGGAGGAGCAGAGAGATCTTGGGGTCTATGTTCATACATCTTTGAAAGTTGCCACTCAAGTGGATAGAGCTGTGAAGAAGGCCTTTGGTGTGCTCGCGTTCATTAACAGAGGGATTGAATTTAAGAGCCGTGAGGTGATGATGCAGCTGTACAAAACTTTGGTAAGGCCACATTTGGAGTACTGTGTACAGTTCTGGTCGCCTCATTTTAGGAAGGATGTGGAAGCTTTGGAAAAGGTGCAAAGAAGATTTACCAAGATGTTGCCTGGAATGGAGAGTAGGTCTTACGAGGAAAGGTTGAGGGTGCTAGGCCTTTTCTCATTAGAACGGAGAAGGATGAGGGGCGACTTGATAGAGGTTTATAAGATGATCAGGGGAATAGATAGAGTAGACAGTCAGAGACTTTTTCCCCGGGTGGAACAAACCATTACAAGGGGACATAAATTTAAGGTGAAAGGTGGAAGATATAGGAGGGATATCAGAGGTAGGTTCTTTACCCAGAGAGTAGTGGGGGCATGGAATGCACTGCCTGTGGAAGTAGTTGAGTCGGAAACATTAGGGACCTTCAAGCAGCTATTGGATAGGTACATGGATTACGGTTAAATGATATAGTGTAGATTTATTTGTTCTCAAGGGCATCACGGTAGCATTGTGGATAGCACAATTGCTTCACAGCTCCAGGGTCCCAGGTTCGATTCCGGCTTGGGTCACTGACTGTGCGGAGTCTGCACGTCCTCCCCGTGTCTGCGTGGGTTTCCTCCGGGTGCTCCGGTTTCCTCCCACAATCCAAAGATGTGCAGGTTAGGTGAATTGGCCAATGATAAATTGCCCTTAATGTCCAAATTGACCTTGGTGTTGGGTGAAGGTGTTGAGTTTGGGTGGGGTGCTCTTTCCGGGAGCCGGTGCGGACTCGGGGGGCCGAATGGCCTCCTTCTGCACTGTAAATTCAATGATAATCTATGATTAATCTAGGACAAAGGTTCGGCACAACATCGTGGGCCGAAGGGCCTGTTCTGTGCTGTATTTTCTATGTTCTATACGCTCATGAGGAGTCTGGTTAGTGGCCGTACATAGAAGCGACTGGATGGAGTGGAGCGCAGCGGGGAGGACCACCTGCCTGCGGGGGACTGGGAGACTTTTCGACCGTAGGGCCAGGAGGACGGCCTTCCAGACCGTCGCATTCACCCTCTCCACCTGTCCGTTTCCCCGGGGGTTATAGCTGGTCGTTCTGCTGGAGGCGATCCTCTTGCTGAGCAGGAACTGACGCAGCTCGTCGCTCATAAAGGAGGAGACCCGATCACTGTGGATGTAGGCGGGGAACCCGAACAGGGTGAAAAGGCTGTGTAGGGCCTTGATAACGGAGGCAGAGGTCATGTCAGAGCAGGGGATGGCGAAGGGGAATCTGGAGTACTCATCAACGATGTTGAGGAAGTATACGTTACGGTCAGTGGAGGGGAGGAGTCCTTTGAAATCGATGCTGAGGCGCTCAAAGGGGCGGGAGGCCTTTACCAGATGTGCTCTGTCTGGCCGATAGAAGTGCGGTTTGCACTCCGCGCAGACCTGGCAGTCCCTGGTCACGGTCCTGACCTCCTCGATGGAGTAGGACAGGTTGCGAGCCTTGATAAAGTGGAAAAAGCAGGTGACCCCCGGGTGACAGAGGTTGTTGTGAAGGGTACGGAGTCGGTCTACTTGTGCGCTGGCACATGTACCGCGGGTTAGAGCATCTGGGGCCTCATTGAGCTTCCCGGGTGTGGTAGTCGGTATTAGGGGTATTACGGTACCCAGGTTGATGCTGTAAGACCATTGGTGTGGGAGGTACCTGAGACAGGGAGATCATTGGTGAAGCCTGCCTGCTGGTTCCGCCCAGTAAGGCGGAGTATAAGAGCCTGTGTCTCCCTAGCAGCTGCATTCTGTACCTGCGCTGCTGGGGGAAACATCTAGTCCAATAAAGCCTTCAATTGTCTCCCAATCTCGTTTCTGGAGTTATTGATCGAACATCAATTTATTGGACTAGATTTTAAAGGATGGAGCTCCGAATCAAGCCGGAGTGTCTGCAACTCAGCCCCCACGCGGCAAACTCAGTGGCAACCTTCAAACACTGGCTGGCGTGCTTCAAAGGGTACCTCAGGACGGCCACGACTGAACCTACGGAGGACCAGAAACTGCAAGTTCTCCACTCGAGGGTGAGCCCAGATATCTACACCCTCATCGAGGATGCGGACGATTTCGAGGCCGCAATGACACTGCTGAAAGGATACTGTATTCGCCCAGTAAACCAGGTCTACGCTCGACATCTGCTAGCGACGAATCGCTGGAGGAATTCTACCGTGCTCTCCTGGTGTTAGGTAGGAACTGCGAGTGCCCGCAAGTTTCAGCCAGCGACCACACAGAACTTTTGATCCGGGATGCATTCGTTGCAGGTATGCTGTCCTCCCAAATCCGCCAGCGGCTGCTAGAAAAAGAGACACTAGGCCTCAAGGAAGCACGGGCCCTTGCTAGCTCCCTGGATGTGGCCTCCTGAAATGCCCACGCTTACGTACCCAACCACGTGGCGGCCCCTTGGGCAGCGTGGAAACCCCCTGCGGCCGACTCCGGTGCATCCCCCATCCCCCCACAAGCTTGTGCTGCGCGACGACCAGGCAATCCCGGGGGGCCCCGCTGCTATTTTTGCGGGTAAGCCAAGCACCCTGGCCGCGCTGCCCAGCCAGCTCCTCCACCGGCAAAGGGTGTGGCAAAAAGGCCATTTTGTGGCAGTATGCCAGGCCTGGGCAGTCGCTGCGGTCTCCGGGGGCGAACCGGGACCGCCACCCCAACCCTCTCCATGAGCCACGTGCGGCCAGCGGGCGCCACCATCTTCCTGTTCCAGAGCCACGTGCGGGCCCCGGGCACTACCATCTTGTTCCCCGGGGACCACGTGCGACGGATGGGCGCCGCCAACTTGCACCCCCCCCCAGCCATGTGCGACCAGTGGGCGGCGCCATCTTGGCTGGAGTCTTAGGACCCCGGTTCGGATGACCACACACCGCCCGAGGAAAACCACCAACTTCTGCCACAACTTGCCTCGGTGATCCTGGACCAGTCTTGGCCCCGAACGCTCTCGACAGCGACGACGACCGTGCTCATCAATGGGCACGAAACATCCTGCCTGATCGACTCCGGGAGCTTCATACACCCCAACGTGGTAAGGCGCTGTTCTCTTCCCATCCACCCAGTTAATCAAAAACTCTCCCTGGCCTCCGGGTCTCACTCTGTAGAGATCAAAGGGTTATGCGTAGTGAACCTCACGGTCCAGGGAAGGGAATTTTAAAAATTCCGCCTCGACGTCCTCCTTCACCTCTGCGCTGCCACGCTCCTAGGGTTAGATTTCCAACGTAACCTCCAGAGTTTAACTTTTAAATTTGGCGGCCCTATACCCCCCCTCACTGTCTAAAGCCTCGCGACCCTCAAGGTCGATCCGCCTTCCCTTTTTGCGAACCTCATCCCGGATTGCAAACCCGTCGCCACCCAGAGCAGACGGTACAGTGCCTAGGACCGGACCTTCATTAGGTTGGAGGTCCAGCGATTACTGAGGGAAGGTGTCATTGAGGCTAGCAACAGTCCCTGGAGAGCTCAAGTAGTGGTTGTAAAGACCGGGGAGAAGCATAGGATGGTCATCGATTATAGTCAGACCATCAACAGGTTTACACAGCTCGATGCATACCCCCTCCCCCGCATATCTGATCTGGTCAATCAGATTGCACAATACAAGGTCTTTTCCACGGTGGATCTAAAATCCGCCTACCACCAGCTCCCCATCCACCCTAGCGACCGCAAATACACTGCATTCGAAGCAGATGGGCGGCTCTACCACTTCCTAAGGGTTCCCTTCGGTGTCACAGATGGAGTCTCGGTCTTCCAACGGGAGATGGACCGAATGGTTGACCGGTACGGTTTGCGGGCCACATTTCCGTACCTCGATAATGTCACCATCTGTGGCCACGACCTGCAGGACCACGACACCAAACACTGAAAATTCCTCCATAGCGCAAAAATCCTTAATCTAATCTACTGCAAGGACAAATGCGTGTTCAGCACCGACCGTCTAGCCAGCCTCGGCTACATGGTGCATGATGGAGTTATAGGCCCAGATCCCGAACGCATGCGCCCCTCCTGGAGTTTCCCCTATCCCAATGCTCCAAGGCCCTGAAACGCTGCCTGGGATTTTTTTCATATTATGCCCAGTGGGTCCCCAACTATGTGGACAAGGCCCGTCCGCTAATCCAATCCACGGTTTTTCCCCTGTCGGCAGAGGCCCGCCAGGCCTTCAGCCGCATCAAAGCGGACATTGCAAAGGCCACGATGCACGCAATCGATGAATCCCTTCCCTTCCAAGTTGAGAGCGATGCGTCCAACGTAGCTCTGGCAGCCACCCTCAACCAACCGGGCAGACCCGTGGCCTTCTTCTCCCGGACCCTACACGCTTCAGAAATTCGCCATTCCTCAGTTGAAAAGGAGGCCCAGGCCCGAGTAGAAGCTGTGCGGCACTGGAGGCATTACCTGGCTGGCAGGAGATTCACTCTCCTCACTGACCAACGGTCGGTTGCTTTCATGTTCGATAATGCACAGCGGGGCAAGATAAAGAATGATAAGATCTTACAGTGGAGGATCGAGCTCTCCACCTACAACTATGAGATCTTGTATCGTCCCGGGAAGCTAAACGAGCCTCCTGATGCCCTATCCCGCGGCACATGTGCCAACACACAACTGGACCGTCTCCGGGCCCTCCACGTGGACCTCTGCCACCCGGGGGTCACTCGATTCTTCCATTTTGGACCGCATGGTTCGGTTGGAGCAGCAATTGGATGCACTTAGGAGCATGCAGGTGGCGGAAAGCGTCATAGATCGCAGTTATGTAAATGTGGTCACACCCAAGGTGCAGGCAGAGAAATGGGTGACCAGCAGAAAGGGCAGGCAGTCAGTGCAGGAATCCCCTGTGGTTGTCCCCCTCTCGAACAGGTATACCCCTTTGGATACTGTCGGGGGGGAAGCCTATCAGGGGAAAACAGCAGCAGCCAGAGCAGTGGCACCACGGCTGGCTCTGATGTTCAAAAGGGAGGGTCAAAGCGCAGAAGAGCAATAGTAATAGGGGACTCTATAGTCAGGGGCACAGATAGGCGCTTCTGTGGACGTGAAAGAGACTCCAGGATGGTATGTTGCCTCCCTGGTGCCAGGGTCCAGGATGTCTCCGAACGGGTAGAGGGCATCCTGAAGGGGGAGGGCAAACAGGCAGAGGTCGTTGTACATATTGGTACTAACGACATAGGCAGCAAGTGGCATGAGGTCCTGCAGCAGGAGTTCAGGGGGCTAGGCAGAAAGTTAAAAGACAGGACCTCTAGGGTTGTAATCTCGGGAATACTCCCTGTGCCACGTGCCAGTGAGGCTAGAAATAGGAAGATAGAGCAGCTAAACACGTGGCTAAACAGCTGGTGTAGGAGGGAGGGTTTCCGTTATCTGGACCACTGGGAGCTCTTCCGGGGCAGGTGTGACCTATATAAGAAGGACGGGTTGCATCTAAACCGGAGAGGCATAAATATCCTGGCCGCGAGGATTGCTAGTGTCACACGGGAGGGTTTAAACTAGTATGGCAGGGGGGTGGGCACGGGAGCAATAGGTCAGTAGGTGAGAGCATTGAGGGAGAACTAGGGAATAGGGACAGTGGGGCTCTGAGGCAGAGCAGACAGGGAGAAGTTGCTGAACACAGCGGGTCTGGTGGCCTGAAGTGCATATGTTTTAATGCAAGAAGTATTACGGGTAAGGCAGATGAACTTAGAGCTTGGATTAGTACTTGGAACTATGATGTTGTTGCCATTACAGAGACCTGGTTGAGGGAAGGGCAGGATTGGCAGCTAAACGTTCCAGGATTTCGATGTTTCAGGCGGGATAGAGGGGGATGTAAAAGGGGAGGCGGAGTTGCGCTACTGGTTCGGGAGAATATCACAGCTGTACTGCGGGAGGACACCTCAGAGGGCAGTGAGGCTATATGGGTAGAGATCAGGAATAAGAAGGGTACAGTCACAATGTTGGGGGTTTACTACAGGCCTCCCAACAGCCAGCGGGAGATAGAGGAGCAGATAGGTAGACAGATTTTGGAAAAGAGTAAAAACAACAGGGTTGTGGTGATGGGAGACTTCAACTTCCCCAATATTGACTGGGACTCACTTAGTGCCAGGGGCTTAGACGGGGCGGAGTTTGTAAGGAGCATCCAGGAGGGCTTCTTAAAACAATATGTAGACAGTCCAACTAGGGAAGGGGCGGTACTGGACCTGGTATTGGGGAATGAGCCCGGCCAGGTGGTAGATGTTTCAGTAGGGGAGCATTTCGGTAACAGTGACCACAATTCAGTAAGTTTTAAAGTACTGGTGGACAAGGATAAGAGTGGTCCTAGGATGAATGTGCTAAATTGGGGGAAGGCTAATTATAACAATATTAGGCGGGAACTGAAGAACATAGATTGGGGGCGGATGTTTGAGGGCAAATCAACATCTGACATGTGGGAGGCTTTCAAGTGTCAGTTGAAAGGAATTCAGGACCGGCATGTTCCTGTGAGGAAGAAGGATAAATACGGCAATTTTCGGGAACCTTGGATAATGAGAGATATTGTAGGCCTCGTCAAAAAGAAAAAGGAGGCATTTGTCAGGGCTAAAAGGCTGGGAACAGACGAAGCCTGCGTGGAATATAAGGAAAGTAGGAAGGAACTTAAGCAAGGAGTCAGGCGGGCTAGAAGGGGTCACGAAAAGTCATTGGCAAATAGGGTTAAGGAAAATCCCAAGGCTTTTTACACGGACATAAAAAGCAAGAGGGTAGCCAGGGAAAGGGTTGGCCCACTGAAGGATAGGCAAGGGAATCTATGTGTGGAGCCAGAGGAAATGGGCGAGGTACTAAATGAATACTTTGCATCAGTATTCACCAAAGAGAAGAAATTGGTAGATGTTGAGTCTGGAGAAGGGTGTGTAGATAGCCTGGGTCACATTGAGATCCAAAAAGACGAGGTGTTGGGTGTCTTAAAAAATATTAAGGTAGATAAGTCCCCAGGGCCTGGTGGGATCTACCCCAGAATACTGAAGGAGGCTGGAGAGGAAATTGCTGAGGCCTTGACAGAAATCTTTGGATCCTCACTGTCTTCAGGGGATGTCCCGGAGGACTGGAGAATAGCCAATGTTGTTCCTCTGTTTAAGAAGGGTAGCAAGGATAATCCAGAGAACTACAGGCCGGTGAGCCTTACTTCAGTGGTAGGGAAATTACTGGAGAGAATTCTTTGAGACAGGATCTACTCCCATTTGGAAGCAAATGGACGTATTAGTGAGAGGCAGCATGGTTTTGTGAAGGGGAGGTCGTGTCTCACTAACTTGATAGAGTTTTTCGAAGAGGTCACTAAGATGATGGATGCAGGTAGGGCAGTGGATGTTGTCTATATGGACTTCAGTAAGGCCTTTGACAAGGTCCCTCATGGTAGACTAGTACAAAAGGTGAAGTCACACGGGATCAGGGGGGAGCTGGCAAGGTGGATACAGAACTGGCTAGGTCATAGAAGGCAGAGAGTAGCAATGGAAGGATGCTTTTCTAATTGGAGGACTGTGACCGGTGGTGTTCCACAGGGATCAGTGCTGGGACCTTTGCTCTTTGTAGTATATGTAAATGATTTGGAGGAAATGTAACTGGTCTGATTAGTAAGTTTGCAGACGACACAAAGGTTGGTGGAATTGCGGATAGCGATGAGGACTGTCAGAGGATACAGCAGGATTTAGATTGTTTGGAGACTTGGGCGGAGAGATGGCAGATGGAGTTTAATCCGGACAAATGTGAGGTAATGCATTTTGGAAGGTCTAATGCAGGTAGGGAATATACAGTGAATGGTAGAACCCTCAAGAGTATTGAAAATCAAAGAGATCTAGGAGTACAGGTCCACAGGTCATTGAAAGGGTCAACAGAGGTGGAGAAGGTAGTCAAGAAGGCATACGGCATGCTTGCCTTCATTGGCCGGGGCATTGAGTATAAGAATTGGCAAGTCATGTTGCAGCTGTATAGAAGCTTAGTTAGGCCACACTTGGAGTATAGTGTTCAATTCTGGTCGCCACACTACCAGAAGGATGTGGAGGCTTTAGAGAGGGTGCAGAAGAGATTTACCAGAAAGTTGCCTGGTATGGAGGGCATTAGCTATGAGGAGCGGTTGAATAAACTCGGTTTGTTCTCACTGGAACGAAGGAGGTTGAGGGGAGACCTGATAGAGGTCTACAAAATTATGAGGGGCATAGACAGAGTGGATAGTCAGAGGCTTTTCCCCAGGGTAGAGGGGTCAATTACTAGGGGGCATAGGTTTAAGGTGAGAGGGGCAAGGTTTAGAGTAGATGTACGAGGCAAGTTTTTTACGCAGAGGGTAGTGGGTGCCTGGAACTCGCTACCGGAGGAGGTGGTGGAAGCAGGGACAATAGTGACATTTAAGGGGCATCTTGACAAATACATGAATAGGATGGGAATAGAGGGATACGGACCCAGGAAGTGTAGAAGATTGTAGTTTAGTCGGGCAGCATGGTCGGCACGGGCTTGGAGGGCCGAAGGGCCTGTTCCTGTGCTGTACATTTCTTTGTTCTTTGTTCTTTGTTATTTCATTAAGACCCGCAACCTGCCCTACTCCATCGAGGAGGTCAGGACCGCCACCAGGAACTGCCAAATCTGCGTGGAGTGCAAGCCGCACTTCTACAGGCCAGAGAAAGCGCACCTGATAAAGGCTTCCCATCCCTTTGAACGCCTCAGTATGGACTTCAAAGGGCCCCTCCCCTCCACCGACGGCAACACGTACTTCCTGAGCGTGATTGACGAGTACTCCCGGTTCCCATTCGCCATCCCCTGCCCCGACATGACCGCAGCCACAGTCATAAAAGCCCTCCACAGTATCTTTACACTGTTCGGTTTCCCCGCCTACATACACAGCGATAGGGGGTCCTCCTTTACGAGCGACAAACTGCGTCAATTCCTGCTCAGCAAGAGCATCGCCTCGAGCAGGACGACCAGTTACAACCCCCGGGCAAACGGACAGGTAGAGAGGGAGAACAGAACAGTCTGGAAGGCCGTCCTACTGGCCCTACGGTCCAGGAATCTCCCAGTCTCCTGCTGACTGGAGGTCCTCCCGGATGCTCTCCACTCCGTCCGATCACTGCTATGTACCACGACCAACCAGACACCTTACGAACGTCGCCTTGTCTTCCCTAGGAAGTCCTCCTCCGGGACCTCGCTCCCAACCTGGCTGGCTTATCCTGGACCCATCCTGCTCCGCAAACACATCCGGGCGCACAAGTCGGACCCATTGGTCGAGAGGGTCTACCTTCTTCACGCTAACCCTCAATACGCCTACGTGGCGTACCCCGACGGCCGACAGGATACGGTATACCTACGGGACCTGGCGCCGGCTGGGTCCCCACCCACACCCCCACCACCAACCCCACCGTCCCTCCCACCGGCGCCCCCCACAGCCCCCTTCCCAGGCGGATCGGTTCTCCCACCGGTCCCATCTAGGGGTGATGAAGCTGCCGAAGAAGCCGAAGCCACACTCCCGGAGCCACAGAATCCTGAGCCGGCACCTGCATCACCGCCGAAACTACGACGATCGCAGAGGACAACCAGGGCCCCTGACCGACTAATTGCTTCATTTTGAATGTAAATTAATACTGTAAATAGTTGCGACATGTAACAAGGCAAAACACTGTGCTAATGTATACCGGGTACCACCATAACCTCAACCTCTACGACTGTATAACGCAAGACCACAACCCCCGCCAAACTCTTTTTCTTAACGGGGTGAATGTGGTGGTCGGGATTAGGGGTATTACGGTACCCAGGTTGATGCTGTCAGACCATTGGTGTGGGAGGCACCTGAGACTGCAATATCATTGGTGAAGCCTGCCTGCTGGTTCCGCCCAATAAGGCGGAGTATAAGAGCCTGTGTCTCCCTAACAGCTGCATTCTGTACCTGCGCTGCTGGGGAAAACATCTAGTCCAATAAAGCCTTCAATTGTCATCCAATCTCGCTTCTGGAGTTATTGATCGAGCATCACCAGGTCGATACAAGATATCATAGCTCTCGGAGGAGAGCTCGATCCTCCACCTCAGAATCTTGTCATTCTTAATCTTGCCCCACTGTGAACATGAAGGCAACCGACCGTTGGTCAGTGAGGAGAGTGAATTGCCTGCCGGCCAGGTAATGCCTCCAATGCGTCATAACTTCTACTATGGCTTGGGCCTCCTTTTCGACGGAGAAGTATCGAATTTCGGAGGCATGGAGGGTACGGGAGAAGAAAGCCACGGGCCTGCCCGCCTGGTTGAGGGCAGCGGCCAGAGCAAAGTCTGACGCATCGCTCTCCACTTGGAAAGGGATGGACTCGGCCACAGCGTGCATCGCAGCTTTGGCGATGTCTGCTTTGATGTGATCGAAGGCCAGTCGGGCCTCAGTCGTCAGGGGAAACGTGGTGGACTAGATCAGTGGGCGGATCTTGTCCGCGTAGTCGGGGACCCACTGGGCATAGTAAGAGAAGAACCCCAGGCATCTCTTCAGGGCCTTGGGGCAGTGGGGAAGGGGGAGTTCCAGGAGGGGGCGCATGAGGTCGGGGTTGGGCCCTCGGACTCCGTGTTCCACGACGTAGCCGAGGATGGCCAGGCGGGTTGTGAGAAAGACGCATTTCTCTCTATTATAAGTTAGGTTCAGGAGTTTTGCGCTGTGGAGGAAACGCCGGAGGTTCTCGTCATGGTCCTACTGGTCACGGCCGCAGATGGTGACGTTGTATAGGAACGTGGCCCTCAGCCCGTACTTGTCAACCATTCGGTCCATTTCCCTTTGGAAGACCGAGACCCCGTTGGAGACGGCGAAGGGAACCCTGAGGAAGTGATAGAGGCGGCCGTCTGCCTCGAGGGCAGTGTATTGGAGGTCCTCCGGGCGGATAGGGAGCTGGTGGTACGCAGGCTTCAAGTCGACTGTAGAGAAGACTCGATACTGCACAATCTGATTGGCCATGTCAGATATGCGGGGGAGGGGATACGCATCGAGCTGCGTGTACCAGTTGATGGTCTGGCTATAATCGATAACCATCCGATGCTTCTCCCCAGTCTTGACGACCACCACTTGGGCTCTCCAGGGGCTGTTACTAGCCTCAATGATCCCCTCTCGCAGGAGTCACTGGACCTCTGACCCGATGAAGGCCCTGTCCTGGGCACTGTAGCGTCTGCTTCTGGTAGCGACGGGCTTACAGTCCGGGGTGAGGTTTGCGAAGATGGAGGGTGGGGCGACCTTAAGGGTCGCGAGGCTACAGACGGTGAGGGGGGGCAGGGGTCCGTTGAACTTTAGGGAAAGGCTCTGTAGGTGGCACTGGAAGTCGAGCTCCAGTAATAGGGCAGCGCAGAGATGGGGAAGGACGTAGAGCCTAAAGTTGGTGTACTCTACGCCTTGCACAGTGAGGGTCGCGACACAGTACCCCCGGATTTCCACTGCATGGGATCCGGAAGCCAGGGAGATTTTCTGGGTCGCGGGTAGGATGGGGAGGGAGCAGCACCTTACCGTATCTAGGTGTATGAAGCTGTCTGTGCTCCTGGAGTCGAAAAGACAGGCCGTCTCATGCCCGTTGATCCGGACGGTCATCGTCGACTTCGCGAGGTGGTGCGGCCGGGACTGGTCGAGTGTGATGGAGGCGAGTGTCGGAAGGCGGTCGGTAGGCCGGTCAGAGGTGGCGGCGGCCAGCGTATGGTCGGGCGAGCAGGGCTCCTGGGAGGCCGCGGAGTGGTCACAAGATGGCAGCCCCCATAAGTTGCCCGTGGTGGGTGAGGTGCAAGATGGCGTCCAAGATGGCGGCCCCCGTGGGTTGCACGTGGCAGGTGATGTGCAAGATGGCATCCAAGATGGCGGCCCCTGTGGGTGGCAAGTGTCGCCGAAATTAAAGATGGCGGTGCCCACGGGTCGCACATGACGGGTGGCGCGGCAGCTGGGGGTTGCCCCGACAGGCAGCAGGCAGCGCTGCTGGGCCTAGAAGATTTTGGTGGGGTCAGGCCTAGCAGGCTCTTGTGAAGTGTCCCTTCTTCCCACAGCCGTTACAGGCCGCGTTCCGTGCCGGGCAGCGTTGATGGGGGTGATTGCTCTGGCCGCAGAAGTAGCACTTTAAGCCTCCGTCATTGGCGGGCCGCTGCGCGGCGCAGGCTTGCGTCGCACCCGGGTCAGTTGATCGCTGCGCCCACGAGGCCCACGAGGGTACCGTGCAGTCGGCGGTGTAGGCCCCCATGTGCTGGGAGGCCACCTCCAGTGAGTTGGAGAGTTGTCCTGTCGCTGGGAGGCCAAGTGTCCCCCCTTCTAATAATCGTTGGCGGACATAGTTCGAGTGCATGCCCGCGACGTAGGCGTCCCTGATCAGCAGCTCCACGGGCTGTGTCGCCGATAACGCCCGGCAGTCACAGTTCCGGCAGAGGATGCGCAAGGCACACAGGAATTCCGCGAGTGATTCCCCAGGGCGTTGCCGTCTCGTGGCGAGGAGGTGCCTTGCATATACCTGGTTAACGGATTTCATGTAATGTCCCTTTAGCAGCGTTATTGCATCCGCGTACGAGGGGGCGTCCCTGATGAGGTTAAAGACTCTTGGGCTCACCCGTGCGTGGAGGACCTGCTTCTTTTGGAAGTCTGTGAAGCCTTCGTTGAAAGATGCGAGGTACGCCTCGAAGCAGCTTAGCCAGTGTTCAAAAGTCTCTGTAGCGTCAGCTGCTTGTGGGTCCAGTTGCAAGCGATCAGGCTTGAGTGAGGAGTTCATCTTGAGTGAAGAGTCCATCTTTAGAAGTTTAGTGTATTAAATTGATACACCATCAATAATAGACGACGAGTGATAAACGCAACTGTGGCTTTAATACACTAAACAGCAAGCCCCTGCCTCTGGACCCAAACTGACTTGACCTCTGGACTTGCCACTTTTATACAGAGGCCTGAGGGGAGGAGCCATAGGCGGGCCAGCCTGGACAAGCCCAGGCATGTACAATGCAGCACAGTGAATATAAGACAATAACATGGTTTACCACACTCTCCCAGTCTGTGGGTGTCTCTCCCTCTCTATCTCTCCCAGTTTACGTTTCTCCCTCACTCTCAGTTTGTGTTTCTCTCTCTCTCTCCCAGTTTGTGTTCCTCATTCTCTCTCTCTCTCCTGCCCTCTCTCTCTCCCAGTTTGTGTTTCTCCCTCTCTCTCCCTCTCTCTCCCAGCTTGTGTTTCGCCCTCTCTCTCTCTCACTCTCGGTTTATGTTTCTCTCTCTCTTACTCTCCTAATTTGTGTTTCTCGCTCCCCACTCTCCAGTTTGTTTCTATCTCACTCTCCCAGTTTTGTTTTTCTCTCCCACAGTTTCTGTTTCTCTCCTCTCTCTCCCCCTTCTCTCTCTCCCAGTTTGTGCTTCTCTCTCTCTCTCTCGCAGTTTGTTTCTCTTTCTCCCTCTCTCTCCCAGTTTGTGTTTCTCTCTCTCCCCCAGCTTGTGTTTCTCTCTCTCTCCCAGTTTGTGTTTCTCTCTCTCTCCCAGTTTGTGTTTCTCTCCCTCTCTCTCTCCCAGTTTGTTTCTCCCTCTCTCTTCACAGTTTGTGTTTCTCTCTCTTTCTCCCAGTTTGTGTTTTTCTCTCTCTCTCTCCCCAGTTTGTGTTTCTCTCTTCCTCTCTCGCTCTCCCTCTCTCTCTCCCAGTTTGTATTTCTCTCTCTCTCTCCCAGTTTGTGTCTCTCTCGCTCCCTCTCCCAGTTTGTGTTTCTCTTGCCTCTCTCTCCCAATTTGTGTTTCTCTCTTCCTCTCTCGCTCTCTCTCTCCCTCTCCCAATTTGTGTTTCTCTCTCCCTCTCTCGCTCTCTCTCTCTCCCAGTTTGTGTTTCTCTCTCAGATTTTAACTGGCCCTGAGACTTTCGCACTCAATGCGTTCTGACAATTTGGTGGAGTCAAGACAGCTGGGGTACTGTGGGTGTGGGTTCAGGGACTGTTTCTCCCAAGTCACCGACAGAACCACCCAGGGGTACAATCACTCATACACGCAGCGTTAACCCCAGTTCCTGGTTACTCTCAGTTCAGTTTTGCGTCCATCAGACACATATTTGGCACAGGCTTGGTGAGATGCTTCTGCTCCTTTCCTGCTCTCGAAAGTCATCAGCAAAGTTATTCAGGAGTGGGAAGCTATGTTTTCATACACACGTTCACCGAGAGGCACTGCTGTAATTATCGTTCTGCCAATCCCAGGCAGCTCTGAAGAAATCAACTGATGGGTCGAAGTTATTTTTTCTTCACACGACGAGCCATTTTCTGAACTATACTGCCACCCAGTGTTCCGAACCCAGAGAATGATTCAAACTGCAATACTCTGGGGGCCAAGGTGGTGTTCAAAGAGTCACAGTAACAAACAGGCTGGGTCAGCAATGCCGTTCTGTCATCTTGCAAGCTCTGCTTTGCAGCAGGACCTCAGAACTGTCGTAACAATTTGGATTGTTTGAAACCTTTTCGCAATATCTATTTGGCAGCTCAATTGGACATTGGCAGGGTAGAGTAGACATCTGGTGACACGTAGCCAAGGGACAGAGCAACACGATATAAATGTCATATCAGAGGCAACCAACATACTTCCTGCAGGTATAAAGAGGTCCTGAAAGTCCGTGGGTTGTCTTCCTCTGCCATAATTGCCATGGAACCGTGGGGATACACAGCCATCTCCTTGGAGATTTGTGCCACTCTGTTGTCAGAGTTACAGGGGTTGACAGGAAGAACTACCCCCACCCGCCCCCATTGAACTACAGACCCATTAAAATTTGATGTGAAATTTTCGATTGAATGTTAATTTCTAAGAAGGAGACCTTGACGTAGGTGGATTCATCGTATGAAGTGGTACCGTAGACAACTCGATATAAAGAGCAAACTGGTCATTGAAGCAGTTCAGATTGAGATATATGTGTATGTATGGTGTAGTCTTGTCACAGATCGGCTGTTTATCAAGCAGGAACTCCATATTCTGCTCAGCTGGTATCATAGTCTTAGACAATCAAGGTTGCTGGGCAGATACTGTGTTTAACTGACCTTCAGCTTAGGTGTTGAGAGACTGTTGGACATAATCCCGGGTCATCAGCCAGTATTCTCCCTCCCGATGGCTATCCAGTGACCATCTACTGGAAATACGCTTTGTGAAGACGGGTTCATACTCGGACGGGATGATCGAGAGCCAACACGAGAAGCTTAACTGTCATGATATGCACTCGTGCACATAATGAGATACAGACAGGCAGTTACAGACACCCAGTACAGCCAATCAACACACAGGACAGAACACAACCAATCACCAGGCAGAACACTAGAAGGTGGTCTCCCACTATAAAACACACGCGGCATCAACATTCTGCCTCTTTCCACTGGTGACAACTGTAGTGACAGTCAGGGTGTATATATCAGTTAGCACCTTCTACAAGTGGCTCAGAGCTAGTCTGGTCTAGTTAGTTATAGTAAGCACGCTTAGATTAGTAGAATGTCAAACCCACAGCGAACTATGTGCACTGCGTAACAAGTTCAATAAAGCGTATTGAACCAACACCAAAGTTTGGAGTCTACTTTCAAGTACAACTGCATCCAGTTGCAGTCCGTGTTCCCCCAGGGTGATTAACACGACATGGTACCAGTAGTCTACTATCTCTAAGTGGTTTACCTCGAGTGATTCCGTGACGACCAGCAAGTGCCTTCCAGCGGCATGGAGAAGATCCAGGCCCCTCCACAGCTATGGATCTCCAGCAATCACGGTGCCAACTGGCGGGTCTTCAAGCAAAGGTTCCTTCTCTACATTGAGGCCTCAGACCTCGAGGATGCGTCCGATGCCAGAAAAATGGTGCTGCTCCTATCAACAGCGGGGGACCAAGCCATCCAGATTTTCAAGTCGCTTAATTTTATAGACGACCAGGACAAAACCAAATTCAAGACCGTTTTGGAGAAGTTCGACAGTCACTGTGAAGTCGAAACAAACGAGAGCTTTGAGCGCTATATCTTCCAGCAACGCCTTCAGGGTAAGGATGAACCTTTCCAATCCCTTGTAACTCATTTCCGTATATTAGCACAGTCCTGCAATTATGGTGCAACCGCTGATTTGATGATCAGGGATCAGATCGTGTTTGGGGTGCACTCCGATTCCTTGCGGGAGCAACTCCTCAAAATTAAGCACATGACCCTGCCAGTCGCAATCGAGACGTGTTTAGTGCATGAGCATGCGAGAAATCGGTACTCCCGTTCAAATCGGCAGAATACGAAAAACTTGCCTCCCACGATGCAGAGAGTGTACAGGCCATCGCCCCGATGCAGCGCCTCAGTGTCGATGAAAGCGGCCATTTCGCGTGCTTTGCCCGGGGCCCCACGCATGCGCAACACGAACGGGAGAACGAAGCGGCCGAAAACCAAACTGCGCAGGTGCTAATGTCGGCTGACAGGTAGCACGGTAGCATTGTGGATAGCACAATTGCTTCACAGCTCCAGGGTCCCAGGTTCGATTCCGGCTTGGGTCACTGTCTGTGCGGAGTCTGCACATCCTCCCCGTGTGTGCGTGGGTTTCCTCCGGGTGCTCCGGTTTCCTCCCACAGTCCAAAGATGTGCAGGTTAGGTGGATTGGCCATGATAAATTGCCCTTAGTGTCCAAAATTGCCCTTAGTGTTGTTTGGAGTTACTGGGTTATGAGGATAAGGTGGAGGTGTTGACATTGGGTCGGGTGATCTTTCCAAGAGCCGGTGCAGACTCGATGGGCCGAATGGCCTCCTTCTGCACTGTAAATTCTATGATTCTATGACCGCACTGCGCATGTGCGACGACGCACGGAGCCTAACGACGTCAACGTCATGACGTGCCCGAACTGCGGCACCGCCCACTTAAAGTGGCAATGCCCTGCAAAAGGCAGGCGATGTTTAAATTGGGGGAAGCCTGGACATAATGCAGCCTTATGCAGGTCTACACCACCAGTCAAGGGCCAGCGATCCCAATTCCAACGCAAGCACGGTCGATGTGTCCAGCAAGGTTTACTGGATTCTGATCCCGGTAGCACTACGGATCCAGAGGACGACTGCCTGGAGTCCCCCTATCGTGTGGGCATCATCACTACACATGAGTATGCCTCCTCAAATTCAGCAAGACGCCTATCTATCCTCAATGCGGATTCCGCGGACGAATGGCGTGCTGTCATACAAGTAAATCAACGCAGCATCCAGTTCAAGCTGGACACTGGTGCTTCTGCCAATCTTATCTCTCAAGCTGATTTTGACCGCATTAAAAAGCAACCCAAAATTCTTCCGCCAGCCTGCCAGCTCCTCGATTATAATGGCAATGCCATAACTGCACTCGGATCTTGTCATCGATTCGTCGCCAACAAGACCATCAATGTCACACTGCGATTCAGAATTGTCAAGCCTGATAAGGCATCCTTGCTCAGTTCCCATGCATGCAAGCTACTCAAACACGTACAGCGAGTCCATGCCATGTCTTCTTCCAATGTGGATCTTCAGGGTGACATTAATGACATCCTTGCTCAATATCCGGATGTGGTTTGTAGCCGCTTAAAATGGCTAACTCCCGAGTAGAATGGCCAAACCCCGATTTAAAATGGCGAACGGAAGAGGCTGATGGGAAAATCAGCCAACAGGACTCAAACAGACAGCTGCAGGTAAAACAGTGTATTCGCCTCTGGGGAAGCCAGACCGAATCGATACCTGCAGCCATCAACATAACAACACCCCAGCCATCTGCATATTAAGCAGCAATCCCGGGAACAATATGCTACAAATTAGTAACACAAAGCCGACCCAGACCTTTCGGCGCCAGCAGGAGCTGACACAAAGAGAGGTAAACGACCACCCCTCGATCAAGGAATTGGAGAATATCGAACCAAGTGATTGGGACCAAGTCCAATCACTTGGAACCAGGTACAGGGTCCACCCCGAAAGGCGGGAAGCCCCTGGGGACTATAAGAATAGGGGCCAAGTTCAAATTGACCCTTCTTCCCTTCTTCTCCTCTCCGCACCCTTCGAGACCCTCTGCAACAGCCGTGAGAAACGTAAGTCTTACTCCAACGCTCGCTACAAGATAGGCACTCCTGACTATCGACCTGTACCAGCTTTGAATCCCGCAGGCTCAGAACCCATACGAAAGGCCATTCGTTTCCCTGACCTGGTGGGCCATTTCCAAAGTTAAGTATTGGCCTGTTAGTTGTAGGAAGTAGCTTAGAAGTAGAATTAATGTATAAGTATTAATTGCTGTATATAATAAATGAGCATTGATTTAACTCTTACTAAGCGGTGTGTTGGATTATTAATCATTACTCGGACTTGAACCACGTGGCGGTATCAGAAAGATACCTGGCGACTCAAGAGCAAAGGTGACAGAATAAGAGCAATTAAACTAAGGCTAAAACGAGCAACAGTTTGATGGAATGGGCACTCTGCCATACTGCTACAAGATCCTATTCAGGCCTGATGCCACGCTTGCAATCCATGCAGCACGCCAGGTGCCGGCTCCTCTGAAGGAACGTTTAAAGGCACAGCTACAGGAGCTCCAAGACCAGGGCATCATCTCCAAAGTGACGGAACCGACTGACTAGGTCAGCTCGATGGTCTGTGTGAAGAAGCCCTCTGGAGAGTTGCGGATATGCATAGATCCCAAAGATCTTAACCAGAACATAATGCGGGAACTCTACCCGATCCCGAAGCGGGAGGAACTGACCAGTGAGATGGCACACGCCAAATTCTTCACGAAGCTCGATGCATCGCGTGGTTTCTGGCAGATACAACTGGACGAGTCCAGCAGGAAGCTCTGCACGTTCAACACAACATTTGCCAGGTACTGATATAACCGTATGCCGTTCGGCATTGCATCAGCCTCTGAAATCTTCCACAGGATCATGGAGCAGATGATGGATGGCATTGAGGGTGTGCGTGTCGATGTAGATGATGTAATCATATGGTCCATGACCCCCAAGGAACACATACCTCGTCTCAAACAAGTCTTTTGACGTGTCCATGCAAACGGCCTCAAGCTGAACAAGGCCAAGTGCTCCTTTGGCATGTCAACCATCAAGTTCTTGGGCAACCAGATACCCCAGTAGGGTGTGCGACCAGATTCGGACAAGGCCAAGGCCATTAATGCCATTAAGACCCCGGAAGACAAGAACGCGGTACTACGCTTCCTCGGAATGGTGAACTTCTTGGGAAAATTCATTCCCAACATGGCCTCACACACCACGGTTCTCAGGCACCTGCTGAAGAAGTTCACTGCATTCCAGTGGCTACCCACACATCAAGCAGAGTGGCTCGAGCTCAAAGCAAAGCTCACCACTGCTCTGGTACTAGCGTTTTTAGACCCGGTCAGGGAAACAAAAATCTCCACGGACGCAAGCCAGGACGGCATTGGTGTGGTGCTCCTCCAGAGGGATGACTCCTCGTCCTGGGCTCCAGTGGCTTATGCGTCAACGGCCATGACTCCTACTGAACAGAGGTACGCCCAAATAGAAAAAGAGTGCATGGGCCTCCTAACCGGCATTGTCCATGACTACGTCTACGGTCTACCAACATTCACAGTGGAGACTGAGCATAGACCCTTGGTCCATATCATTCATAAGGACTTGAATGACACGACGCCCAGGCTTCAGCGCATTCTCCTTCGACTCCGAAGGTACAATTTTGAGTTAGTATACACACCAGGCAAGGAGCTGATAATTGCGGATGCCCTGTCACGCTCCATCACCTCGCTCTGTGAACAGGTTGACTTCATCCACCAGATTGAGGCACAGGTACAGCTGTGTGCCAACAACCTCCCGGCCTCAGATGAAAGAGTGATCAGCATTCGTGAAGAGACTGCCAAAGACCCTCTTCTGCAGCGTGTAATGCACCACCTTGCAAATGGCTGGCAAAAAGGGCAATGCCCTCAGTTCTTCAATGTGAAGGACGACCTAACGGTCGTCGAGGGGATCCTCCTCAAGCTAAATCGTATCGTTATTCCTCACAGTTTGCAGAGCTTAGAGTTCAAACAAATCCACGAGGGACACCTAGGTGTCGAAAAGTGTAGGCGCAGGGCCCGGCAGGCTGTCTATTGGCCTGGAATCAACCAGGACATATCCAACATGGTCCTCAATTGTGCGACCTGCCAGCGTTTCCAACCTGCTCAAACAAAAGAAACACTCCAGTAACACGAGATTGTGACCTCTCCGTGGTCCAAGGTGGGAAGCAACCTTTTTCACGCCAATAGGCGTGACTATGTGCTCATCATAGATTACTTCTTAAATTACCCAGAAGTTGTGAAGCTGTCAGACCTCACATCAAGGACAGTCATCAAGGCCTGCAAGGAGACATTTGCCAGGCATGGTTTCCACTCACTGTCATGAGTGACAATGGTCCCTGCTTCCACAGCCAAGAGTGGTCCAATTTTGCCAAGTCGTACCAATTCAATCACATCACCTCGAGCCCACACTACCTGCAGTCCAACGGGAAGGTCGAGAAAGGGGTCCACATAGTGAAGCAACTGCTCTGCAAGGCTGCAGGCTCTGATGCTGACTTCATCCTTGCGCTGTAGCGTACAGGGCAATCCCTCCATCCACCGTGGTGTATGTCTCCGGCTCAACTCCTCATGAAAAGAGACCTGCGGATGACTGTTCCGGCCATCCACTTACCAGACCCGGATCACCTCCCAGTGCTGCAAAAGGTGCAGCAACTCAGGAACCGGCAAAAGCTGACATACGATGCTCATGCTACCGATTTGCCTGCGCTATCTCCGGAAGATGCTGTTCGCATCAAGCTATCTGATGGAGGCTGGTCAGCCCCAGCTGTTGTTGTTCGGCAGGCTGCTCCCTGATTGTTTGTGGTTCGTATGGCTGATGGCTCCATTGTCAGGCGCAACAGAAGGGCACTATGCAAACTTGCCTGCCCACTACCAGATCCTACTTTTCCAGATGTTGTTATGCCTACTCCGGATACACCACGAGGCCATCAATCTGGCAGCAATCCCGCCTGTCAAGGCGCCGTCGTCCCCACCTCCGCCTCTCAGGCGGTCGACAAGGATCCGACGCAAGCCCCAAAGATTGTACTTATAGACCTTTATCTTGTAAATGTTGTTCTGTATCTGCACGCTAGACACCTCTTATGTATATATTCATCCACTCACTTTCATCCACTCGCCATTTAATGTAAATAGTTACACATGTAAATACAGTCGCATATGCTCCAAGCAACCAACATTTTTTTTTTAAAAGGGGTGATGTCATGATATGCACTCATGCACATAATGAGATACAGACAGGCAGTGATAGACACCCAGTACAGCCAATCAACACACAGGACAGAACACAACCAATCACCAGGCAGAACACTAGAAGGTGGTCTCGCACTATGAAACACATGAGGCATCAACACTCTGCCTCTTTCCACTGGTGACAACTGTAGTGATTATCAGGGTGTATATATCAGTTAGCACCTTCTACGCTTTTCTCAGAGCTAGTCTGGTCTAGTTAGTTATAGTAAGCACGCTTAGATTAGTAGAGTGTCAAACCCACAGCGAACTATGTGCACTGCTTAACAAGTTCAATAAAGCGTATGGAACTAACATCACAGTTTGGAGTCTACTTTCAAGTACAACTGCATCCAGTTGCAGTCTGTGTTACCCCAGGGTGATTAACACAACATTAACCACTCTCCTTTGGCATCCACTGGTGTTACTATCATCCAAACCCCAACCATCAACATTGTGGGTGTCACCACTGACGAGGAACTGAACTGGAGAAGCCACACCAATGCCTGGACAGCAAGACCAGGTCAGAGGCTGGGAATACTGCAGCAAGTTCTTCAAAATCACCAAACCCACTCATAAAGCACAAATCAGGAGTCTGATGGAATACTCTCTAATTTGCATGTAGCAGTGCAGCTCCAGCAACACTCAAACTCCAAACTATCCAGCACAAACAGTCCACTTGATTGTCCACCCCATCCACCACCTTAAACATTCACTCTCTCCATCACCGACGCACAGTGGCAGCAGTGTGTAGCATCCATCAGATGCACTGCAGCAACTCACCAAAGATCCTTCGACAGCAATTTCTAAACCCACGACCCCTACCACCTAGAAGGACAAGGGCAGCAAACACATGGGAACACAACCACCTGGAAGCTCCTCTCCAAGTCACACTCCATCCTGACTGAGAAATATAATAAGAAGTCATACAACACCAGGTTGAAGATCAACAGGTTTGTTTCGAATCACTAGCTTTCGGAGCGCAGCTCCTTCCTCAGGTGAATCTTTTTTGAATCTTATTCACCTGAGGAAGGAGCTGCGCTCCGAAAGCTAATGATTCAAAACAAACTTGTTGGACTTTAACCTAGTGTTGTAAGACTTCTTACTGTGCTCACCCCAGTCCAACGCCGGCATCTCCACATCATAGAAATATATTGTCATTTCTTGACTGGCTCTGGGTAAAAATCCTGGAACTCCCTCCCTAACAGCACTGTCTGTGTACCTACACCACATGGACTACCGCGGCTCAAGAAAGTGGTCAAGGGCAATTAGCGATGGGTAGTAAATGCTGGTCTAGCCAGCGACACCCCATATCCTGTGAAATAATGGACCATAATGTCCTGGTTCCGCGGCATCAGGTTTAGGAATACTCCAATGAGTCCCTCGGGAATCACTCTCACAAGTTCTGACGCAAAGGTTTAGTCAGCTATTGTCCAGAAGCACTAACTTCCCCTGGACTATTGCACTAAGCTGGGAATCATTCATAAAAGTGCTGTAACTCACTAAATTCGGATGGTTCTGACAGATTTGCACCAATAGTCATTCTGAAAGATTTAGAAGATATAAAACCATTTCTAATTTCAGCATAGCTATTTTAAATACCCAGACTGAGCCCCTCATGGGAAATCCCCACATCCATGTCACCCCAGGGACCCCTCACCCCACAACAATGCACCTCACCCCACAGGGGATTCCACACCTCCCCGACTCGACCTGACCCGCCAACCAGACCTGATCCCCAACTCCCCATGAACTGCAACACGACCTGGCCTCAGCCCCTCTGACTCATCCCACCCGCCCCAGCCTCACAGACAAGGTAAGGACGCAGGCTCGAGAGGATATGAGCCTGATGGAGACGAGTGAGTTTGAGCTGGCAGTGTGTGGGATCAATGAGAAAGTGAGGTGGGCCTTCATCCACTTCCTCCACAGGGCGGGAGCTTCTCATGTGCGGAGTTCGCACTGACCACCTTTACCATCGCCTCCCAAGCAGTTGGTGGACTTGCTACCATCACAGGGGTAGTGGACATTTCAACGATCCTCCAGAATGTCCAACAGGTGACCCAGGGAGCCGTCACTAAATTTTGGCACAAAGTGTCTAATTAGGGTTCAGGGCCATCTCTCACCTGGAGCAGTCCTGGTCTGCAGGACATGAAGGCGGCTGAGCTCTGATCCACTTTAAACATGGGGCTGTGGAAGTGGTGAGGTAACATCGGAGGGGGGAGGGGGTCAAATCAGGGCCATCGACAGGCTGGTTTCACGGAGATGGATATGTAATTAGCTGGGAAGCATTAGATACGCCCCAGAAACCCGCCATTGTGATCAGCAGGGAAAACGCCATTTCCCACACCGGCTGCAGCACCTAGTGCACAGGATGGAATATGCCACCCAAAATCTACTTGAATCACTGAATTAAAGTGATTGGATTGGTTTATTGTAACGTGTAGCGAGGGACAGTGAAAAGTATTGTTCTGTGTGCAGCTCAAACAGATCATTCCGTACATGAAAAGAAAATACATAATAGGACAATCATAAAATACACATAGACACAAGCATCAGGTGATGATATGTGGAGATCAGATCAGTCCATAAGTCTATCAGTCCATAAGAGGGTCATTTAGGAGTCTGGTAACAGCGGGGAAGAAAGCTGTTTTTGAGTCTGTTTGTGTGTGTTCTCAGACTTTAGTATCTCCTGCCTGATGGAACAAATTGGAATAGTGAATAAGCCGGGTGGGAGGGGTCTTTGACAGAGTCAATGGATGGGAGGCAGGTTCGTGTGATGGACTGGGTGTTCATGACTCTCTGTAGTTTCTTGCGGTCTTGGGCTGAGCAGTTGCCATACCAGGCAGCCAGATAGGTTGCTTTCTATGGTGTATCTGTAAAAATTGGGCTGTTGTACTTTCTTGGTCGTAGCGTCGACGTGGATGGACCAGGACAGATTGTTGGTGATGTGCACACCGAGGGTTTTGAAGCTGTCAATCATCTCCATCTCGGACCTGTTGATGCAGGCGGGGTGTGCACACTACTTTGCTTCCTGAAGTCAATAACCAGCTCTTTAGTTTTGCCGACATTGAGGAAGATATTGTTGTCATTACACCACTCTACTAGGTTCTCTATTTCCCTTCTGTATTCTGACTCATCATTGTTCGAGATCCGACCCACTGCAGTCATGTCATCAGCAAACTTGTAGATGGTGTTGGAGCCAGATTTTGCCACACAGTCGTGTGTGTACAAGGAGTATAGTAGGGGGGGACTAAATACGCAGCCTTGCGGGGGCCCTGGTATTGAGGACTATCGTGGAGGAGGTGTGGTTGTTTATTCTTACTGATTGTGGTCTATGGGTCAGGAAGTTGAGGATCCAGTTGCAGAGGGAGGAGCCGAGTCCTAGGTTTTGGAGCTTTGATATGAGTTTGGCTGGGATTATGGTGTTGAGGGTGGAGCTGTAGTCAATAAATAGGAGTCTGATGTAGGAGTCCTTGTTGTCGAGATACTCCAGGGAGTGTAGGGCCAGGGAGATAGCGTCTGCTGTGGACCTGATGCGGTGGTGTGCAAATTGCAGTGGATCTAGGCATTGTGGGAATATGGAGTTGATGTGTCTCATGATCAACCTCTCGAAGCACTTCATTACAATCGATGTCAGGGCCACCGGACGGTAGTCATTGAGGCACATTGCCTGGTTCCTCACCGGCATGATGGTAGTTTTCTTTAAGCAGGTGGGGACCTCGGAAGGAAGAGGATGAAGATATCCGCAAACACATCTGCCAGCTGGTCCACGCAGAATCTGAGTGCACGACCAGGGTTCGGACCCATCGCCTTCCGAGCGTTCACTTTCAGGAAGGCCGATCTGACTTTGGAAGCTGTGATGGTGGATGTGGGTGGGTCTAGGGCTGCTGGGGCAGTTGACAGCAGTTTGATGGTTTCCTGCTCGAACCGAGCATAGAATCCGTTGAGTTCATCAGGGAGGGGTGCACTGCTGCTGGAGATTCTGCTCGGCTTCACTTTGTAGCCCGCTATGTTGTTTCAGCCTTTCCACAACAGACAAGAATCTGTAACGCTACTCTGTGACTCTAGCTTGGTTTGATATTGTCAGTAGGGCGTCAATCTCCCGATTAAGCCATGGTTTCCGGTTGGGGAACGTATGTACTGCTTTCTTTGGCACGCACTCATCGACACACCTGCTGTCTGTGACGGTGGTGCATACATGTTTAGGTTGGTCGCTGAGTTCTTAAATATGGACCAGTCCACTGACTCTAAGCAGTCACGTAGGAGCTCTTCTGTTTCCTTGAACCAGCACTGCACGACCTTCTTAACCGGATTCTCCTGCTTCAGTTTCTGCTTGTCTGCCGGGAGAAGAAGCACCGTCTTTTGGGCTGATTATCCTAAGTGCGGTCAGGGGATGGATCGGTAGGCGCCCTTCATTTTTGTGTAGCAGTGGTCGAGTGTGTTGTCGCCCCTGGTGGGACAGATGTGTTAGTGAAATTTTGGCAATACACTCTTGCGGTTGGCCTTGTTGAAGTCCCCGGCCACGATGAACAAGACGTCCGGGTGTTCTGTTTCATTGTTATTTACAACTGTGTACAATTTGTCCAGCGCATTCTTCACTTCCGCCTGGGGTGGGATGTAGACAGCTGTGATGATGGCTGAAGTGAACTCACGTGGAAGATTGTATGGGCAGCACTTCACGGTCAGGTATTCCAGGACTGGGGAGCAATAGGTCGCCAGGGTCGCCACATCCTATGACAAGTGTCTGAATTTTACACTCCTTCACCAACGGATTTGTAGACGAACGATAAGACTAAAATTCCTCAGATGAGCCTTCCCATTGGGATCTGGCCAACCCTGACATCTCTGCAATTTTACATTAGGGTGGCGAGGTCTTGGACTGCCTGCCCACCCTTCCCCCAATTAAAGCCCTAATAATTGACCACTTAATGGCCATTTCCCACCCAGCCTCAAT
The DNA here is from genome assembly GCF_047496885.1 of Scyliorhinus torazame. Taxonomy (NCBI): domain Eukaryota; kingdom Metazoa; phylum Chordata; class Chondrichthyes; order Carcharhiniformes; family Scyliorhinidae; genus Scyliorhinus; species Scyliorhinus torazame. The sequence goes on from NC_092716.1 coordinate 112,496,368, forward strand.
TTTTAGGCTGGCGTGAAGATCCCTGGGCATGGGAGAAGCCGAGTGAGGGGGACTGAGTTTCTGGCAGCAGCCAATGAACCCTGGCTGGAGTGTGGAATTGCAATGTGTTCCCCGCTGACTCTCCGGATGGCAGGAAGGGAAACCCCACCACCTTAAAAATCCTGGCCCATGAGATGCTCCTAAGCTCTTGTCTTTTATTGGTGGCAAACTGCCAGAGATCTGGTTCTGAGATGTCCAACTCGCAGTTGTTAACTGTTCTCTTAGCCTAAGAGCCATACAGAGCTGTAAAAGTATCAATGTTTAAATTAGCCTGTTTAATTTATAGACATTGCAGTTACCCCTAAATCCAGGCTAGTTCTAATTTTAAAAAATTAAATCAAAATTCTCCCTCCCCGACGGAAAGGCACACCCAATCTGTGACAAATTAAACTCCTCATCTCGTGAGGTTTCAATCAAGCTACAAGCATTTGTCCAAATTTGTCAAATTCCATCTCAACTATTTTCCATTTTTAAATAGATTCACCAAATCTCTCTTTCCCTCTAATCCTCACCTCAAGTATAAAAAAATAATAATAATGTTTATTATTGTCACAAGTAGGCTTACATTAACACTGCAATGAATTTCCTGTGAAAATCCCCTAGTCGCCACACTCTGGTGCCTGTTCCTGTATACAGAGGGAGAATTCAGAAAGTCCAATTCACCTTACAGCACAGCTTTCAGGACTTGTGGGGGGAAACCAGAGCACTTGGAGGAAACCCACACAGACACAGGGCGAACTGCAGACTCCACATAGACAGTGACCCAAGCGGGAATCGAACCTGGGACCCGGGCGCTGTGAAGCCAGAGTGTTAACCACTGTGCTACCCTTTTTGGAGATACCCTCCATGATGCCTTGCCCAAGTGTTCCTTCTTTATGTGGGAGGTGAACGATTACCATAAGATCATAAGACATAGAAGCAGAATTAGGCCACTCGGCCCATCGAGTCTTCTCGGCCATTCAATCATGGCTGATATGTTTTTCATCCCCATTCTGCTGCCTTCTCCCCATAATCGCTGATGAGAAAGGGGTTTTGTAAGATAAGGAATTAAACCCTGGAAAAGTGACAATGAGTCAGGGTGGGATTAAAGGGGAGCGGGGGAAACAACTCTGCAGCTGTCAAGCAAGGGATTTAAATATTATAATAAACAATTAAGTGATGTTTTAACTGAGGATTCTGGAATGTACAGCAGTGAATCAAAGAACAAAGAAATGTACAGCACAGGAACAGGCCCTTCGGCCCTCCAAGCCTGTGCCGACCATGCTGCCCGACTAAACTACAATCTTCTACACTTCCTGGGTCCGTATCCCTCTATTCCCATCCTATTCATGTATTTGTCAAGACGCCCCTTCAACGTCACTATCGTCCCTGCTTCCACCACCTCCTCCGGCAGCGAGTTCCAGGCACCCACTACCCTCTGTGTAAAAGATTTGCCTCGTACATCGCCTCTAAACTTTGCCCCTCACACCTTAAACCTATGCCCCCTAGTAATTGACCCCTCTACCCTGGGAAAAAGCCTCTGACTGTCGACTCTTTATGCCCCTCATAATTTTGTAGACCTCTATCAGGTCGCCCCTCAACCTCTGTCGTTCCAGTGAGAACAAACCGAGTTTATTCAACCGCTCCTCATAACTAATGCCCTCCATACCAGGCAACATTCTGGTAAATCTCTTCTGCACCCTCTCTAAAGCCTCCACATCCTTCTGGTAGTGTGGTGACCAGAATTGAACACTATACTCCACGTGTGGTCTAACTAAGATTCTATACAGCTGCAACATGACTTGCCAATTCTTATACTCAATGCCCTGGCCAATGAAGACAAGCATGCCGCATGCTTTCTTCCGCACAGGAACATGCTGTTCCTGAATTCCTTTCAACTGACATCTGAAGGCCTCCCACATGTCAGATGTTGATTTACCCTCAAACATGCGCCCGCAATCTAGGTTCTTCAGTTCCCACCTAATATTGTTATAATTAGCCTTCCCCCAATTTAGCACATTCACCCTAGGACCACTCATATCCTTGTCCACCAGCACTTTAAAACTTACTGAACTGTGGTCACTGTTCCCGAAATGCTCCCCTACTGAAACTTCCACCACCTGGCCGGGCTCATTCCCCAATACCAGGTCCAGTACAGCACCTTCCCTAGTTGGACTATCTACATATTGTTTTAAGAAACCCTCCTGGATGCTCCTTACAAACACTGCCCCGTCCAAGCCCCTAGCACTAAGTGAGTCCCAGTCAATGTTGGGGAAGTTGAACTCTCCCATCACAACAACCCTGTTGTTTTTACTTGTTTCCAAAATCTGTCTATCTATCTGCTCCTTTATCTCCTGCTGGCTGTTGGGAGGCCGGTAGTAACCCCCCAACATTGTGACTGCACCCTTCTTATTCCTGATCTCTACCCATATAGCCTCGCTGCCCTCTGAGGTGTCCCCCGTAGTACAGCTGTGATATTCTCCCAAACCATTAGCGCAACTCTGCCACCCCTTTTACATACCCCTTTATCCCGCCTGAAACATCTAAATCCTGGAACGTTTAGCTGCCAATCCTGTCCCTCCCTCAACCAGGTCTCTGTAATGGCAATAACATCAAAGTTCCAAGTACCATCCAAACTCTAAGTTCATCTGCCTTACCCGTAATACTTCTTGCATTAAAACATATGCACTTCAGGTCACCAGACCCGCTGTTTTCAGCAACATCTCCCTGTCTGCTCTTCCTCAGAGCCATACTGGCCCTATTCCCTAGTTCTCACTCAATGCTTTCACCTTCTGACCTATTTCTCCGGTACCCACACCCCTGCCATACTAGTTTAAACCCTCCCGTGTGACACTAGCAAACCTCGCGGCCAGGATATTTATGCCTCTCCAATTTAGATGCAACCCGTCCTTTTTATACAGGTCACACCTGCCCCGGAAGAGCTCCCAATTGTCCAGATAACAGAAAGCCTCCCTCCTACACCAGCTGTTTAGCCATGTGTTTAGCTGCTCTATCTTCCTATTTCTAGCCTCACTGGCACGTGGCACAGGGCGTAATCCCAAGATTACAACCCTCGAGGTCCTGTCTTTTAACTTTCTGCCTAGCTCCCTGAACTCCTGCTGCAGGACCACATGCCCCTTCCTGCCTATGTCATTCGTACCAATATGTCCAACGACCTTTGCCTGTTTGCCCTCCCCCTTCAGGATGCCCGCTACCCGTTCTGAGACATCCTGTCTGTGCGGAGTCTGCACATCCTGCCCGTGTGTGCGTGGGTTTCCTCCGGGTGCTCCGGTTTCCTCCCACAGTCCAAAGATGTGCAGGTTAGGTGGATTGGCCATGATAAATTGCCCTTAGTGTCCAAAATTGCCCTTAGTGTTGGGTAGGGTTACTGGGTTATGGGGATAGGGTGGAGGTGTTGACCTTGGGTTATGGTGCTCTTTCCAAGAGCCGGTGCAGACTCAATGGGCCAAATGGCCTCCTTCTGCACTGTAAATTCTATGATCCTGGGCCCTGGCACCAGGGAGACAACATACCATCCTGGAGTCTCTTTCACGTCCACAGAAGCGCCTATCTGTGCCCCTGACTATAGAGTCCCCTATGACTATTGCTCTTCTGCGCTTTGACCCTCCCTGCTGAACATCAGAGCCAGCTGTGGTGCCACTGCTCTGGCTGCTGCTGTTTTCCCCTGATAGGCTATCCCCCCGACAGTATCCAAAGGGGTATACCTGTTCAAGAGGGGGACAACCACAGGGGATTCCAGCACTGACTGCCTGCCCATTCTGGTGGTCACCCATTTCTCTGTCTGCACCTTGGGTGTGACCACATTTATATAACTGCTATCTATGACGCTTTCTGCCACCTGCATGCTCCTAAGTGCATCAAACTGCTGCTCCAACCGAACCATGCGGTCTGTGAGGAGCCCCAGTTGGGTGCACTTTCTGCAGATGAAGCCATCCGGGACGCTGGAAGTCTCCCGGACCTGCCACATCTCACAGTCAGAGCACTGTACCCCTCTAATTGACATTGCATTAATTAATTAGTAAATTAAATTTAAAAAACAAATTTTTTAAGTTACTGTTAACTATATGTTAACTAGCACTAGATTTCTACTATAAATGTGAAAGCTAAATACAGTATTCTCCGATGTCTGGCTTAGATAACCCTCTAAATTCTAATCAAAGAATTAATTAATTATGTTTAATTAGTTTAACAACATTGAATTTTTAAATTTATTGCAGATTCCCAACCAGCCAATCAGGTCACAGCTTTACTGTGATTTCACTTCAGTTCCCCCCCCCCCCCCCCCCCCAATTTGAAAAGGTAATAAAAATGTTTTTTTTTAAATAAATCGCTTACCTTCCCAGGATGCTCTCTGATTCTCTACCTACAGATTAACAGTTACAGGCCAGAAGAAAGAGAACAAAACAGTAGGGGAAAAGCACCTTCTCCCACTCTGCACCGAATTACCTCACTGCAGCAAATTACCAAGTTCCAATTCTCACTCTGGATGTGTCTCACTCAGGCTGTGCATCCTTGACCTGCGCAAAGCTTACTGGGCTGTAAGGAACTTGTCAGTGAGTACACAGCAGTCGCTTTAAAGAAACTGACAGGCTGGGAAGCCTTTGACCAGTGAATCGGAAGAGCTGCAGCCATGGCCGGGGAGCACTTCTTTCCGTGAGAGAGCATTCATTGCTTGACAGGTGATTGTCAACGTCTTGGAAGGCAGCTTATTCACTTTGATCTGCATTTCCCTACTGTAATGATCTCCAATTGGCATTATTGGTTGGCCAATTGGAGTATGAGCTCCCTCAATGATAGCTCATTGAGGGGGCCCATAAAAGCACCTGTGTAGGCTTTGTGAGGCAGTCTTAAGTTGACTGGAATGCTAGCAGCACTGTTTGGACCTGCTCTTGTATATAAGTTATTGCAAATAAATACTGGTGTGGTGACGGAACCCCTGCCTCCTGTGGATTATTACAGTGGAGACGAGGTAAACAAAGAACCTTGCGGAGACCAGCTGCCGCACTCGGAGGGTAAGCCTTGATCTTTCAAAAATGCCTCTTTTTGGGAAGTTGGATGCATTCGACCCGACTATTGAGGACTGGTCCCAGTATGTGGAGAGAATGTGTTACTTTTTCCAGGCCAATGAGATAACGGAGGACGGAAGGAAACGGGTTTTACTGCTGTCGGCGTGCGGACCCTCAGCCTTCGCCATTATATGTAGTCTAACTTATCCCGATACGCCGGACACGATACCTTTCCAAGAATTAACGAAATTGGTGGAAGAGCACTATGACCCAAAACCACCCCTCATTTTGCGTAGGTACAGATTCTACACAACGAAGCGGGAAGACAGAGAGTCAGTCACAAATTTCTTGACCCGCATGAGAAGGCTGGCAGAAAAATGTGAATTCGGCCTGACGCTAAATGAAATGCTTCGGGACTGGTTAGTGTGTGACATAAATGACCTCCAAATACCGAAGCGCCTGTTGGCGGAAACGCAGCTCGACTGCAGGCGGGCGTTACAGCTCGCACTCTCCCTAGAAAAGGCAGCAAGTGGGGCGCAGGAACTACAGGGCACGCCAATGGAGGTAGATACCTGGGAGAGGGACTACCACAATGGGTCCAGCTACCAGATAGTTGCCCTCAGGAAAAGCCTGAGGAACAGAGGGCCAAAGGAAAACCCCAGAACTGCCCCCAAGTCTGCTAGGACTAACTGGAGACAGAGGGAACTACCGGCTGAGGCTCCCCCAACAGAGAAGGACCGTTTCCGGCACCAGACAGAGTGGGGTAACAGCGACAGAAACCCTAGAAGGAGGTGGCAAAAGAGGAATAGCAGGTGGGGACGCAGGGAAGTACACAACCTAGATGCCCCATCCTCCTCCGAAGGGGAACAGTTATATAAAATTGTGACGAAGAAAGCAGAACCTATTAAGATTACCCCATGGGTGAACGGTCGGCCGACAATAATGGAAATAGACACGGGTGCGGCCGTATCAGTAATAGGAGTGACAGCATTTTTAAAAATCAAAGATGCAGCACGGTAGCACAAGTAATTAGCACTGTGGCTTCACAGCGCCAGGGTCCCAGGTTCGATTCCCCGCTGGGTCACTGTCTGTGCGGAGTTTGCACGTTCTCCCCGTGTCCGCGTGGGTTTCCTCCGGGTGCTCCGGTTTCCTCCCACAGTCCAAAGACGTGCAGGTTAGGTGGATTGGCCATGCTAAATTACCCGTAGTGTCCATAAGGGTTGGGAGGGGTTATTGGGTGGAAGTGAGGGATTAATGTGGGTCGGTGCAGACTCGATGGGCCGAATGGCCTCCTTCTGCACTGTATGTTCTATGTAATCTATGGACTCCAGCCACTAACCCTAACAAAAGCATCGACAATTGAAAAGCTCAGGGCCTCGTTTGCAACACATGGACTTCCGGAGGTATTGGTGTCGGATAACGGAACGGCATTCACAAGTGGTGAATTTGGAAAATTCCTAAAGGGAAACGGAGTCCGCCACATCAAAACGGCCCCTTACCATCCAGCGTCCAACGGCCTGGCAGAGAGAGCGGTCCAGACACTAAAAGTGGGACTCAAGAAGCAGCCGGCAGCGTCAATGGACACAAAGCTCTCCCGCTGGCTGTTTGATTACAGGACCACACCGCATTCCACAACGGGCATACCGCCAGCTGAACTCTTAATGGGAAGGCAGCTGCGAACGAGGCTGAGTCTCCGTTTCCCAAATTTAACAGGGAAAGTGGAGAAACAACAGGAGGTCCAACGCAGGGGGCCTGATAATAGTCGGCAGCAGAGACAGTTCCAGGTGGGGGCACCGGTTTGGGCAAAGAATTATGGGACTGGACCAGCGTGGGTCAAAGGCACAGTAGAGTCCCAAACAGGGCCCATATCCTATGAAGTTTCGATAGGAGGTAAGGTGCTGAAGAAACACCTAGACCAAATAAGGGCAGCAGAACCACACCTGGAGGCAGTCGAAGCAGGACTGCCTCAAGCTGGGATAGCTCAGACGGGAAAGATACCCACACCCCAGCCCCGAGCAATTTCTCCAGACCCCGTCATCCAGTCGTCAGAGTCGGAGATGGACACGTTCGACGAGGCCGCCGCGATACCTCTCCCCGAGGAGGAAGAAGTACAACTTCCAAGGAGGTCGTCAAGGAAAAGACGGGCACCTATAAGGTACACCCCACCCACGTCGGAGAACGGCCCGGCGGACGACACAGAGGTGACAGACACAGACAGGAGGAGCAGGAAGAAGCTCAGAGGAATGCCAGCTGGCAGGAATTCCTCGGACCTTTGGCGGGGAGGGGTGTAATGACCTCCAATTGGCATTATTGGTTGGCCAATTGGAGTATGAGCTCCCTCAATGATTGCTCATTGAGGGGGCCCATATAAGCACCTGTGTAGGCTTTGTGAGGCAGTCTTAAGTTGATTGGAATGCTAGCAGCACTGTTTGGAGCTGCTCTTGTATATAAGTTATTGCAAATAAATACAGGTGTAGTGACAGTACCCCTGCCTCCTGTGGATTATTACACCTACTGTCAGCCTTCAGCATGGAAACATAGAAAATAGGAGCAGGAGGAGGCAATTCGGCCCTTCAAGCCTGCTCCGCCATTCATTATGACCACGGCCGATTATCCAACTCAGTCACCTGTTCCTGCTGTCCCACCATCACCTTTGATCCCTTTAGCCCGAAGAACGATATCTAACTCCTTCTTGGAAACATACGATATGTTGGCCTCAACTACTTTCTGTGGTAGTGAATGCCACTCTCAGAGCAGCACGGGTTCCAGGTTCGATTCCCGGCTTGAGTTACGTCTGTGTGGAGTCTGCACATTCTCCCCGTGTCTGCGTGGGTTTCCTCCGGGTGCTCCAGTTTCCTCCCACAAGTCCTGAAAAGACGTGCTGTTAGGTAATTTGGACATTCTGAATTCTCCCACTTTGTACCCGAACAGGCGCCGGAATGTGGTGACTAGGGGCTTTTCACAGTAACTTCATTGCAGTGTTAATGTAAGCCTACTTGTGACAATAATAAAGATTATGTTATTATATTATATTATTATTATATTATTATATTTTACATTATATTAAGAAATTTCTCATCTCAGACTCCCCCACCATCAGGAACATCCTTCCTGCAACTACCCTGTCTAGCCCTGTTAGAATTTTAGATGTTTCTATGAGATCCTCCCTCATTCTTCTGAACCTCTAAGTTTATGGGCCCCTGATGAACAACAAGTGGAGCTGCAACATCAGCATCAGTGCCAGCTGTCTACTCCTCCACCAGATGCTGCTCTGTGGGAGACAGGGGATGGACACCGAGATCCAGCTAGAAGGAGGTGAGGTCCCCAATCCAGGTTGTGCAGGGAGAAACGATTGGCTTTCCCGACCTGCCTCAGGAAGTCCAGGCTGTCATTACAGGTCATTGCTGACAAATGCAGCCTCCCAGAACAAGTCCTCCTTTCCAGTGGAGCAGCTGGGCAGCATTTTTCCTGGCTGCCAGGGTGTTTGTCATTGGAAGGCCAGCACTTGGACACTGGAGACGCAGCAGAGCGTTATGAATGTAGATGACACTGTTCCTTTCATTTATTTGTGATTGACCACTTTCTGGGTTCATTTTGGCACAATAGATTATTTTCTTGAGCTATTCTGGACATTTCCCTGGTTTTATTTCATAGTATTTGAAAACCACATGGGAGGGTGGAGACGGGGGTGAGAGAGGAGCTTATTTGAGAAAAGATCATCATTAAAGAGGCACTGCCCTATCTTTAGTCAGCTAGGATGTCTTTGATCACAGTCTGTGTAGTTGCACTGTCAGCTTATAAAAGGTTGAAACATGATAGAGGTTGGAATTCTCCGGACATTCGCTGGCGATGAGATTCTTTGCTCCCGTCGGCAGCACATCCCTGCCGTGGGCTTCCAGCAGCATGGGGTGGCTCCAGTGGGAAATCCCATTGACAAGCGGTGGGAGTAGAGAATCCCGCTGCCAGCGAACAGTGCGCCCCCGAGAAACACATGGCTGGGCAAATCCCGCCCATGCAATCTTTTAGCACATAAGGAGGCCATTCAATCCATCCTGTCCCAGCCAGCTCTTTGAAAGAACCAACACATGCCATGCCCCCCTCGCACCTTTCCTGTAGCCTGTGGTATTACCATAAATGTAAGAACTGAAAGTGTTAACAAAATATCTAGAGCAGCCACTAGAGGGAGCTAAAGTTACCAGCATATAAGACATTGATGCTAAGCCTTATGGAGAGAGAAGTGAAAGAGATAGCGAGAGTATAGACGGAAGGAAAAATAATGAGTGAGAGCAGATCATAGTTTATAATAGTGTAGAGATTTGTTGTATATGAGTGTAGATTATACATTAATTATCAACTGTGTATTATTTAAAGGGCAGCACGTGGCACAGTGGTTAGGATTGCTGCCTACGGCGCTGAGGACGCGGGTTCGAATCCCAGCCCTGGGTCACTATCCGTGTGGAGTTTACACATTCTCCCCATGTATGCGTGGGTTTCACCCCCACAACCCAAAGATGTGCAGGTCAGGTGGATTGGCCACGCTAAATTGCCCCTAATTAGAAAAGAAATAACTGGGTATTCTAAATTTATTTTTAAAACTGTGTATTATTTAGGAGTACGTGTCAAATCCAAATCAGTAGTGTTAATAAATTTATAGCTTTGTTCAAGTTAAAGCTATTTTTGTGGTCTTTGTGAACACTACACCAACCATCCTGAATTTAGCAACACAAAGAATACCACATAGCCCATGTTCCTTTTTCACAGTTATTATTGAAGCCGCTCCCACCGCCCTTTCCCACAGTGTATTTGTCAGTGGTCTTTAATCTGTGTCCCGACTGACCTCCTGCCAGTGGAACCAGTGTCTCATTATTTACTCATGATTTTGAAACTGAGAAGTCAATGGCGAGGAGAAACAACAACTGCAACATGTAAGTTTGCATTTCTCTAGCATCTTGAATATTTATATAACATAATACGACATTCCAAAGCGCTTCACAGCTGTGTTACCAGACAGAATTTGACGAGGAGCTACATCAGTGGATATAAGGTCAGATAATCAAAAGCTTGCTTACAGAAGCGTCTGAAAGGAGGAGAGGGAGGTAGAGAGGTGGGAAAATTTGGGGGGGATTTCTAGAGCTTGGGGCCCAGGCGACTGAAGACATGGTCACCAACAACAGACTGATTCAAACTGGAGATGCTCAAGCACTGAGAATTAGAGCAATGGGGATATCCGGTGGAGTTGTGGGGTTGGAGGAAATTATAAAGGCCATGGAGAGACTTTTTTTAAAAAAGAAGTTTCAGATCAAGATGTTGCTTAACTGGGAGCCAATGTTGGTCAGAAAACACGGGGGTGATGGATGAATGTGAATGGTACTTGGTGCAAAGGGTCGACACGGACAGCCAAGGCTTGGATGACCTCAGGTTTATGGAGGGTAGTATATCAGCCACGGGTGTGTTGGAATAGTCACATTTAGAAGTAACTAAGACATTTGTGAGGCTTTTAGCAGCAAGTGAGCTGAGAAGGTGACCTTGCACAATGTTATGAAGGTGGAAATAGCCAGGAAGTGAAGGTAGATGATGGCATAATGGTATTGTCACTGGATTAGTAATCCAGCGACTCAGGGTAATAGACCTGAGTTCGAATCCTACCATGGTAGATGGTGAAATTTGAATTCAATAAAACAAATCCAGAATTAGAAGTCAATGATGACCATTGTCATAAAAACCCATGTGGTTCACTAATGCCCTGGCCTACATGTGACTCCAGCTCCACACAATGTGGTTGAATCTTAACTTCCAATTCAAATGGCCCAGGAAGCTTTTCAATTCAAGGGTAATTAGGGATTAGAAGCAAATGTTGATCTTCCAGTGACACCAAGACCCATTCAATATTTTTTTTTAAACTCTTCTAGGATTCACAGTCCTTGGGCAATATATAAAACATATAAAAAGATTTAATAACAGAAAACAAATATGATATCGAGGTTATGAATGGTCTCCTGCCAAAGCCACTGAGCTGTCAATCAAGCAATGTTCCCTCTGGGCTCAGGCATTTCAACATAGATGTCTGGGTTCTCAGCTAAGCATTGATCTCTGCTGTCAATTTCACAATGTTTATTTACACAAGGTTAAGTAGTTTCAAGGGCTTACAGTTACTGTTATGGATGATTTAAAGTGTCTGGATGATTGACACTTTTATTGCCCTGAATTGAAATTATTTTTTTAACATAGTGGAAAGTAATGAATGAATGACTTAAACATTTTTTTTACACATCCTACTATCAGTATAAAGATTATTGGTTCTATACAGTCATTCACATTCAATGGGCATGGAAGTGACACAGCTTGGCATAGGGGAAATGAGGGGCTATGGGGGTAGGGGAGTGGAGCGGCATGAGATGGCATGGATGAGGCATGGAAAGTGTATGGGTGTGGGGGGTGAGGGGATGTGAGGAGTGAGCGCTGTGATGCACGATCAATCAATCAATCACTACTGAAGCGAGATTGTAGCCCAATTGAAGGCTTTAATAAACAAGTAGTTACCCCAGCAGCTCCGGTACAGAATGACTGCTGTGGGTGAAACACAGACTCTTATGCTCCGCCTGCTGGGCGGAACCAGCAGGCAGGTTCTACCACTCATACTACAGTATAAGGTACATCCCACCTAGGTACCACAATACCCCTAATATAGCCTACCACATTCACCCCCTGGGGGGGGGAGGGGGGGGGGGGCGGTGAGGGGGGGGCCCGTACGTATTTGCGGAGTAGGGCGGGTCCGGGGGCTGCCAGCCATATTGGGAGCGAGGTCCCCGAGGAGGACTTCCTAGGGAAGGCAAGGAGACGTTCCTGCGGTGTTTCGTTGGTAGTAGTGCACAGTAGTGATCGGATGGAGTGAAGTACATCGGGGAGGACCTCCTGCCATCGGGACACTGGGAGACTCTTGGACCGTAGGGCCAGTAGGATGGCCTTCCAGACCTTCCCGTGCTCCCTCTCTATCTGCCTGTTTCCCCAGGGGTTGTAATTGGTCGTACTGCTGGAGGCAATGCCCTTGCTGAGCAGGAATTGACGCAGCTCGCCACTCATGAAGGAGGACCCCCTATCGCTATGGATGTAGGTGGGGAAACCGAACAGAGTAAAGATGCTGTGGAGGGCTTTAATGACGGTGGCAGCCGTCATGTCGGTTTTCAGGGAATGGTGAAAGGGAACCTGGAGTACTCATCATCAACCACGTTTAAGAAATAGGTGTTGCGGTCGGTGGAGGGAAGGGGTCCTTTGAAATCCACGCTGAGGCGTTCAAAGGTGCGGGAAGCCTTCACCAGGTGCGCTTTCTCTGGCCTGTAGAAGTGCGGCTTGCACTCCGCGCAGATTTGGCAGTTTCTGGTTACTTTCCTGCCCTCCTCGATGGAGTCGGGCAGATTGCGGGTTTTAACAAAGTGGAAGAACCGGGTGACCCCCGGGTAGTAGAGGTTCTCGTGGAGGGCTCGGAGTTGGTCTACTTGTGCACTGGCACAAGTGCCGCGGGACAGGGCATGATCTCGTAATTATAGGTGAAGAGCTCGATCCTCCACCGTGAGATCTTATCATTCTTAATTTTGCCCCGCTGTGCATTTTCAAACATGAAGGCTAATGACTGTTGGTCAGTGAGGAGAGTGAATCTCCTGCCGGCCAGGTAATGCCTCCGAACGATGGCTTGGACCTCCTTCTCAAAGGAGGAATGACGGATTTCTGAGGCGTGGAGGGTGCGTGAAAAGAAGACCACGGGTCTGCCCGCCTGATTGAGGGTGGCAGCCAGAGCTACGTCTGATGCGTTGTTCTCGACCTGTAAGGGGAGGGACTCATCGATTGCGTGCATCGTCGCCCTGGCGATGTCTGCTGTGATGGGACTGAAAGCCTGGCGAGCCTCTGCTGATAGGGGAAAAATCATGGACTGGATTAGTCGGCCGGCCTTGTCTGCATGATTAGGGACCCACTGGGCGTAATAAGAAAAGAAGCCCAGGCAACATTTCAGGGCCTTGGGGAAACTCCATGAGGAGGCGCATGCGTTCGGGATCTGGGCCTATGACTCCATCATGCACTACGTTGCCGAGGATGGCTAGGCGATCGGTGCTAAACACGCATTTGTCCTTGTTATAGGTTAAGTTAAGGATTTTTGTGGTATGGAGGAATTTGCGGAGACTGGTGTCGTGGTCCTGCTGGTCGTGGCCACAGATGGTGACATTGTTGAGGTACGGGAACATGGCCCGCAGACTGTACCGGTCAACCATTCGGTCCATCTCCTGTTGGAAGACCGAGACCGCATTTGTGGGACTTGAGGGTCGCGAGGCCGCAGACAGTGAGGGGGGGTGAGGGCCGCCGAATTTGAAAGTTAAACTTTGCAGATTACACTGGAAGTCCAGTCCCAGGAGTGTGGCAGCGCAGAGATGGGGGAGGACATAGAGTCGGAAGTTATTGAACTCCACGCCCTGGACCGTGAGGTTGGCTATGCAGTACCCCCGGATCTCCACAGAGTGGGACCCAGAGGCCTGGGAGATCTTTTGTTTTTGTTTTTTAAATATATTTTATTCAAGTTTTTCGATCAAACAAAAATTTCCCATTTTACAACTTTGTAATAATATATACATTGATCGTTTTTTAAATAAATAATATGCTAACTAACAGCAACTGCCAACAACAAAATAAGAAACAACAGAAATAATAACTAAAATAGGAACTTTGTGAAATCAAATATAAATAACTAATATATAAACACACACGTAAAACCCCTGAGGACCCAAATGAGCCCCCCCCCCCCCCCCCGCCCCCACGTTCCCCCTGGGCTGCTGCTGTTGTCTTTCCTATTTTCCCTTATCGCTCTGCGAGATAGTCGAGGAACGGTTGCCACCGCCCGGTGAACCCTTGAGCCGAACCTCTTAATGCATATTTTATCCGCTCCAGTTTAATGAACCCTGCCATGTCGTTGATCCAGGCCTCCACACCCGGGGGCTTAGCTTCTTTCCACATAAGTAGAATCCTGCGCCGGGCTACTAGGGACGCAAAGGCCAACACGTCGGCCTCTCTCGCCTCCTGCACTCCCGCTCATCTGCAACCCCAAATATAGCCAACCCCCAGCTTGGTTTGACCTGGACCCCCACCACCTTCGAGATCACTTTTGCCACACCCACCCAGAACCCATGCAATACCGGACATGACCAAAACATGTGGGTGTGGTTCGCCGGGCTTCCCGCGCATCTCCCGCACCTATCTTCCACTCCAAAAAATCTACTCAGCCTTGCTCCCGTCATATGCGCCCTGTGTAGAACCTTGAATTGTATCAGGCTGAGCCTGGCACACGAGGACGAAGAGTTTACCCTACTTAGGGCATCTGCCCACAGCCCCTCCTCAATCTCTTCCCCCAGCTCCTCCTCCCATTTTCCCTTCAGCTCCTCTACCATCGTCTCCCCCTCGTCTCTCATTTCCCTATATATATCTGACACCCTACCATCACCCACTCATGCCCCCGAAATCACTCTGTCCTGGATCTCTTGCGCCGGGAGCTGCGGAAATTCCCTCCCCTGTTGCCTCACAAATGCCCTCACTTGCATATAGCGAAATGCATTCCCAGGTGGCAACCCATATTTTTCTGTCAGTGCTCCCAGATTCGCGAACGTCCCGTCCAAGAACAAGTCCTGCAATTTCGCAATTCCTGCTCGCTGCCAAGATTTAAATCCCCCATCTATCCTTCCCGGGACGAACCTACGGTTGTTCCTTATCGGGGACCACACTGAGGCACCCGTCACTCCCCTTATGTCGTCTCCACTGCCCCCAAATTTTCAGAGTTGCCACCACCACTGGGTTTGTGGTGTATTTTTCCGGGGAGAACGGTAACGGCGCCGTCGCCAGTGCTTTTAAGCTAGTTCCCTTACAGGACGCCATCTCCAGTCTTTTCCACGCCGCTCCTTCCCCTTCCCTCATCCACTTACATATCATTGACACGTTGGCAGCCCAATAATAATCACTTAGACTCAGCAGTGCCAATCCCCCTCTGTCCCTACTGCGCTGCAGGAACCCCCTCTTTACTCTTGGGGTCTTTCCAGCCCACACAAAGCTCATAATACTCTTGCCCACCTTCTTAAAAAAGGCCTTTGTAATTAGTACAGGGAGGCACTGGAACACAAAAAGAAACCTCAGAAGGACCACCATTTTAACCGCCTGCACCCTGCCCGCCAATGACAGGGGCGCCATGTCCCACCTCCTAAAGTCCTCTTCCATCTGCTCTACCAGTCGTGCCAAGTTAAGCTTATGCAAGGTTCCCCAGTTCCTGGCCACCTGGATCCCTAAATACCGGAAATCTCTTCTTACCCTCCTCAACGGTAAATCGTCTATTCCCCTGCCCTGTTCCCCGGGGTGCATCACAAACAGTTCACTCTTCCCCATATTCAATTTATATCCTGAAAATTCCCCAAACTCCCTGAGTGTCTGCATTATCTCAGGCATCCCCTCCACTGGGTCCGCGACATGCAACAACAAATCATCCGCGTATAATGACACCCGATGCTTTTCTCCTCCTCTAAGTACCCCCCTCCACTTCCTAGAGCCCCTCAGCGCTATGGCCAATGGCTCAATTGCCAACGCAAACAGTAACGGGGACAGGGGACATCCCTGTCTTGTACCCCTATATAGTCGGAAGTGGTCAGATCGTTGCCTGTTTGTAATCACACTTGCCACCAGGGCCCTGTACAGGAGCTGAACCCATCTAATGAACCCCTCTCCAAATCCAAATCTCCTCAGTACTTCCCAGAGGTAGTCCCACTCCACTCTATCAAATCCTTTCTCTGCATCCATCGCCACCACTATCTCCACCTCCCCCTCTGGTGGGGGCATCATCATCACCCCCAACAGCCTCCGTATACTAGCATTCAATTGCCTCCCTTTAACAAACCCCGTTTGATCATCATGCACCACCCCAGGGACACAGTCCTCTATCCTCGTCGCCATCACCTTGGCCAAAAGCTTGGCGTCTACATTCAAGAGGGAAATAGGCCTGTATGACCCGCACTGCAGCGGGTCTTTGTCTCTTTTCAGGATCAGCGATATCGTCGCCTCCGACTTCGTCGGGGGTAGTGTCCCCCTTTCCCTAGCCTCATTAAAGGTTCTCGTCAGAAGTGGGGCCAGCAGGTCCACGTATTTCCTATAGATCTCCGCCGGGAACCCATCCGGTCCCGGGGCCTTCCCTGCCTGCATGTTCCCAATTCCTTTTACCACCTCCTCCACCTCAATCTGCGCTCCCAGTCCTGTCATCTCCTGTTCCTCAACCTTCGGGAACTCCAGCTGGTCTAGGAAACGCATCATTCCCTCTTTCCCTTCCGAGGGTTGAGCCTTATATAGCCTCTCGTAAAATACCTTAAACACCCCGTTCACCCTCTCCGCTCCCCGTTCCATCTTACCCTCCTCGTCTCTAACCCTTCCGATCTCTCTCGCCGCCCCCCTCTTCCTAAGTTGTTGGGCCAGCAGCCGGCTCGCCTTCTCTCCATATTCATACTGCACTCCCTGTGCCTTCCTCCATTGTGCCTCCGCCTTACCCGTGGTCAACAAGTCAAAGTCCGTGTGCAATCTCCGTCTTTCCCTGTATAGCCCTTCATCTGGAGCCTCCGCATATTGCCTATCCACCCTCAAAATCTCCCCCAACAATCTCTCCCTTTCTTTACCCTCTTGTTTCCCCTTATGGGCCCTTATGGAGATCAGCTCCCCTCTAACCACCGCCTTCAGCGCCTCCCAGACCACTCCCACCTGGACCTCTCCATCATCATTGATCTCTAGGTACCTTTCAATACATCCCCTCACCCTTACACATACCCCCTCGTCCGCCAACAGTCCCATATCTAATCGCCAGAATGGGCGCTGCTCCTTTTCCTCTCCTACTTCCAGATCTATCCAATGTGGGGCATGATCTGAAATGGCTATAGCCGAATACTCCGTTCCTGCCACCTTCGGGATCAGCGCCCTTCCCAGGACAAAGAAGTCTATCCGGGAGTACACTTTGTGGACATGGGAGAAGAAGGAAAACTCTTTTCTCCTTGGTCTAGTAAATCTCCAGGGATCCAGTCCTCCCATCTGCTCCATAAAGCCCTTAAGCACCTTGGCCGCTGCCGGCCTCCTCCCGGTCCTAATTCTGGACCGGTCCAGCCCTGGGTCCAGCACCGTGTTGAAGTCCCCCCCCATTACCAACTTTCCCATCTCCAGGTCCGGGATGCGCCCCAACATACGCTTCATAAAGTTCGCATCATCCCAGTTCGGGGCATATACGTTCACCAGCACCACCGCCTCACCTTGCAATCTGCCACTCACCATCACGTATCTACCCCCACTGTCCACCACTGTGGTCTTCGCCTCAAACAATACCCGTTTCCCCACCAGTATTGCCACCCCTCTATTTTTCGCATCCAAGCCCGAGTGGAATACCTGTCCCACCCATCCTTTTCTTAATCTGACCTGATCCGCCAGTTTCTGGTGCGTCTCCTGAAGCATGACCACGTCTGCCTTTAGCGTCTTTCGGTGCGCAAATACCCTTGCCCTCTTAATTGGCCCATTCAACCCTCTCACGTTCCACGTGATCAACCGGGTTGGGGGGCTCTTTACCCCCCCCCCCCCCCCTCGTCGACTAGCCATCCCCTTTTTTAGACCAGCTCCTCACCCGGTTCCCACGCACCCGCTTATCCCCCGGACGGTGCCCTCCCGTCCCGACCATCCCATCCCGTAACAGCTCCCCCTTCCCCTTAGCAGCAGCAACCCAGTTAACCCCTCCCCCCCACCCCCACCCCCACCCCCGCTAGATCCCTCTCTAGCTTAGTTGCTCCCCCCATATTGCTTCCGGAAGTCAGCAAACTCTGGCTGACCTCGGCTTCCCCCGTTTAGGAGATCTTTTGTTTAATAGGGTGTACAGCGAGGGAGCAGTGTCTTACCGTACTGGGATGGATGAAGCTCTCCGTGCTCCCAGAGTCGATCAAGCAAGATGTCTTGTGCCCGTTGATGAGTACCGACGCAGTAGCGGTTGAAAGCGTTTGAGGCCGAGACTGGTCCAGTGTCACTGAGGCAAGTTGTGGCAGAAGCTGAGAGATCTCGTCAGGCAATACACGGCCACCCTAGTCGGGGTCCTGAGACATCATCCAAGATGACTGCCCCCATGAATCGCACATGGCCGGCTGGGAGATCTCATCAGGCGATACATGGCCTGCCGAGTCGGGGTCCTGAGACGTCATCCAAGATGGCTGCCCCCATGAATCGCACGTGAGGAGAGGAATGGCAGTGGGCCCGGTTCGCCTGTGGAGACAGCGGCGACCGACCGGGCCTGGCATACTGCCACGAGGTGCCCCTTCTTCCCGCAGCCCTTGCAGATTGCGGATCGGGCCGGGCAGCGTTGCCGGGGGTGTTTGTTTTGCCCGCAAAAATAGCATCGGGCCCCTCCCCCGGGGTTTCCTGGCTGCCGCACTGCACAAGTTTGTTGGGAATTTAGGGGTGCTTCAGAACGGCCGCGGGTGGGGTCCACCCTGTCCATGCGGGTACCGCACGGTCGGGAACGTAGGTCTGGGAGTTGCGGGAGGCTACATCTAGGGAGTGCGCAAGTTTCTGTGCCTCTTTAAGCCCTAGCGTGACAGCATGCCCGCAACAAAAGCATCCCGTATTAAGAGTTCGGTGTGGTCATTGGCTGAGAGTTGTGGACAGTTACAGTTTCTACCTAACGCCAACAATGCGCGGTAAAAATCGTCCAGTGATTCCCCTGGGATCTGCCGTCTGGTAGCTAAAAGATGCCGAGCATATACCTGATTCACAGTGCGGACGTAGTGCTCTTTTAACAAAGTCATAGCGTCCTCGAAACCGTCCGCGTCTTTGATAAGCGTGTAGATTTCTGGGCTCACCCTTGAGTGGAGGACTTGCATTTTCTGTTCCTCCGTGGGGGTAGTCGGTGCCGTCCTGATGTACCCTTGAAACATGCCAGCCAATGTTTAAAAGTTGCTGCTGCATTTGCCGTGTGGGGGTTGATTTGTAGGCACTCTGGCTTGATGCGGAGAGCAGCCATTCTTCAATTTTGTTCATTAAATTGATGCACGATCAATCACTACTGAAGCGAGATTGTAGTTCAATTGAAGGCTTTAATGAACAAGTAGTTACCCCAGCAGCTCCGGTACAGAATGACTGCTGTGGGTGAAACACAGACTCTTATGCTCCGCCTTCTGGGCGGAACCAGAAGGCAGGTTCTACCAATCATACTACAGTATAAGGTACATCCCACCTAGGTACCGTGATACCCCTAATATAACCAACCACACGCTGGAGGGCCTTTTTGTTTATATTTTCACCAGGACGAGCACCCTGATGGACCATTTAAACACTCCGTCTGCGCATTCGGCAGCGCTTCTGGCTTCTTCTGAACTTTTGCCCAGGTCAGCTGGCCAAACTCCAGTCTGTATCCGCCTCTCCCCACTCCCGGCAATGAAGATCCCGGTTTTTGTGGGTATTTTCTCCCATGGCAGGCTGGCCAAGCCAGGGATTTTCCTAACTCCCATTACCCACCCCTGTGAAGAATATCCAAGTCTTTATGTCCAATGGCTGTGGACAACTGCAAACTGGATTGCCAATTAGCCACATACAGCTCGTGACTAAACTATTGAAAGGCGGCAATAACCTGTTCATTGTTAACAGGTAAATAACTATGAAAATATCAGAGGCATGTGTAATCAAACGTATTATCCTGTGTACAAACAAGAAAAGGGGTTGACTGTTTAGTGTGTGTGGACTGCTGAGCTAGGTGAATACTGCATTCCCACTCTCGAAGAATTGCCGGAAGGTTCACTTTCGGATCAAGCAAACCACACACGGGTCACTCCACAATCTACAGCCAGGCACTGCTATCTAGTGGTTATAGTAAGAAGACTTACAACACCAGGTTAAAGTCCAACAGGTTTGTTTCGATGTCACTAGCTTTCGGAGGGCTGCTCCTTCCTCAGGTGACCTAGCCAACAATCCCACCCACCCACCCTCAAACAGCTCCCAACATTTTGAGTACAGAACACCAATGAAAACGAATCAGCAATCCACCATCAACACATACATTAACATTGATAACTTATACACCACCACCATGCTCGATGTCATCCAATTCTTGAAATGCATGATAAACAAGGCCCATGAGTTGTAGAACCCTTCCATCCTTCCCCTCAACTCAAACTTCACATTTTTGAGCGTTAAGAACTCCAGCAAGTCCTCCGTCACACCAGGGCACAGGGTGGAGAAGCCGATCTCCACCCCAACAGGACCCGCCTTCGGGCGATCGGCGAGGCGAAGCCTCCGCACCCACTTCCAACCGTGGCTGATCCGACACCTAGAATATAGTTTCTAGGGGACTCAGTTCGAGTCTCACGTGCATCACCGTTGAGATTTCCCCAAAGACCTCCCTTACTTCCTTTCTTCCTGGGAATAAAATTTAAAATTGATAATAGAGACAGGCCAAAATACTTCTCTGTCTGAGTACGGCAGCCAAATGTGAAAATGAAAGTAAAACTCAGAGCCATAATTCAGCTCCAAACCAAAGTAAAACCAATTCCCAGAGCCACAGCCCAGCTCCACCCACACACTGACATTACTGAAGCCATGTGATAAGACAAAAACATTTCATAAAGGAACACTCACATGACACACCTCACACCACAACCCCTCCTCCAAACCCTCCCCGAACTCTTCCTTCCACTTTGCCTTAATCCCCTCCAGTGATACCTTATCTTCTCCCAGAATCACCCCATAAATCACCGACATCATCCCCTTCTTCATTTCCCCTGTCATCAGTGTCTCTTCCAACAGTGTGGGAACTAGATAAGAATTAACATGTCTTGATATCGCATATTGTCCCTCAGAAACATCCTGAAACACTTTACAAACAAAGAACAATTGTGAATCATGGTCAGTGGAGGGGAGCAGCACACTTTTTTTTAATAAATATTTTTTTTGAAATTTACGTTTGTACACTATACGGGAGATGAATGAAAAGGCTATTATTTACAATTTATGTGCTTTTATTTTTTGGCACTCCCTCTCCCCCCCTTGTCACCCCCCCCCCCCCCCCCCATTAGTCCTCCCTACCCTTTCCAGCTATTTGGGCTCCGTCTGAGACCCTTTCCTCCACTGTAGATTAATTATCTATCATTCACTTTGTTCTCATGGCTTTGTGGGGGGGGGGGGGGGGGGGGGGGGGGGGGGTGTTGCTCTGTTTCTCTCGTTCTAAATATGGTGGTCAATATGGTCGCCTTCCTTAATTCTAATTACGTTTGCTTTAGAGTCGCCAGGTACCTTTCGATACAGCCACCAGGTTCAAACCCGAATACTGATCAAAGAGCCAATACATCAGTTAGTTAGTTCAAAGTCATTGCTATTTATTTACACACACAGTAATATCTACTGATGCACAAAGTACTACAAACTAAACTATCTCTAACACTAACGCCTATACTTAGCTTCGGGTGCCCACCCAGTCAGAGGAACAATGGCCGTTGTTTGGATCTGAGGTTGCTGGGGTCGAAGTGGTAGAGGGGAAACAGCTAAGGTCATCCGTCTGGTAGCGAGTGTTGACCTTGGACTTACTTGCTTCTGGTGCAGCTGGTGGATGGGTCTCTCCGCTTTGAGAGCCAAATCCAAGAGAGCGATTCTCTCTCGGGGCCTTCTTCTTATACCCGAAGGGGCTTCGCGTGCTTTTGGGCGGGCCTTGAACGTGGCCCCAATTAATTGGGCCGTATCTTGATCACTCGTATTGATCTTGACCAATAAAGGGGTGGGTGCCCTGATGGCTGGGCGGGTCTCATGTGGCCATTGGCCTGCTTTGTTTTCTGCTTTCAGTTTGGGGAACTGGCGCCGCGAGGTCTGGAGCCAGATTGGTTGCTTGAGTGTCTTTCCTTTGTTCCCGAAGATGGGCCATCAATATGTCAATTGACCTACAGTTTCAGTCTTGTCTGGGAGCTGCCTTATCAATACGCATACAGGTTCTGTGCCTGCTTGCTTTCCTAACATTGTCCATAGTTCCCTACATTCATTGCGAGCATCCATTTTGTATTCTGTAAATGGCCATCCCAGATGGCTACACTGGCCCCCTTGTCGATCTCTCCCTGTGGTCCCTCCTGGTGTTGCCTTGGGTCCCTGGGTCCCTCCCCCCCCCCCCCCCCCACTCCCCTGTTCCTGACTGCTTTATGTGGCCCTTGTGGTTCCTATCGGCCCACCCGCCTCCCTCCCTTCCTATCCATTGTTGGCTTCAAACAGGTCTTGGGACAGGCTGATGAATAGCCCCATGTTATGTGGAAGCCATCGTCCGACCCTTGGATGGTGTACTTAATCTTCTCCAGATGGATAAATTCTGACAGGTCTACCAGCCAGTCTGCATCTGTGGGTGGTGCTGCTGATCACCAGCCAAGCAGGATTCTCCAGCGGGCGATTAAGGAAGCAAATGCAAGGGCATCAGCCCTCTTCCCCATACGAAGTACTGGCTGGTCCAATACCCTGGAGTCTGCTACTCTCGAGCACGGCTCCACCCTCACCCCCACAACCTTGGACACCGTCTCGAAGAAGGCTGTCCAGAACTCGACAAGCCTGGGGCAGGCCCAGAACATATGGGCATGGTTGGCCCGGCCACCCTGTCACCGTTCACATTCCACCTCCAGGAAGAACCTGCTCATTCGGGTTCTAGTTAGATGTAAAATAAACATATATCACAATCAACCAATCTACAGAAACGAAGTCAGTCAGATGAAACATGCTCCCTTGAGGAAGAGGCAGTGGAATTATCTTTTCAAATGCAATTTAGATGGAGTTTCTTTTCAGAAAGTAACGTTTTGAGGTGAAGAATGTGGTTAATTTTACACGTGACAGGATTTTCTGCTCCCTCTCGCCAACAGGATCTTCCGACCTTACCAAAGTCAACCCCTCACGGGGGTTCCCTGGCAGTGGGGCAGGTGAGCCACACAAAAGAGACGCCTAAAGGCCCCGCCGGCATGAAGCGGTTGGGCAATCCTGGCCGTCGTGCGGGGTAAGTGCGACATATTTGGAAGGAGCAGGTAACTTTCAATCTGTGGTTCCAAAAAACTTCCATCACTGGAGCTTTCCTCATGTCACATCTAGGTCTGTTGTAGACTCATTGATGGAGATTGATTACTGTGACTGGACAATAGCTGCATTAAAGATAATCAGAATGGAACAGGGAGGGACCATTTTTTGTAACAATAATAATGCATTAATAAATAAGGTCACAACAAGGGACAAAGTTAAAAAGTTTTCACTTTTTCACCCCCCCCAGGTGCTTTATCTCAGTAGCTGATCAGCTTGTTATGTATGTAATTGATGTCTCCGTAGAAATAAATAGTGATGAATCGCCTGTTCCAGAAGAGTTACCTATTGTTGCAGTTCCTGTTAACGTCAATCATGTGGAAGCATCTCAGACGATAGAAGTACGCCGCTCTACAAGGAACAGAAAACCCCCTCAAAGACTCGATTTAAAGTTGTCCAACTCATGTACATGATGCTTAGTTAGTATTTAGGACTGAGTGAATTAGATATTGAAGATTGTATAAAGGAGTTAAAGGGGGAGACATATGGTGATTGTCCCTTTAAGGGTAACACAGCAGGGCAGCACGGTGGCCTAGTGGTTAGTACAGCGCTGAGGTCCCAGGTTCGATCCCGGCTGTGGGTCACTGGCCGTGTGGAGTTTGCACATTTCGCCCCCACAACCCAAAAAATGTGCAGAGTATGTGGATTGGCCGCACTAAATTGCCCCTTAATTGGAAAAAATAATTGGGTAATCTAAAAAAAATTTTTTTTTTAAAGAAAAAGCGTAACACAGCAGAGTAAGGGTCACATGACCTGTGTGGCTAATTGGAACTCAGAGTGTGAAATCACCTTGTGGTGGGAGAGGCTCCGAAGCAGAGAAATTTGGGGAGCCAGCTACATCCATGAGGCTGCTGTACAATTCTTATTAATAAATACCTTTTGTGTTCATTAATTAAGTTGTAAAAGTGCATCTTTACATTGTCCAGTCGAACAAGGAAGGATGCACTGTTGGCCATGGTTCATGGAAATTAGGTGGGCTAAATAGATCAAAACCAGAAAAACAGAGTCCGCTTTTAGGCATGTTGAGCAGGGTGTTTCTCGATGGCTGTGGCGTGGAAAAACACCACGCAATTCAACGGCACTTTGCCGTTTTGTTTGGCCTCAGTGAGAAACATTCCGTCCAGGCCGCACTTTAGTAATTTCCTGCATTGACAAGCTCAACTCGCAAGTGCAGGAAAACTACTCCCCAATCAGGGCCCATTTTTAAAGGAAGCCCCAATCATTCAACCACCCTCAGCGACTCCACCGCAGACATCGGACCCCCCCCCCCCCCCCCACATCACCCAATGTATCTCTTCTGGTCGGGCACCCTCCCCCCTTACCCCACCTCTGAAGGGCAAGGCACCCCGAGCCTGAAGCTTGGCAAGGACAACCTGGCACCTTGGCATTGCCAGTCTCACACCCTGAGTCCCCTCGGTGCCCTGGCAGTGCCAAGGTGCCAGGCTGGCACTGCCAAGGTGCCACCCTGCCCAATGCTTGACCACACGGGGATCCTCAATGACCTGGGAGACTGCCCCCCCCTCCCAGGTGCCATTATGCCTGGTCCACGTTTATGTGGGCCAGTACTAAACCGCGCCTGTTCAAGGCCTCATTGGAGAGGCCGTTAGTTCCCGGCGCCAGGAGAATCCGGCACAGGCATATTTAAATGAACCAAACCGGCTGAAGTGATTTTCAGGTTTGGGAGATTTTACTACAGTTTGCGAGACATTATTTGAAATAATTGTGAAAATAGGTGGCTGGATCTCAGAGTTTTTCTACAACTCTTTAAGGCAAAAGAAATCCTGAAGGGGGTGGGTCTAAAACCTGAAAGAAAAACCTTGATGGAAGCAGCTAAGGGAAATCAGTGTTTAAAAGAAGATTTGAAAGTGTAAAGTTTTGAAAGCAGAATTTGAAATCATTTGTGTGAAAGCCAGAGTTCAGTGAGACAATGTGGCTCGCGGTATTCAAATCATTTGGCGAGATTCTGAGGAGAGATCCGCAGAATTCACTCAGGTTCAGTGTGGCGTGTTTCTGACCATAGACAGCCTGTGTGTTTAAAGGAACTTTGTGTTACTGAGACAAATGTATCTTAAGATATACTTTAAAACCCATATTAACTTTAACATCTTTGTATACTGGTGAAGCTTAGGGGGGAGTGAGGAGTATTGGATCATAATCAAACTTTTCATTTCTAACAAATGTTCTTTTTCTCTTGTTAAAACTAATTAGAGGTCCTGTGACTCTGTTCCTCCACATTTTCTGCAAAAAGTCAAAGTTACTCAGCGGGATTCTCCATCGGTGGGATCCTCCGGTCCGCCAGCGGATTTCCCGATGGCGTGGGGTGGCCACAATGGGAAGCCCCATTGGCCGGCTGCAGGAGCGGAGAATCCCACCAATGTATTTTGAACCAGGGTTCCGTTCTGCGATCTACCCATACAGTTATCACATCAACTGGGATCATAACAAAACCAACATGCAACAAGTAATTAGGAAGGCAAATGGAATGTTGCCCTTTATTGCCAGAGGGTGGAGTATAAAACAGGGAAAGTCTTCTTACAACTGTACAGGGTATTGGTGAGACGGCACCTGGAGTACTGGGTATAGTTTGGTCACTTTACTTAAGGAGAGATAAGTAAAAGTGAAGTCACCATAGTCCCCTTTGAGGGGGAGACCTGACTGGTAGTGATTTAACCTGAGGATCACCACACCCCGGGGGAGGAACAAGGTTGACCTTCATGAATAACCTCAGCTGGTATGGGAATTGAACCCATGCTGTTGGTTTTGCTCTGTATCATGGACCAGCTGGCCAACCAATTGAGCTAAACCCCTGAGGGATAAAGAGAGGTATACCTCTGTTTGAAACTGTTCAGAGCAGGTTCACACAGCTGATTCCTGGGATAAAGGCTTTGTCTGCTTTGTCTTCGGACAAACTGAGCAGTTTGGGTCCATACTCATTGGAGTTTGGAAGAATGGGAGGTGATCTTATTGAAACATATAAGATTCTGAGGGAACTTGACAGGGTGGATGCTCAGAAGATGTTTTATCTCATGGAGGAATCTAGAATCTAGAACTAGGGGGCACAATTTCAAGATAAAGGTTTTTTCATTGAAGTTGGAGCTGTCGAGGAACTTGCCAGAATGACGTTGGTGTTTGAAATTCTCTTGCCCAGAGAACAGTGGAGGCTGGTTCACTGAACTTATTCAAGGCTGAGATTTTTGATCTCCAAGGGAGTCAAAGGTTATGGAGGGGCAGGAAGGAAAGTGGTGTTAAAACTACAATCAGATCAGCCATGATCATATTGAATGGCGGAGCAGGCTGGAGGGGCTGAATGGCCTACTCCTGCTCTATTTCTTACGTTCTGAATCCTTGTAATATGTCCTGCCTTACACCCTTTCACAAACCTTATCTTTAGTTCTTTTTCCATGTTCTTCCCCCCTTTCAGTTCCTTGCAGATTATTATTTTTCTAGCTTTTTCCACTTCTCGTGGAAGGTCGTCAGGCTGAAACGTTAACACTGTTTCTTTCTCCACAGATGCTGCCAGACCTGGATGTCAAGCAAATAGAATCATTGAATTTACAGTGCAGAAGGAGGCCATTCGGCCCATCGAGTCTGCACCAGCCCCTGGAAAGAGCACCCGCCTCAAGGCCACACCTCCACCCTATCACCATAACCCAGTAGCCCCACCTAACCTTTCTGGACACTAAGGGCAATTTAGAACGGCCAATCCACCTAACCTCCACATCTTTGGACTGTGAGAAGAAACCGGAGCACCTGGAGGAAACCTGTGGTGAACCACGTATTGCTACTATATATATATTTACCGTTATTCATTATTCGTCCTACTGTTATCCACCACTGTATATATGTTCACTGTTGTTCTTATTCACTGTTACTTACTGTTGTTGTGTTGATGCTTCTGTTGGCTCCGCCCCTCGAGGGAGGTATATAATTGGCAGACCTGTGGCCAGCTCTCAGTGTGGGACCAGCAGCAGGCTGGCATACCTCTTAGCTTATTAAAACCTCTGCTCTCTTCAACTCGACTCGTGTAAATTGATAGTCCATCAAAACCCACACAGATATGGGGCGAATGTGCAGGCAGAGACGCAAGCTGAGTATTAAACCTGGGACCATGGAGCTGTGAGGCAACAGTGCGAACCACTGTACTACCTCACCACTCACAGGGAGAGTATTCCATCACACTCCTGAATTGTACCTTGTAGGTGGTGGGCAGACTTTGGGGAGTCAGGAGGTGAGTTACGCACTGCAAAATTTCCAGCCTACCGGACTTTTAATGTGGCTGTTCAGTTTCATTGTGTATCAATGTCTGTGAAGTTTTAAGAAAGTGGCCGCTGTGATTTGCAGTCTGCAGACATTGCCAGCACGGACACTGCTTGATTGACAGGTAGTCCCGGGCCAGCCCCGCAGTCACGTGGGCGGGGTAGTTGCATCAGCCTGGATGTGGAGACTGAGGAACAGTATCTGGACTGACATACCCTTAAACCAATCACAGACCTGGACTCCAGCCCCCATGACAACGGGTCAGCCAATGGGGGTGGCGAGTGGGCGGGAGCGGTGCCTGGCGGCCAGTCGGTGCTGAGGGAAAACCTGGGGGCTGAGGGCCGAGCAGGTGAGTGGAGTGGGAGCTGGGAGGTTTCTATCTGTAGTTGTCTCTTTGTTTCACAAATTGTAGCGGGGCCTTCTTGGTTGGGGTTGCGGTCTTTGAGTGCAGCCTAACCGGCTGAGTGGCTCCAATCTAAGCCGGTGCTGCGGCCCATCAAATAGAATCTCTCCAGTGCAGAAGGGGGCCACTCGGCCCATTGAGTCTGTAACCACCATGAAAGTGGCAGCCCTGCTGTTGTATATAATCTCGTATATAATTTATATGATGGTAGCACTGCTGTTGTATAATATATATATATGTTCGTGTGTGAGAGAGCCTCTGCTTAGCGTCATGAACCTCGCCTGTTGCTTTTTTAAATTCATTCACGGTATGGGGATGTTGTCAGCATTTATTGCCCATCCCTAATTGTCCTTGAACTGAGTGGCTTGCTAGGCCGTTTTAGAGGGCACATAAGAGTCAATCACATTGCTGTGTGGCTGGAGTCACATGTAGGCCACAGCCAGACAAGGTAAGGATAGCAGATTTCCTTCCCTAAAGGAAAATCTGGGAACCAGGTGGATTTACAACAATCGACACTAGTTTCATGGTCATCACCAGACTTCTAATTCCAGATGTTTTTTTGTTGAATTCAAATTTCACAATCTGCCATTGTGGGATTTGAACCTGGGTCCCCAGAGCATTGCCCTGGGTCTCTGGATTACTAGTCCAGTGACAATACCACTGCACCACCACCTCTCCTAAAATTGCATTGGGTTCATGTCCCACTTCAGAGATTTGTCATAATCGAGGCTGACATTCCAGTTGAGTACAGTACTGAGGATGAGTGGGGCAAACTCGCTCTCTTCCCCTAAGATCTTAGGACCTAGGAGCAGGCCACTCAAACCCTCCACCCAAGCAAAATATACTGCGGATGCTGGAAGCTGAAACAAGAACCGGGGATGCCGGGAAAACCCAGCAGGTCTGCCAGCACCTATCAGGAGAGTAATAGAAGAGTTAATGTTTTGAATCCACCGACTCTTCGTCAGAACTAAAAGGAGGGAGAATGTAGAACCCGCAACAAAAATTTGCAATTTTAAGAATAAAAGACAAGTAAGGTCATGGCTGATCTGGTTATGGTGTCAACTCCACTTTCCTGTCTGACTAGCACCACCACTGCTGCCCCCCACCCCCCTTGTCGTTCAAAAACCTGTCTAACTCAGCTTCCGATATATTCAGTGAACCAGCCTCCTCCTCCTCTGCTCCCAGTGCAAGAAAATTCCAAAGAGTAACAACTCCTCAGAGAAGAAATTTCTCTTCATCTCTTGCCCCTTAATTTGAACCTGTGCCCCCCTAGTTCTAGATTGTCCCACGATAAGGGGGCACCCTCTCGGAATCTTATTTTATTCTTTCGTGGAAGATGGGCATTGCTGGCAAGGCAAGCGCTTGTTACCTATCCCCAATTGTCTTTCAACTGAGTGTCTTGTTAAGCCTTTTCAGAGGGCAATTCAGAGTCAATCACAGTGCCCACAATATGGGCCAGACCAGGTAGGGATTGCAGATTTCCCCTCCCAGTGGACATTAGTGAATCAGGTGGGTTTTTATGACAATCGGCGATGATTTCATGGTTACCATTACTGAGACTAACTTTATATTACAGATTTTAAGTTCTACCAGGTGGGCCTCTGGATTACTAGTCCATTGACATTACCATTATCTACCCTATCAAGCCCCTCAGTATGTTATAACTTTCAATAAGATCATTTCTCAGTTCTTCTAAACTTCATACAAGCATAACCTGCTCAACCTTTCCTTGACTGCTTCATTCCAGGAATCAGCTTATTGAACGTTCCCTGAGCTGCTTTGAATGCAAATATATCCTGCCCTGAGTCAGGAGACCAAATCATTTTTTAAAATTCATTCATGGGATGGAGGCATTGTTGGCTAGGCCAGCATTTATTATCCATCCCTTGAAACCATGGTGATCTGCAGCGTCTTGAACCGTTGCAGTCCATGTGTTGTTAGGAATAAAGATCCAGGAGTTTGACCCAGTGCCAGTGAAGGAACTGTGATTATAGTTCCAGGTCAGGATGGTGTGTGACTTAGAGGGGAACGTGCGGGTGGTGCTGTCCCCATGCATATGCTGCCCTTATCCTAGCTGGTAGAGGTTGTGGATTTGAAGGAATTTTAATGGGAACTGCACGGCTGCTGCTTCGATGGTGAAAGGAGTAAATGTTGAAGGTTGTGGATGGGTACCAATCATATTGGCTACTTTGGCATGGATGGTGTCAAGTTATAACTCTAACTTTATCAAACATAATTTCTATTTTCATAAAATCATGTTCGCTCTAGTTCACTCTACCTGATTGTATTATGACTTCTAAATGTTCTGCGACTACCTCCTTAATAATGGATTTTAGCATTTTCCTAGTGGTGGATATTGGGACTAACTAGTCTACAGTTCCCTGCTTTCTATCGCCCTCCTTTCGGGAATAGTGATGTTCCATTTGAGGTTTTCCAATCTGGACCTTTCCAGAATTTAAGGAATTTTGGACAATCAATGCATCCACTATCTCTGCAACCACTTGCTTTATAACTCACAGATACAGGTCCAGGAGACTTGTCAGTCTTGAGTCCCAGTAGTTTTTCTCTAGTGATTGTAATTGTTTGAAGTTCCTCTCTCCATTTTGCCCCTGCTTTTCTACTATTTTGGGGGTACATTCAGTGTCTTCTCTACTGTGAGGACAGATACAAAATGCTCGTTCAAAAACTGTGCCATTTCCTTGTTTTTCATTATTAATTCCCCAGTCTTGCCCTCTAAAGAACATAAGAACTAGAAGCAGGAGTAGGCCATCTGGCCCCTCGAGCCTGCTCCACCATTCAATGAGATCATGGCTGATCTTTTATGGACTCAGCTCCACTTTCCGGCCCGAACACCATAACCCTTAATCCCTTTATTCTTCAAAAAACGATCTATCTTTATCTTAAAAACATTTAATGAAGGAGCCTCTACTGCTTCACTGGGCAAGGAATTCCATAGATTCACAACCCTTTGGGTGAAGAAGTTCCTCCTAAACTCAGTCCTAAATCTACTTCCCCTTATTTTGAGGCTACGCCCCCTGGTTCTGCTTTCACCCGCCAGTGGAAACAACCTGCCCGCATCTATCCCATCTAGTCCCTTCATAATTTTATATGTTTCTATAAGATCCCCCCTCATCCTTCTAAATTCCAATGAGTACAGTCCCAGTCTACTCAACCTCTCCTCGTAATCCAACCCCTTCAGCTCTGGGATTAACCTAGTGAATCTCCTCTACACACCCTCCAGTGCCAGTACGTCCTTTCTCAAGTAAGGAAACCAAAACTGAACACAATACTCCAGGTGTGGCCTCACTAACACCTTATACAATTGCAGCATAACCTCCCTAGTCTTAAACTCCATCCCTCTAACAATGAAGGCCAAAATTCCATTTGCCTTCTTAATCACCTGTTGCACCTGTAAACCACCTTTTTGCGACTCATGCACTAGCACACCCAGGTCTCTCTGCACAGCCGCATGTTTTAATATTTTATCATTTAAATAATAATCCCTTTTGCTGTTATTCCTACCAAAATGGATAACCTCACATTTGTCAACATTGTATTCCATCTGCCAGACCCGAGCCCATTCACTTAGCCTGTCCAAATCCCTCTGCAGACTTCCAGTATCCTCTGCACTTTTTGCTTTACCACTTATCTTAGTGTCGTTTGCAAACTTGGACACATTGCCCTCGGTCCCCAACTCCAAATCATCTATGTAAATTGTGAACAGTTGTGGGCCCAACACTGATCCCTGAGGGACACCACTAGCTACTGATTGCCAACCAGACAAACACCCATTAATCCCCACTCTTTAACCAATCCTCTATCCGTGCTACCATTTTACCCTTAATGCCATGCATCTTTATCTTATGCAGCAACCTTTTGCGTGGCACCTTGTCAAAGGCTTTCTGGAAATCCAGATATACCACATCCATTGGCTCCCCGTTATCTACCGCACTGGTAATGTCCTCAAAGAATTCCACTAAATTAGTTAGGCACGACCTGCCCTTTATGAACCCATGCTGCGTCTGTCCAATGGGACTATTTCTTCCTTGATAGATTCCAGCATCTTCCCTACTACCGAAGTTAAGCTCACTGGCCTATAATTACCCGCTAAAGAACCAAAGCTTACTCATTTGCCGACTGTTTTCCTTTTCATTTACTTATTGAAACTCCTACTGTTTATCTTTCTTGCTAGTTTTCTCTCAGTTTCCAATTGCTTTTTTTTTAAGTCATCCGTTGCTAGTTTTGAAAATTTTCCCAGTTTACTTGCCCACCATTTTACAGTTGTACATTTCTTTCAATTTGAAACTATTCTGAACTTCCTTAGTTAGCCACGAATGGTGCATCCGTCTCATAGTCTTTATTTCCAATTGAAATATATCTTTGTTGAAATTTAAGAGCGGTCTCCTTAAATATCAACCACTGTTTAGGACTCTAGTTTCAGATCCAACTTTTTCATCCTTGACCTGAATGTGAAATTCTATTCTGCCCAATATTTATCTCATCAACATCACTAAAAACAGAATATCTGGTTGTTTATTCCATAATCAAATGTCTTCATAGGTTAATAATAATAACCTTTATTAGTGTCACATGTAGGCTTACGTAACACAGCAATGAAGTTATTGTGAAAATCCTTTAGTCACCACGCTATGGCTTGTTCGGGTACGCAAAGAGAATTCAGACTGTCCAATTCACCGAACAAGCACGTCTTTCAGGACGTGTGGGAGGAAACTGGAAAACCCGGAGGAAACCCACATAGACGCATTGAAAATAGGAGCAGAAGGAAGCCATTCGGCCCTTCGAACCTGCTGCGCCGTTCATTATGATCATCCAACTCGATAGCCTAATCCTGTTTTCCCTTCTTATCATTTGATCCCCTTTGCCCTAAGTGCGATATCTAACTGATTCTTGACTATGTCCTGTGGTAACTAATTCCACAGTCCGACCACACTCTGGTGAAGAAATTTCTCCCCATCTATGTCCTAAATGGCCTACCCCGTATCCTCAGACTGTGACCCCTGGTTCTGGATACCCCCACCATCGGGAACATCCTTCCTGAACCTACCCTGTCTTGTCCTGTTAGAATTTTATAGCTTCTATGAAATCCCTCCTCATTCTTCTGAACTCCAGCGAATACAATCCTAACCGATTCAATCAATCTCTCCTCATATGTCAGTCCCGCCACCCCTGGAATCAGTCTGGTAAACCTTCGCTGCACTCCCTCTAGAGCAAGAACATCTTTCCTCAGATAAGGAGACCAAAACTGCACACACTATTCCAGGTGTGGCCTCTCCAGGCCCTGTATAATTGCAGCAAGACATCCCTGCTCCTGTACTCGAATCTTCTTGCAATGAAGGCCAACATACTATTTTTCTTCTTTACCATCTGCTGTACCTGCATGTTGTACCAGTTCATGATGCTGTAAGAATATCTAATAATAATAATCGCTTATTGTCACAAGTAGGCTTCAATTAAGTTACTATGAAAAGCCCCTAGTGGCCACATTCCGGCGCCTGTTCGGGGAGGCTGGTACGGGAATTGAACCGTGCTGCCTTGTTCTGCATTACAAATCAGCTGTTGAAAAAATTGTTTTTTCATAGAATTCCTACAGTGCCGGAGGAGGCCATTCGGCCATCGAGTCTGCACTGACCCTCTGAAAGAGGGCCCACTTCCCCTATTCCAATAACCTTTAACCTAACCTACACATCCCTGGACACTAAGGGACTATGTGGCATGGTCAATCCACCTAACCTGCACAGGCGACATGGGGCTTTTCACAGTAACTCATTGCAGTGTTAATGTAAGCCTACTTGTGACAATAAAAATTATTATTATTTTCTTGGACTGTGGGAGGAAATCGGAGCACCTGGTGGAAACCCACAGACAAGGGGAGAAAGTGCAAACTCCACACAGTCACCCAAGGCAGGAATTGAACCCGAGTCTCTGGCGCTGTAAGGTAGCAATGCTAACCACTGTGTCACGGTGCTGCCCTATACAGCCTGGAGGCTTGATTGGATTAACTAAATAGAGAACTGCAATTCCTTTTAAAAGAAAATCACTGTCAGATGACTTCAGTCAAATAAAGGAAATGATCAGGGTGAGGGCTCTCTACGAAGGTAGATCATCCAAGTTTATGATATACTTTTGGCAAACAAGCAATTCTCTCAGACCTGTCAGGGCGCTAATTTAAATTATTGCAGTTTTATTTTAAGCTCAACATGATATTAGCAATAGACATCCAAAGTAATTTCTGTCTGCTTCTCATGTGAGAATTGGGCGGTGGCCAGATTTGCGATGAGGCATTCAGCAGAATTCTGGGTGTGGGGAGAGCAGGTTTAAGGAAGGACGGCAAGGCCCAGTCAAATTCAAATTTATGCAAACGTTTCATGTTGCACGATATGATAGCTGGACAGACCATCTCAGAAATGGAATAAGAGGGCAGCGCGGTGGCACAAGTGGTTAGCACGGTTGCCTCACGGCGCCGAGGTCCCAGGTTCGATCTCGGCTCCGGGTCACTGTCCGTGTGGAGTTTGCACATTCTCCCCGTGTTTGCGTGAGTTTCGCAAAGATGTGCAGGGTAGGTGGATTGGTCACGCTAAATTGCCCCTTAATTGGAAAAAATGAATTGGATATTCTAAATTTATTTTTTTTTAAAAAAGAAATGGAACAAGAAGGAAGAACAAAGAGTCATCTGTAAGTAGGGATAGAGGGAGAGAAAAGCTTCAATTATGCGCTTAACGACTACTCCCATTCCTTTCAGACCTCGTGGATTGATTCTAAAATGGATTCCACACTGAACTCTGGACAGATTCGCCAGAAGTTCATTAACTTCTTCAAACGTTACAACCACGAGTATGTCCACTCCTCGGCGACTATCCCTCTCGATGACCCCACACTGCTGTTCGCCAATGCTGGCATGAACCAGGTAGGTCAACAGATTGATGCATTCATGTGAAGGTCTTTCATCTCTACAGCCTTGAAATTGAGCTGTATGAATATTTATTTATATATCTGTTGTTAGGAGGGTTATCAACCTGTACTTCATTTGTATCTGTTTAGTCTGTGGTCCAGTTTGCCATTTCACCATTCAGTTACAGTCAAACAGGGTAGGTTTGGATGGAGAAGACTCTCTATCTTATTTGATCTCATCTGGATCCAATCATCTTCCCATTAGTGCTGAGCTGTTTCTATCTTTGATGATCACTGATTGGTAGATGGTCTCCATGTGGACTTTAGTTCTGAATATTATAAAGTTATATTTGCATTTTTTAAAGTTAGTTTAGCTAAAGTTTTTCGCAAACACATTCACTTACTGCTAATTCCACAACACCGTTGTAGTAAGAAAACAGGGAATCGTGTTGAGTTCCTCCTATCCTAAGTACAAAGTTGAGAATGTTTCACTTCAGGCAGATAGTGAGATTTATCAGCTTCCCAAACCGGGCTTCAATTAGTTATTGGATTGTGCTGTAATATCACCGGCCCCTAAACTTTCGTACTGAACAGAAACACCACATTGGGAAGGATGTAGGTGGGCTGTGTCACTTCAATAACCAAATCTAATTTATAGCCATATTCCACAGTAATGGGAGATGGAGAACATCGTGAGTCAGCAGCTGGAGTCTGAAAGACGAAACAAAAGTTACGGGCGGAATCTTCCCAAAATCTGGTCAAGGTGTCGGGTTCAGACTGAAAGCCGGCATGTATCTCTCCAAATGCACAGCTGAGTTTTCAGACAGGATTTTCTGGCACCCTGTGTACAGAGAATCTGGGGACGTGGTCTGTGCCGTCACTCTCGCACAATGGGATTGATAGAGCTGGCAAGGCCGGCTCCACAATGACGAGGTGCCCTTTAAAGATAAAGCGCTAAAAATGACCCATTCCCTCACGGACCGCCCCATGAACATCAAGGCATCCCCCATCCCCCTCACTCCACCCCCCAGCAAACGGGCATCTGGGTATACCCCCATCTCCCACCAAGCAAGCATTTGGGCATTCCCCGCCCCACCAAGCAAATGTCAGGGCATTCCCATCACAGACATCACCCTGCCCTGTGGCATTGTCCTCGCCCCCAGGTGTCACCATCCCCTCCCACCACCACCACATATAAGGGGAACTCCTTAAATGGGGCTCCCCAAAAGACCTGCCCCCGCAGTGCCAACCTGGCGGTGCCTGGGTACTGCATGCCCTGTCCTTCACTACCTGGGGGTTATACTTACCTGTGCGCCGTGACATGGTCATTACGACTCATTTTTGCTTTTACAAACCAGCAGTGATTTGCATCGACTTGACATCACGCCGGCTGGGTGGGACAATACGGTGAGGGAAGAAGTAGCTGCATTAAACCCTATAATCAGATTGAGTTATTTTAAAAATGCTAATCAGGCTCACGCCCTTCCTGGCAGTGAACCTGGGAATCGTATTATCGAAGGATAGTGGGGAGATCCCAAATCAAAATCTTGCCAACTCAAATCCCGCTTTCGTTATCTCATGAAATTTAGCAGTGATTACTGGATTTGCACCCACAGTTAGCACAACCGCTAGAGCACTACCTGCAACATGAGACGGAAAATGTTGGAAATACACAGCAGATGTAATCTGTGATGAAAACAGACTAGTGTAGCATTTTGGGTGTGTACCCTTCACCAGATTAATGGTAGTATTTGAAAGATCTTGCTGCTCTCTGTTCAATTGATGACCCATCTGTTTTGCATTTTCTCTTCATATTTGATTTCCAACATTGGCAGTTTTTCTTTTTCTCATTAAACTTGAGGCAGACGGTGAAGACCAGGATGGTTGCTTCCCAGTCAGTAATGTTCTGTAAGCAGGTGCTAGACAGTGTGCAATAGTAGCATGAGGTTACTGGCTTATTTGTTTTGTCCATCTTGAAAAGAAGTGCCAAAGCTTACCATGACACTGCTTGATGATGTATTGATTTAAGGCAGTCAGCAGTTCGCAATGTAGGGAACTCTGGTGTGGTTCCTCCTTAGAATCCATAGAATTCCTGTTGTGCAGTAGGAGGCTATTTGGCCAATCAAGTTTCTACCGACCCTCTGAGAAAGCACCCCACCTAGGCCCACTCCCCCGCCCTATCCCCGTAACCCCACCTCATCTGCACATCTTTGAACTGTGGGAGGAAGCCGGAGCACCCGGAGGAAACCCACGCAGACGCAGGGAGAACGTGAAAAATCCACACAATCACCCAAGGCCGGATTGGAACCCGGGTCCCTGGCGCTGTGAAGCAGCAGTGCTAAGCACTGTGCCGCCATGCTGCCCTCGTCAGATTTCCTATACGCTGGATCATATTACTGGTCTGACTCATCATTTCATCTGCACTAAAATAAATTCCGATCTTCAGTGTGGATTTGGTATTTAAAGGGTTAATCTTGAACCTTTTTATTGTGCAGCCAGTTTGACGAGAAAAATTCACAGGGTGTATCGTTATAAAAGGTTAAAAGCTAAAGATGTTATATTCTTGTCTTCGCCACTTGAGAGTTGCAGACATTGTTTCAGTTTCAGTTCATCCTTTCTGGAACACTGCTAGCTAGAATTGTAGCATCCGACGTTGAGGTTAATGAAAATGATCCAGCTTTTCAAACAGAGCTCTTTCAAAAAGGTGATGCTGAGCCACAGAGGTTCTGAACCATGTTCCGAGTGCAGCCCAGAACAAGAACTGGGTTATGAAATGCAGGTGCGATATCCAAGATCCTGCACTCTTGGGCCGTCCAGCCTGTGTAGTGCCTGACCAGCGTGCTATTTCAAAAATTTCCGGTTACTCAATTTGATGTATCATTTTCTTCGTGGACGGTTGTGTTTGAAGATGCCCTCAAGATAATCCAGTGTATGACAGCATGTCAATTAGCAGCCTTTATTAAGCATGGCTGCTCCTGCTCCACTCTGGGTAAGCATTTTTCAAGCAAACACAAGTTTTCACATAACCTGGAGTTTGGT
The DNA here is from genome assembly GCF_047496885.1 of Scyliorhinus torazame. NCBI lineage: Eukaryota > Metazoa > Chordata > Chondrichthyes > Carcharhiniformes > Scyliorhinidae > Scyliorhinus > Scyliorhinus torazame. The sequence goes on from NC_092716.1 coordinate 112,534,135, forward strand.
TGTTGTGCCTGGAGGAATGCCGAGAGATTTGCCCAACCAGAGGAAGCCTGAAATGCATTGCTCCTGTCCAAGCTCGGGAGGGCTGGAGTTTCTGCCTTTTGCGATGAACAAGCCTTAGGACACCCAGGCTCAGAGCTGAGTGCTGGTGGGAAGGTCGGGCTTGCAGTTGGATTTTAGGCCTCTGCGATTGGACCCTGCTCATGGGGGGCTTGGTGAGCTGAAGGTTGTGGGGTCTGGGGAGGGTGCAAGAGTGTTATGAAGATTAAGGACCACCGTTGTGTGGGCACATGATTTACCTAATTTATAGTATTGATCTAATGAATACTGTGCACATGCAGGAGCTAACATTTTTGCATGTAAGAGATGCACAATCCCAGCCATGAGTAAATTGTGTACTTTCAGTTTGCTCTGTGGTGCACACAAGTTGATCGTGAGATGAGCAGATACAAGTCAACTTTCTGCTTTTGTAAACTATATACTGATACCAGTCCCCTCAACATACCTCCGATTACCGAGCAGGCTAAGGCATTGCCTAGTGCAATATTGAACCGCTTAGACCAGGACTCCCAAATTGACTGATTGCAGCTATGGTAACTTGGTTTCTGCACTTGGATTCACCACTCCCTGAGGGGAGTGTTTGAAGCCAGACCAGATTCACGTCTGATCATGAGAGGGTGCTGTGTGGAAGTCTGATGAAGACGTGATCAGATGTGACTGTGATTTTCACCCACGTGGCTAACACATGAGCCGTTTGGGTGTAATATTGGATAATTGCTGGCAGTGGGGCGGCATGGTGGCCCAGTGGTTAACACTGCTGCTTCATAGAGCCAGAGACCGGGGTTCAATTCCTGTCGTGGGTGACTCTGTGTGGAGTTTGCATTTTCTCCCTGTGTCTGAGTGGGTTTCCTCCTTGTGCTCCAGTTTCCTCCCACAGTCCAAAGGTGTGCAGGTTAGATGGATTAGCCATGCAAAATTGCCCCTTAGTGTCCAGGGATGTACAGGTTAGGTTGTGGGGATAAGGCAGGGGAGTGGGCCTAGGTAGGGTGGTCTGTCCGAGAATCATGCAGACTTGAGAGGCCAAATGACCTCCTTTTGCACTGTAAGAGTTCTATGATTCTAGTTATGGAACTGTACTACAGCAAAATTCAGCACCTTTGGGGGTTGGGACAGAGATGCTTCAAGGGAAAACAGATTTACAGTGAGAATCTTTTTCTAACAAGTAATTTTTTTTTCCTTTACAGTTCAAACCAATTTTCCTGAACACTATTGACCCATCCCACCCAATGGCAAAACTAAAGAGAGCTGCAAACACTCAGAAATGTATCCGTGCTGGAGGGAAACACAATGACCTGGATGATGTGGGGAAAGATGTTTATCATCACACGTTCTTTGAGATGTTGGGTTCTTGGTCCTTTGGTGATTACTTCAAGGTAAGGCAAGTGGTTTTCTTTGTAAATGCCTTAGACTAGTAGATAAAGAACAAGAAATGTGATATTATTAAAGTCTAATTGTTAATAACACTTCCTGAATTTTAGAGAGGTTAGGGGGTGTGTACAATGGAGGTATGGACTAAATCACCTTGGGGGTTCTGCCACTCGAGTATGTTCCTGATGGGCTACACAGCAAGACTCCAACTTTCGCCATTTAACTCTATACCCAACAATATAATGGGGGGAACTCACTTTTATTATTGTACATGGTGTCACTAAGGAATGCGGCTGTGTGATTGGGTTGACATGCTGGAGGCAAGGGTCGGCGCGGTGGTCAGCACGGCTGCCTCACCGCGCTGAGGACCCGGGGTCAATCCCGACCCAGGGTCACTGTCCGTGTGGTGTTTTCTCACACTGCATGTGTTTGTGCGGGTCTCACCCCACAACCTAAAAAGATGTGCAGGCTAGGTGGATTGGCCATGCTAAATTGCCCCTTAATTGGAAAAAAGAATTGGGTGCTCTAAATTTATTTTAAAAAAGACATGCTGGGGGCTGTGTAAGGAACCCATAGGTAGGAATGTAAAAATATGTGTAATTCTTAACAATGCAAAATAGCTGTTTGAGGGAGTGGAGGATAGTTGCGAGCAGTGTGGGACGGGCCCAGCCAATCCTGTCCATATGTTCTGGTCCTGTCTGAAGCTGGAGAAATATTTTTCAGCATTATGGCTGAGGTTTTGTGAATGGAACTGGAGCTGGGTCCCCTGGAGGCCATATTTAGGGGGTTGGACTTGCAGAGCTGCAGACGGGAGTGGGGAGGGGCAGAAAAAATGCAAGAAGCCCTCATTACCATGCATCAGTGCCACTAGATCATAGCTATGTCATTTGCCAGTAGACAACCTTCATAGTCCTCAAATTTCATTGGGGACTAACTTATGCAGGTGCAGACAAACATCTCCATTCCCAATTCAGGACATATGTTCACTTTATTGATTGGAATTGATCTGCCATCTATATATACTCCACAAATACAACCAATGCTGCAAGTTTGTTCAAAGTATTGGAAGGTTCTTTTAATGAAATTGGTAACCTTATTTGCCGAAATTTAGTGTGTGCGTGGGGATGACATTTGTTTTTCTGTTGTCTGTTAGGTACTGGCTTGTGAGATGGCCTTGGAGCTACTCACAAAAGAGTTTGGGATCGCCATCGAAAGGCTTTATGTGACATACTTTGGAGGGAATGCACAAGCAGGGCTGGATCCGGATCTTGAATGCAAGCAAATCTGGCTCAATCTTGGGTGAGATTTTATTAAAGAGAGTTCCTTTTTTTTCCACTTTGGTTGTCTTTCAGTTCTTTTCCTCAATAATTCCATTGATAGGTATGGGTTGGAACTATCTGTTATCTCCTATTCTAATTCAGTCGTGCTCCATATGTATTCTATCTAGATTCCCCTTCACGCCTGAGCATTTTATTCTGACAAATTATCTCATCATTGCTGAAGCCTAAATGTCAATTCGAGCTGACCTTGCCCGATAGCTGACCAGAGTACGAATGGGGGTGTTGCGTATTGTTCTCGTCTCCTGTCAGCAGCATTTCCAGCTTCCTAGCCGAGCTAATCATCGGGGAATATAAAAGGGGTTGCTGATCCTTTATAGAAAGAGATGACCTGTACAGCTCTCTAGTGTAAAAGCCCTTCAACTGCATAAACTAGAGCCAGGAGTTTTATGTTCATATGCTAGAGGAATTACCTTGAAATAGTTGTACTTGAGTACTGCCGCCCCTGCTAGGATTGATTAATCCTTGTAGATCTGTGATTGACTTCCATAGCAATATGGACCAGGAAGATCCCATTCTGGGATCCTTTAAGGATCTGGACCATTTGTCAAACGTTTAAGAGGAGAATATATTTAAATAAACCCTTTCAGTAGTAAAAGGTTTAATTAGAGAAAATCCACTTCTGGCTCTGAACTACACAGCAGTGAAGTACAGTTAGAAGGTGGTCTGGAATTTTTGCTGCCGTATTAAATGTAGTTGATTGTTTCTTTCTGTTCAGAATGGCTGAGGAAAGGATTCTGCCAGGGAGCATGAAGGATAATTTCTGGGAGATGGGCGACACTGGCCCCTGTGGCCCCTGCAGTGAGATGCATTATGATCGCATCGGAGGGCGTGATGCCGCTCACCTGGTCAACATGGACGATCCTAATGTTCTGGAGGTCTGGAACCTTGTGTTCATTCAGTTCAACAGGTAACCACATCCCATCAGTCAGCACGTCATCAAATCTTCCTGCTCTGCCAGGGCTTGGCTCAACATTATTAAGATAAAGCAAAATAAATCAATGTTGCCTCTTGAAGTGATTTGTTTCTGAGCTGTATCCTGATGTTCTGTATTTGCTTTCTAGTAATGGTACCTCACATGTCACCCTGTGGTGTGAGAAATGGGCTTCCTTTTACTCCCTGACACTGACAGATGATAAATTTGGCCACTGGGTCTTATGCAATAACCTTTTTTACAACAAAAAAAATATCAAAACCTTGACAGTCAGTGAAATACTGTTAAAGTGTTCTCTGTTGTAATGTAGGATTTGCAGTATTGCAAGCTCCCGCAGTGATAAGACAATCTGCTTTTGCGATGTTGATTGAGGGATCAATATTGATGAGGACACTGGGGAAATCTTCCACTGCTCTTGGAGATGGTGCCATAGGAACCTGTTGTGCACACCTGAGAAAGCAGATGGTGCCTTTTCATCTGAAAAGACAGCATCTCAAATGGTGCAGTACTGCATTGGAATGTTAGCCTTGATTGTTGTTCTCAAATCCTGGGCTGGGACTTCAGCACAAAACCTACTGACTCCGAGGTCAGTGTGCTACCCACTGAGATGCAGCTGCTGCACATATTATGATGTAGCTGAATGTGCACCAGTTCATTGGCTCACCTGTGAGAAATATCTCAATTCTTGGTGAAACATCCTTGGGAACTGAACAATCAATTAAAAATGACCGGGCTCCACATTCAATGTTACCCTAGTTTCCTCTGACTGTGCTACTTGACTGAACTGACATAAAATGTCATAGCAGTATGCTTAGCTGCTTCTCAGCTGTTTTCACTGCGCAAATATGAGTAACTTCTGTTTCAAATGTAGGTACAGAAGTAGGCCTATTCGCTCCTTGAGTCTGTTCTGTCATTTACCTAATTCTATAAACCTGCCGTTACCCTATAGTTTATAGTTCACAAAAATCTGCCAATCTCCAGCGGGTGTTTGTGCCCAGGTAACCATGTACATTCTGTAAATTGACATTGTCTTCCCTCCTGGGCTATCTAGCCAGGGCTTTTTGTAGCTGCAACATGACTTCTGCCCCCTTGTCTTCTAAAGGCCAGAATTCCGCCAGCCTTTTTGATTATTTTCTGTTCATGATATATTAATGATCTGTGCACCTGGACTCCCAAGTCATTTGGACCTTTCCTGTTCCTCGCCTTTTGCCATTTCAAAAATACTCCCATCTAGTTTTTTAGGGGCAAGGTGAATGCCCTCACATTTGCCGACATTAAATCCATTTGCCACAGTTTTGCTCATTCACTTAATCCATCAATGTCTTTTTGTAATGGTTACACTTCCATCTATGCTAAACAATACCGCCTCTCTATGTCATCGAGAAACCTAATTACTTCTTTGCTTCCACGTCTAGAGAGACTGATGGCAGTCTGAAACCTCTGGCTAAGAAGAGTATTGATACTGGAATGGGTTTGGAACGACTGGTGTCAATTCTGCAGCATAAGATGTCAAACTATGACACCGACCTGTTTCAACCTTACTTTGAAGCCATTCAAAAAGTAAATGATTTAAAAAGTTACTTTATCTACTGCAGTTTCAAGTTGTGCCTTTTACCCTGTTTTTCTGTATCTGAGTGTGTGTCTCTCTTCCTTTGTTTGAATGAGTTTTGTAGTTGAGGATTTCATAGATGCAACAAAATTAGAATTGCAGAGTAATAAAATATAGAAAGAGACCATTCAGCTTACTTTATTTTATTTTTAAAAATAAATTTAGAGTATCCAATTATTTCTTTCCAATTAAGGGGCAATTTAGCCAATTCGCCTACCCTGCACATCTTTTGGGTTGTGGGGGTGAAACCTCCACAGAAAAGGGGAGAATGTGAAAACTCCACGTGGACAGTGACTCAGATCGAATCTGGAACCTCAGCGCCCAAGGCAGCAGTGCTAACCACTGTGCCACCGTGCTGCCCTAATTTGAAATATATTTTGAGGTTAATGTCACTGTACATGACTTCTGATAATTGAATTACCAACACTTGGGGTGTTGACAATGAACTTCTTCTCAACTGGTGGTTGCAGTGTTCCAATGTGAGACTAAAGCTCTCAACACGTGACTGGTTTTGCAGACATCGCAGCTACATTGAAGTGAGAAACCTCACATTCGATCCTGAATTTTCACAGTGCTGGATTTCAAGCATGAGGCTTATTTGAGTGAAACATCATCCTCCGATGTCAGAACGTCAGGAGATGAGGGCTGTCCCCCAACAGAAACAGCACATGCTGGCATTGTGTCAGGTTGTTGGGTACTAGGTGCTAAGGAACAACAACGTGGATTAATGTAGCAATTTACCAGAAGGGAAACAATGTCCTGAATGCTTAACTGTTGCTTCCACTCCTGTCTGAAGGCGGCTTGTTAATTAATTTACTTCTCAAATTCCAGGGAACTGGCATCAGGACGTATACTGGGAAGGTGGGAGCTGACGATGTTGATGGAATAGACATGGCCTACAGAGTGCTGGCAGATCATGCAAGGACCATAACAATTGCTTTGTCTGATGGGGGCAGACCAGACAATACTGGTAGAGGGTAAGTTGGAAAGCATTAGCAAATCATGCAGTGCTATGCATCCACTTCTGCCGTTGCACCATTCCCAACCAGTGGAGGCAAACTGTTTACTTGCTAACACACCATCTCTTGTTTGTTGTGTTGGCTCCTGCAACAATATCATCTTGCTAGTTACAGCATGTCAGTCCAGCTAACGCTTCTAGCTGCTGTATATGAGCCACATGCAAGGTCCCACTATCGTGCAGATATTCAGAACGATGATTGGACATTAGACTACTGCCACATCCCACCTGTGTCATAAAAGAGAATAAAAACTTTCATTTATATGGCACCTTTCGGGACCTCCAGAGCTGACAAAATACTTTACAGCCAATGAAGTACTTTTGAAGAGTAGTCGGTATTGTAACAGAGGACACCTGACAATCAATTTGCTTCACTGCAAGGTTCCACAAGCAGCAATGCAATAAATATTCTGATCTATTTTTAGTGATGTCAGTAGAATTTTGTTCAACAAGGGATATGGAGTCATGGCAGATGGAGGGGTTAAGATATGGGGCAGCACGGTAGCACAGTGGTTAGCACAGTTGCTTCGCAGCTCCAGGGTCCCAGGTTCGATTCCCGGCTTGGGTCACTGTCTGTGTGGAGTCTGCATGTTCTCCCCGTGTCTGCGTGGGTTTCCTCTGGGTGCTCCAGTTTCCTCCCACAGTCCAAAGATGTGCAGGTTAGATGGATTGGTCATGATAAATTGTCCTTGGTGGTCTAAAAAGGTTTGGTTAGGTTGCGGGGATGGGATGGAGGTGTGGGCTTAAGTAGTGTGCTCTTTCCAGGGGCCGGTGCAGACTCGATGGGCCGAATGGCCTCCTTCTGCCCTGTAGATCCTATGATCCATGACTTAATTGAATGGCAGAACAAGCTTGAGGGGCTGAATGGACTACTCCTGTTCTTATCTTCCTATAGATGATGTGGCGATGCCGGCGTTGGACTGGGGTGAGCACATTAAGAAGTCTTCCAACACCAGGTTAAAATCCAACAAGTTTGTTTCGAATCACTAGCTATCGGAGCACAGCTCCTTCCTCAGGTGAATGAAGAGGTGGGTTCCATAAGCACATATATAGACAAATTCAATGATGCAAGACGATCCCTTGCATCTTTGCCATCGTCTTGCATCATTGACTTTGTCTATATATATATATATATATATATATATTTTTATATATATATCTATATATATATATATATATATAGATATATATATATATATATATATATGTTTCTGGAACCCACCTCTTCATTCACCTGAGGAAGGAGCTGTGCTCCAATAGCTAGTGATTCGAAACAAACCTGTTGGACTTTAACCTGGTGTTGTAAGATTTCTTACTGTGCTTCCTATAGATGATGTTGGAGGGATAAATACTTGCCAGGGCTCAAGGAGAACTCACATGCTCTTGTTTGAATAGCATATGGGATTTTCTACATCCACCTGATGACAGGTGGGATCCTGGGTTGGGATTGTTTATCTAACAGTGCAGTGCTTCCTCTGTACTGCCTCAGCTATTCATAGATGATATGAAAGTGTGGCTCTAACCCTTCCGTGGCATACCATGACAGCAAGCAATAGCCGGGCAGCACGGTGGCACAGTGGTTAGCACTGCTGCATCACGGCGCCGAGGTTCCAGGTTCAATCCCAGCTCTGGGTCACTGTCCATGTGGAGTTTGCACATTCTCCTTTTTCTGTGTGGGTTTCACCCCCATAATCCAAAGATGTGCATGGTAGGTTGATTGGCCACGCTAAATTACCCCTTAATTGGAAAAAAATAATTGGGCACTCTAAATTTATAAACAAAACAAAAAAGCAAACAACAGCTAGCTGGTGTGTCGCATTATTCTGCTCCAATCCAGCATGGGGAAAGGATTAATCTGTCATCCTGAAGTCTAATGATTACAGTGCTGATGATCTCTCTTCCTGTGTTTGCATGGGTTTCATCCGGGGGCTCCGGTTTCCTCCCACAAGTTCCAAACGACGTGCCGGTTAGGTGCATTGGACATTCTGAATTCTCCCTCTGTGCACCCGAGCAGGCGCTGGAATGTAGCGACTCGGGGATTTTCACAGTAACTTCATTGCGGTGTTAATGTAAGCCTGCTTGTGACACTAATAAAGATTATTATCCCGATTCTTTAGCTTTCATCTGTAAAGCAGTCATGAGGAATGTCTGCTTTTGACAGCTCTGATTTTTGAATCAATGAAATCTGCCCTTTTAGAATCCTTATAGAATCCCTACACTGGAGAAGGAGGCCATTCAGCCCATCAAGTCTGCAGCAACACAGCCTACTCTGCCGCCCTATCCCTGTAACCCCGCACATTGATCATGGCCAGTCCACCTAACTGGCACATCTTTGAAGGAAACAGAGCAGCTGGAGGCAATCCATGCAGACACGGGGAGAATGGGCAAACTCTACGCAGGCAGTCACCCTAGGTCAGAATTGAACCTGGGTCCCCATGCTGTGAGGCAGTAGTGCTGACCACTGTTTTCATTTCAACCTCCACCTCCTCATGAGTGCCACCCAATTTCAGTGCAACCAAAACTGGGAGGAGAGCATCTCGGAAAGCCTGGAAATTCTGTGCCAATAACTAGACCGGGAGCAGGCCCAGGGGTGCTGTCACTCATCCTCACGCCAGCCTAGTCCTGCCTGCCGTTCGCAGTTTGAGTCATTTAGCTGCTAAAATGGCAAAGCTGGCGATGATTATCGGCTGCTGGCTCCTCTTTTTCATCACCTATTAACTGCAATAAACTGAAGTCGCCAACTGGTTGCCACCTCCGGGCAAACCCTACCAGAGACCCTCGCATGGCGAACTTAATTTTTTCCAGACAGAGGAAGCTTGTCATGTCTGAAAGCCAGGTCTCCGATTTCAGGGGCTTTGAGTCCCTCCATGCCAGCAATATTCGCCTCCGGGCTACCAGGGAAGCAAAGGCCAGAACACCTGCCTCTTTCTCCTCCTGGATTCCCGGGTCCTGTGATACCCCAAAAATTGCCACCTCCGGACTCATTGTTGCCACTCTCGTATTCAATACCGTGGACATGGTGTCGGCAAACCCCTGCCAAAATCCCCTGGACATGCCCAAAACTTGTGGACATGGTTCACTAGCTACTCCGTGCACTTCGCACACCTGTCCTCCACCCCAAAGAATCTGCTCATCCGGGCCACCTTCATGTGAGCCCGGTGAACAACCTTAAACTGGTTCAGGCTGAGCTTGGCAAATGTTGCGGTGGGATTGACCCTTCCTAGCGTGTCCGCCCACAGACCCTCCTCCATCTCAGCCCCCAGCTCCTCCTCCCACTTAAGCTTCAGCTCCTCGGTCTGCGTCTCCTCCAACCCCATAAGCTCCTTATATATATTCAAAACCCTCCCCCCTCCTATCCATCCTCTAGAAACACCCTATCCTGAATCCCCCTTAACGTCAGGAGTGGGAAGGTTGGCACCTACCTCATCAAAAAGTCCCGTACCTGTAAATACTGGTGATCATTCCCTCCAGCCAACGCGAACTTCTCCTCCAGCGCCCTCATTCCCGGGAAGCCTCCTATGAACAAGTCTCCCATCCTCTCTATTCCCGCTCTCTGCCAAATACGGAACCCCCCATCCATCCTCCCCGGGGCAAACCTATGGTTACCGCAGATTGGGGACCACACCAATGCCCCCTCTGCCCCCACATGTCTCCTCCACTGTCCCCAGAGTCTCAGGATCGCCACCACCACCGGACTGGTGGAGTAACGCGCCGGCGGGAATGACAGGGGCGCCGTCACCAGTGCCCCTAAACTTGTGCCCTTACACGAGGCCGCCTTCATGCGCACCCACGCCGGCTCACCCCCTACCAGCCACCTCCTAACCATGGCTATGTTAGCCACCCAGTAGTAATTACTGAAATTCGGCAGTGCCAGCCCACCATCTCCCCGACTCCACTCGAGCATTGCCCTCTTCACCCGCGGGGGCTTGCCCCTCCAAACAAAGCCCACAATAATATTATTAATCCGCTTGAAAAAGGTACGCGGGATGAAAATGGGGAGGCACTGGAAAGCGAAGAGAAACCTTTGGAGGACCGTCATTTTTAATGACTGCACCCTACCCGCCAGAGACAGTGGGAGCGCGTCCCATCTCCGGAAATCCTCCTTCATCTGGTCCACCAACGGGCCCGGTTCAATTTGTATAGCCTATCCCAATCCATCGCCACCTGAATACCCAAGTATCTAAAGCTATCCTCCACCATTCTGAACGGTAGTCCCCCAATCGCCTCTCCTGACCCCTCGCCTGCACCACAAACAGCTCACTCTTCCCCATATTGAGCTTGTGATGTATTTAAAGCTGACCACTAAGTTAATCTTGCATGGAATGTGGTCACATCGGAATATTTTCCATAGGTTTGCAGATTTCTCTATTGACCTGATGTTGTTTGTAAGATACTTTATCCTCCTGAGCAACCGTACAAAGAAAACATTGAGAAATGTATCTAGAAATTCTTTAACCACCAGTAAATGTACAGATCAAAATGCTCTCTTGTATTAAAAATCGATTTATTCACAATACAGATAAGATGAACTCTTGGATAATTTGTTGGATGCTGTAATTTTCTGTTTTTGTTTTGTTGTTTCAATGATTTGTGTACAGATTAATATTTACAATATACAATATTTACAGTGGGTGGGATTGTTTGGCTCTTCCCATCGGTGGAATCTTCCTGTTCTGTTGAAGGTGCCCCTGCGACGACCCCCCCCCCCCCCGGGCTGGTTCCTCGGCAGTGGCACAAGCGAGCATTGCAAGATGTTTTAATTCTCCAAATATTGCTCGACTAGGGTGCAATGCATGTCAGCCCAGCCCAGCCAGCACGGTGGCAATGAGACTTGGTGCAAGTTGAGATACGGGTAACAGAGTTTTGAATGATACAGTGGGTAGAATGTGGCCTAGAGGTAACAAAGGCATGAATGAGGATTCCAGCAGCCGATGAGCTGAGTTGGGGTGAAGTTAGGCGATGCTACAGAGTTGGAAATGGAGAGTCTTCAAAGCATTGTGAATATGAGATCAGAAACTCCTCTCTGGGTCAGATGTGACACCAAGAGTACGAGCAGACTGGTTTAATCTCAGATGGTTGCTGAGAAAGTGATGGCGTCGGTATCTAGGGTACCAACTTTGGAGCTTCAGTCTTCCCAAATTGAAGGAATTTCTGCATATCCAGTACTGGATGTTGGATAAGCAGTCTGATAATTTTGCAACAGTGGAGTTGTCAGGAGAGGGAGTGGCGAGGCAGAGTTGGGTGTTGCATGCATAAACAAATACTATGCTTTTGGATGATGTGGCTGAGAGGTTTGTGGATGAGAAACAGGAGACCAATTAGTCTTAAAGCCAAGCTCCGAACTGTAACATGTTTGAATTCTTTGAATATAAGTTAAGGTTTTGTCGCAAGTGTTTTATTATCGTACGCTTATTAAAGCGTTGGCATCTGACATTTAATGTTGCATGCTCTATTGTGTTGAGCAGTATATTATAAATTATAACACCTAACAACACCTTGTCTGGAATTTCTTGTTGCTACACCTGGGTAATTGGAAGATTAATTCTGTGTGGAAGTCTCCCAAAAAATGATTACGAGCACGATTCTCCCAAAAGCGAACAAAGTCCCCTAGCGAGTGCTTTTAGCGTGTTTCCGGGCACAGTGCCAGGCTGGCACCTAGGTGGCACTGCTGGTGTGCCAGGCTGGTCTACCCAGGTCGCACCAGCAGTGCCATGGCACCACTCTGCCCAAAGGGCATGTAGTTAGGGGCTTCGATCCCCTTGAAGATCCCCACGAGTGCCGTTCCATCTGGTCCCCGTTTGTGGGGACCAATACTGAATGGCGCTTGCCCGAGGTCTCTGGGGAGAAGGATTTGAATGCCAAATCCTCAGGTACCTCGGGAATCTGCACATTAGAGTAAGGCTTACTGCCTCGCTCTAATATGCAGATTTGTTAAAACGTGATGCTGCCCATTGTGGGCAGGATTCACATTGCAACGTCCTGCGAGATTGCGTTGAATAGCTCGAGGCGTTACGATCCGGGTAGATCCCGGGAGCGAGGGTCCTGGCTTTCAACGGCCACACTGCACGAGGCGAGCTGCTTTTCCAGCACAGTATTTTTTTTTAATGAATTGACGGGATGTGGGCACCGATGATTGGCCTGCATTTATTGCCCAACCCTAGTAGCCCTTCAGAAGGTGGTGGTGAGTTGCCTTCTTGAGCCGTTACAGTCCTTGAGGTGTAGATACACTGTGCTGTTGGGGAGGGAGTTCCAGGATTTTGCCCCAGTGACAGTGAAGGAACGGCGATATATTTCCAAGTCAAGGTGGTGAGTGACTTGGAGGGGAAGCTCCAGGTGGTGGGGTCCCCAGGTATCTGCTGCTCTTGTCCTTCTAGATAGTAGTGGTTGTCGGTATGGAAGGTGCTGTCGAAGGAACTTTGGTGAGTTACAGCAGTGCATCTTGTAGATGGTACACAAGGCTGCCACTATTCAACAGTGGTGGAGGGTTTGAACGTTTGTGGAAGGAGGAGCAATCAAGCGGGCTGGTTTGCTTTGGATGGTGCCAAGCTTCTTGAGTGTTGTTGGAGCTGCACTCATCCAGGCAAGTGGAGAGCATTCCATTACACTCCTGACTTGTGTCTTGTAGACGGTGCGCAGGCTTTGGGGGGGTCAGGAGGCGAGTTACTTACCATAGGATTCCTAGCCTTTGACCTGCCCTGGCAGCCACTGTATTAATATGGCTAGTCCAGTTCAGTTTCTGATCAATGGTAACACCCAGGATGTTGATTGTGGGGGATTCAGCGATGGTAATGCCATTAATGTCAAGGGGCAATGGTTAGATCCCCTCTTGTAGGAGATGGTCATTGCTGGAACTTGTGTGGCTTGAATGTAACGTGCCACTTGCCAGCCCAAGCCTGGATATTGTCCAGGTTTTGCCATATTTGGACATGGACTGATTCATTATCTGAGGAGTTGTGAATGGTGCTGCACATTGTGCAGTCATCCGCAACATTCCCACTTCTGATCGTCTGATGGAAAGGAGGTCATTAATGAAGCAGCTGAAGATGGTTGGACCGAGGACACTACCCTGAGGAACTCCTGCAGTGATGTCCTGGAGCTGAGATGATTGACCTCCAACCATCACAACCATCTTCCTTTGTGCCAGGTTTGACTCCAACAAGTGTAGCGTTTTTCCCCTGATTACCATTGATTCCAGGTCAGCTAGGGTTCCTTGATGCCATACTCAGTCAAATGCTGTCTTGATGTCAAGGGCAGTCGCTTTCACATCACCTCTGGCATTCAACTGTTTTATCCATGTTTTAGAATCATAGAATTTACAGTGCAGGCTGTAATGAGGTCCGGAGCGGAGTGATCCTGGCGGAACCCAAACTGAACACCCATGAGCAGGTTATTGCTAAGTAAGTGCTGCTTAATAGCACTGTTGATGACTCCTTCCATCACTTTACTGATGATGGAGAGTAGACTGAGAGGGCGGTAATTGGCCGAGTTGGATTTGTTCTGTACAGGACACACCTGGGCAATTTTCTACATTGCCGGACAGATGCCAGTGTTGTACTGGAACAGCTTGGCTACGGGTGCGGCATGTTTAGGAGAACATGTCTTCAGTACTATTGCCAGAATATTATCATGTGGCCGTTGGATCACACTCTATGTGTCATTTCAAGCGGGAAACCCCTTTTGAATCCTGCTGGCTGTTCTGGGAGGATTCCCATCGCAATCCACCCACACTTAATCATTTCTGGGTCTCTGGATTATTTGTCCTGAATTACCTGAAGAAAACATTCTGCGACTTGATTCTGATTCCTTCTGGCCAAATATCATGCTGCATTTACATGCTTTCACATTCATTCACACGCACTCATAGCATTCACATGTGTGCACGTGAAGAAGGGCTGCTTAGTACAGGGGGCAGTTTCTATCACTGTGTCCATCTACAAGTCTCATAACAGAAGGTCAGAAGGAGAGAAAACCCTCTGAATAAAACAGCATTCTTGGTAAGCGTGTGAACAACATGGAGGAGTACAATCGAAAATGATTTGTCGTTGAAGGGTGTCGGTCTTTTACACAACAGCTGCAAGACCAATGGTGAGGCATGGGTAGTCTTACAGAAACGCATAGCCGCGAACCTCTACTAGTTGGCTTAATCCTTTCTTCAACCACATGTCCTAATGTGAAAGGACAGCAATAATGAAAGCAGCACCAGTTAACACTCATATTAGCGGAATTGGATCATTTGCTGCTTCTGTACACAACCCCTTACCCCATCAAGAACAGCAATCCAGCTACCTTTGTGACCCATTACAGGTTGAGAGTTGTCATAGAATTCTTTATTAATGTGTGATATCAAAGGAGTGGCAAGAGGAGAAAAGAGAATAGAAATTCAAAAAATCCCAACTGAACCATTGGCCAGGATTTTCCGTTCCATCTCCCCCCAAACCTGTGACTTAATGGGAATGCTCAATATCGGGGACTCCATTATAATAAATTTTCATGTCATTATCAGGTCTCTACGCCTGATTTAACCCCACTACCTGTTCGATAATCCATTCACGTTGGGGTGAGGGCACGCTGGCGCGAATTACGCCTAGTCTTCCACAGTGGGTAGACCCACCGGAGAAGCTCCAGTGAGTGCATCACTTAGAAGGGAGTGGGTCTGTACCGGGCAGTAGCTGGGCACTGTCGCCTGGCACTCAGCCCGCCCACCAGCGTGGTGTTGTGAGATCTACCCCTTCAAGTTTTTGAACTAAGTTTCACGCACACCGGTGAAAGCTGCTGTTGCGGCTGACAGCCTCACGCCGCTTTTCCTACCTGCTGCCACGGTCGACGTGAGAAAGGGAAAATTTTGCCCATTGACTTTCTTTTCTGTATTCATTACAGATTTTGGATCAGTTAACTAACTTGGTTATATCCTTCTATACAGGTTATATAAAGTGACAGTCCAGTGGTCTTAAAGATGTTTTTCTATGCAGGTATGTTTTAAGGCGGATTCTACGAAGAGCAGTGCGATACTCCCACGAGACGCTGAATGCATCCAAGGGTTTCTTTGCTTCTCTGGTTGATGTGGTGGTGGAATCTTTGGTATGTATATCGCACCCTTGGTCATCTTTGGAATTTTCTGGTGAGTGAGCAATTCTTGCAAAAGGTTTATCCTATAGGAAGAAAACAGAAAATGCTGGAAGAATACAGCAAACCCCCATGTCCGCTGAAAGAGAAACGGCAGGTACATGTTTTGAGTGTAGATCCCCTGATCAAACTCCCCTGGCAAAGGGAATACATCTGAAAAATGTATCTTTTAGGAGCTTTGCATTTTCTGATTTTCTTCAGGTTTTCAATGTTTTCTTTATTGTTTTCAATGAGATTTATTTTTCTAACATCTTTGGATTGGTGGACATCTCTTGACCCAACTCTTAGGCAAGGGGTGCCAGGCACTATATTGGCATTCCAATGCAGAGAAGGGTAGGTCACCATGGACCACTCCAGTTCAGCCAGCAGCTTAAGGTTAGTTACAAACACTGATGTTAAACAATAGACAGTTTCCCTCTCAGAATCATAGAATCCCTACTGTGCAGAAGGAGGCCTTTTGGCTCATTGAGCCTGAACCAACCCTCTGAAAGAGCACCCTGCCCTATCCCCGTAACCTCGCCCAACCTTTGGACGCTAAGGGGTGATGGTTAGCATGGCCAATCCACCTAACCTGCCCCTCTTTGGACTGTGGGAGGAAACCAGAGCACCCGGAGGAAACCCACGCAGATACGGGGAGAATGTACAAACTCCACACAGTCACCCAAGGCCAGAATTGAACCTGGGATCCTAGCGCTGTGTGACAGCAGTGCTAACCACCGTGCCGCCCCAAGTCAGGGAAGAAAAAGTATATAATTTGTGAATCTTTGGAACTCTTTCCCTGGGAGTGTTGGAAGCCGGGTCATTGAATACTTTTACGGTAGATAGATTTTTGAATAACCAGGGAGTCAAAGGCTATTGGGGTAGGTGGAATGTGGAGTTGAGGCCACAATCAGATCAGCCATGATTGTTTTAAATGGTGGAGCAGACTCGAAGGGCTGAATGGCCTCCTCCTAACTCGTAACCAGGAAGAGAGGAAATGCAGAAAAAAGTTGGAACTGCTGAACATCAGCTGAAGCGTTAATGCTGATTTTGCAGCAAACCCATTTCTAATTGTTGTTTAAAAACTGGAGTTTGACATTTTTGTCTCTTGTAGGTGATTACTCAATACTTTGCCCAACCAACATTCACCATGTATGAGTCTGAGCAATTAGTTCTGAAGGTTATTAGACTTGCTGCAACCTACAACTAAAATGGGTCCTGGTGACACAGATGAAAGGATAATGAAACGGTCAGGAGCTGTTTAGTTCCTGCATTCACATATTTCTTTTGGTGACTAACAACAGACCTGTTAATTTTTGGTTAAATAATTGTACGAGCATTGCTACATTTAGCACAATGCAGCAAAGAGGCCAGACTGGGTAAGGATGACAGATTTCCTTCCCTAAAGGCCATTATAATTTTATTATTGTTACAAATAGGCTTACATGAACACTGCAATGAAGTTACTGTGAAAATCCCCTAGTCGCCACATTCCACCGCTGTTCGGGTACACTGAAGGAGAATGCAGAATATCCAATTTAGCTAACAGCACGTCTTTCGGGACTTGTGGGAGGAAACCGGAGCGGAGCACCCGTACGAAACCCACGCAGACACGGGGAGAACGTGCAGACTCCGCACAGACAGTGATCTAAGCCGGGAATCGAACTCGGGTCCCTGCTGCTGTGAAGCAACAGTGCTAACCACTGTGCTACTATGCCATCCCGAATTAACCAGATGGATTTTTGACAACAATTAATAATTGCTGTGGTTCCCATTATTGAGATTAGCTTTATATTCCAAATATATTCATGTAGATCCCACCAGCTGCCCTGGTGGGATTTGAACACATGTCGTCCCGAGCATTAGCCTGGGCCTCTAGATACTGGTCCAGTGACATTACAAATTCAGGAGAGATGGTTTCCTGATCAACAGGCAGTTAAACTCTGACCTGAACCTTTATTTACTAACAAATAGTTACACTTTGCATTGTATCGCTCTCCTGTCATTGTGTAGCCATTATTTGAGTTACGACAATCTCTCCATGAGAGATTGACCGGCCAATCAAAATAAGGTGACGGAATTCTGTACAGCCAATTGAAAAGACATCATATGAAAGATTATTGTTTGCTCTTTAGGGGGATGCTTTCCCAGAACTAAAGAAAGACCCAGATATGGTGAAGGATATTATCAATGACGAAGAGGAGCAGTTCATGAAAACACTCAACAGAGGGCGACGTATCTTGGAGAGGAAAATCCAAAGTTTGGGGGATGATAAAAAGATCTCAGGTTTGTAAAGGAATTCATGAAAAATTTGCCCAGGAACTGAATCTAGTACCTTGGTTCCTTGATGAGGGTGGGATTCCCCTCTTCTCTTTTTTGTTTAAATTACATCTAAAGAAACTGACTGAAGTTGGAGCATTGAGATTCCAATGGTGACTCCCCCATCTGAGTACAGACAGGGTTGGAAAGCTATCTAAGTGGTTTTAATAAAGGAGGAAGAACTTCCCTGGGCAGGTGGATTCATGTCCTTGTTTACAAATCTCTCTATGGCCCTGCACTTCCCTATCTCTGTAACCTCCTCCAGTGAACCAACTCTCTGAGATTTCTGCACTGCTCCAATTCTGGCATCTTGGGCATCCCTGGTTTTAACCATTTCACCATTGGTGGATGAGTTCTCAAGCTGTCTAGGTCTGAAGTTCTGGGAATTTCTCACTCTCATGTAGCTTGGTGTCACTTTGTCGATAAAGCTCCTGTGTAGTGCCTTGAGACCTATTGCTATGTTAAAAGCGCTATGGTGGCATGTGAGAACCATAATTGAAGAAAGCAAGGTTGACCTGAAATTTGTGATTTTGTGAATCTAGTATTACTTTGATTAATAACACTGATTATCTTTATTTCACATGTCACTTCAACTGACTCAGTGATCTATAAACTAGTTACATATGCAAGATTCTAATCAATATCCTTTACTACAAAATGTTTGTCTATTGATGTTGCCTGAATGCATATCCAGGCATGGTCATTACTTTCAGGATAGAGAGTGGTGAGGAGGAGAGGAAAATGCTGTTGCCAATCAATTTTACTTTAAATAAAAACAAAATTTAAATGTTGACACTTCCTTTCCAGGAAGTGATGTAATGCAATTATGTGACTGCTTTCACCAGGTGACACTGCTTGGCTGCTTTATGATACTTATGGTTTTCCTGTGGATTTGACTGGACTGATTGCTGAAGAGAAGGGACTCGGTGTGGATCTGGAGGGCTTTGAGAATGAGAAAAAAGCTGCTCAAGTGAGTAGGTGTTTTTGTTTCACAGATGCAGTATGTTAGATGGCTGCCAGTTACCAGCCAGTCATGAGATATTAATGCTTTTTATTGTGTCCTAAATGTGCCGGAAAGCTCCTGAGCAGGTTACATACCGGAATACAACATTTATTTTGTAGCGGGCTGTATCTATTGACCCCACAATACGGAACACTCCTTGTCGAGAAACACTCCCCTTATACCCTGTTATTTCCCCACTAGCCAGTTAGCACATGAGCAAAGCACAAATACATTACAGTCAACTCCTGCCGTTCGCCGCGGTTCAGTTCCCGCGGATTCTCGCAAAGTGTGAGATTGTAAATGATAAACTTGCACAGTGCGTGCTTTCTTACGTAGCAATGACGTGGGAAAGGTGAGAGTTCCACATTCTGAATTGTGATTAAGTGTACAACTGTGTTTGCGTGGGTAAACAAATTTGTGATGGTGGGGTCGTGAACAACGGGAAGTTTTTTTGCACAAATTTAGAGTACCCTATTATTCCCCCCCAATTAAGGGGCAATTTAGCGTGGCCAATTCACCTACTCGGCACATGTTTTTGGGTTGTGGGGGTGAGATCCACACACACACTGGGAAAATGTGCAAACTCCACACGGACAGTGTTCCGGATCGAACCCAGGTCCTCAGCACCGTGAGGCAGCAGTGCTAACCAGTACGCCCCCGTGCTGCCACTGAATGACGGGAGTTGACTGCAATTGCCTGCAATGAGGCAAAAGCACCTTGCAGGCAGCCAAATCCTTCTTCCTGTGGTTAACCTCCAGAGCTCTGACTCAGACGAGTACCTGCATAGCTTTGGAGAGGACATATGCAATGTCCACTGCTACACTAGAGGCCTTCCTTGCCCAGTTACAATAGACTGACTTATAGACACTAATATTGTTCTGATTATTGCCATGATTATTTTAGTTTTGTTGGGATTGTGACTTTTAGCATCTTTTAGTTTAATTGCACCATATTTTTTGTCACTGTATTAGTAGTTATTTGTGGGACTGGTTTTGATGATATCATCACCTTGCACGCAAACTGTATGCAAAATGAAGCTTCCAAGCACTGTCAGGGATCCGAGTTTGACGCAGAAAGACTGAATCCAAAATGATCTGCCGGGCCTGCCGAAACATAGCCTCATCATACTTTGTTGAGTTATTATTTTTGCTTAATATAAGTTTGGAAATACTCAGGTGATTAAAGATCCCATGACGCTATTTCGAAGATGGTCAGGAGATTTCTCCTGGTTTCAAAGAATCCCTGCAGTGCAGAAGGAGGCCATTCGGCCCATCATATCTACACCGACATTCTGAGAGAGCACCTTACCTAGGCCTAATCCCCAGTCCTAATCCCGTAACTCCACCCAACCTTTGGACACCAAGGGGCAATTTATCATGGCCAATCCACCTAACCTGCACATCTTTGAAATGCAGGAGGAAATCGGGGCTCCCGGAGGAAACCCACGCAGACGTGGGAGAATGTGCAAACTCCACACAGTCACCCGAGGTTGGAATCGAACCTGGGTGTCAACCTCTCTGCCACTGTGCTGCCCAAACCTGGCCAATATTTACCTATACCTCAATGAACAGCACTAAATCAGATTATCTGGCCATTAATCATATTGTTGTTAGTAACACCCTGATGTGCCAATTAGCTGCTGTGTTTTCTGCATTTCAACAGTGACCGTAATTCAAAAGTATTTCATTTGCTGTAAAGTGATTTGAGATGGCCTGAAGTGGTGATAGATGCTCGACAACTAAATAGAATAGAATACCTACAGTGCAGAAAGAGGCCATTCGACCCATCGAGTCTGCACCAGCCCTTGCTCCGATAGAGCACCCTCCCTAGACCAAATCCCCATACCATCCCCGTAACCCCATCTAGCCGTTGGCCAATATTAGCATGGCCAATTCACCTGACCACATCTTTGGAGGACACGCAAGAATGCCTCAGCCAATCAGAGTCGACTTCCCACCAATCAGCACCCTTTTCTCCTGTAGTATAGATTGTTGTGATAGTTTGAAATTTGGCATTCTTGCATTTGTCCTGATGGATGCAAGATGAAAAGCTTCAACAACGTGGCTCTCTTTTCAGCAATATTGAAAATTCTAGTCGGGATGAGGTGAAGGTGATAAAAGTTGAGGTCACAACTTGAATTGAGTGTAAAGTTATGAGTGTAAAGTTATTCCTCCTGCCTGCCACAGACAAAAAATGAGTAATATTTACTCTCTCAAAGATATCCAAAATAAAAATCAGTGAGTTTAATGTAAATGATCTGGAAACCGAAGAAAGCTGAAGAGCCTCAAAGCTAAATTAAACAGTTGAAGAATTCGGACCCCAGAATGTTGAACGGGAGTAGATTTCTGATGCTCTGATAGCCAGTCTCAGGAAATCACTAAACAGCCGGGAGAAACCAGATTGCAAAGAGGCCAGTTTGGTGAGGACGATTAAACAGGCAGGAGCAACTACAGATCTCTTGGTCTTCTTTCTATTTGGTGGAACATAATGGAACCTGCAATTGGAAGTTAATTTTCTGCAGGAGTGCAGATGGCCTCCTTAATGCCTTCAAGCCTGTGGAAAGAGTTGTACCTGGTCTTGTTTGTCCAGTTTCCAGTAGGCTGATGTTAAAAGGTATTGTTGAGCTGATAACCAACCTGTCGACCTGAAGTGTTTTTGAGTGCTTACAAAAAGAAACATAATTTCACAACTGCACTTTTTAAGCTTGCAGGAGCACATTTATCTGCATAAGTAACAATGTGTTTGGTTTGAATTTGCAGCTGAGGTCTCAGGGTAAAGGTATGGGTGATGACGACCACATCATGCTGGATGTCAATGCAATCGATGAGCTGCGTGCCAAGGGTTTTGAGGCCACTGATGATGCTTCAAAATACAACTACAAGTCAGATGACAAGGGAAACTATGGTAACTTCAGTATTATTGCTGTGAATTAAAAGGCAGATTTTCATGGAGAAAAGGCTTGAAAGGGATTGATTTTGACATTCTTTGCCAATTTTCTCCACCCGGCCACAGCTCCTCACCCTGGTGCCACTCCATTTGTGGCAGGGGACTTGTAATGCCCAGTCATCACACAATCCATTGACTCCATCTACACCTCCTGTTGCCTGGGGAAACCGGGCAGCATAATCAAAGACCCCTCCCACCCGGCTTATTTACTCTTCCAACTTCTTCCATAGGGCAGGAGATACAAATATCTGAGAACAGACTCAAAAACAGCTTCTTCCCCACTGTTACCAGACTCCTAATGACCCCCTTATGGACTGACCTCATTAACACTACACCCCTGTATGCTTCACACGATGCCGGTGTCTATGTAGTTACATTGTGTACCTTGTGTTGCCCTATTATGTATTTTATTTTATTTTCATGTACTTAATGATCTGTTGAGTTGCTCGCAGAAAAATACTTTTCTGTCCTTGATATACGTGACAATAAACCAATCCATCCATCCAATGCCTCACGAATGCCATTTGACTGTGGGAGATTTAAAATGCAAGCACAGCTCCATGCATATGGACCAAGAAAAATGAACTACTGGAGTGCATTCTGGAGAAGCTGATTTTTCCCTCCCAAGAGAAACCTGAGGCCAATTTTTTTTTCCACTCACCCACCCCTCAGTCCGAGCCTAGTTCACAATAGAAACACCAGTAATCAGCATTGGGATTTTTCCTGATCTATGGATTAGCTGGTTAGGGTAATTTCTTCAAAAGTTTAGTTTTGCATTGTACCTTTGCGATGGTGCAGTTTAACCACAAAAATGTCTTTGGGACTTTGGGTAGCTTGCTGGGATTTGGGAACTGACTAGAAATCTGGGGTGAGATTCTCCGACCCCCCGCCGGATCGGAGAATCGCCGGGGGCTGGCGTGAATCCCGCCCCCGCCGTTTGCCGAATTCTCCGGCACCGGATATTCGGCGGGGGCGGGAATCGCGCCGCGCCGGTTGGCAGGCCCCCCCCCCCGCGCGATTCTCCGATCCGGATGGGCCGAAGTCCTGCTGCTAGAATGCCTGTCCCGCCGGCGTAGATTAAACCACCTACCTTACCGGCGGGACAAGGCGGCGCAGGCGGGCTCCGGGCTCCTGGGGGGGGGGGGCGCGGGGCGATCTGGTCCCGGGGGGTGCCCCCACGGTGGCCTGGCCCGCGATCGGGGCCCACCGATCCGTGGGCGGGCCTGTGCCATGAGGGCACGGTCTCCAACATGGCGGAGGCGGAAGAGACTCCCTCCACAGCGCATGCGCAGGGATGCCGTGAGCGGCCGCTAACGCTCCCGCGCATGCGCTGACCGGAGATGTCATTTCCGCGCCAGCTGGCGGGGCACCAAAGGCCTTTCCCGCCAGCTGGTGGGGCGGAAATTAGTCCGGCGCGGGCCTAGCCCCTTAAGGTTGGGGCTCGGCCCCCCAAGATGCGGAGGATTCCGCATCTTTGGGGCGGCGCGATGCCCGACTGATTTGCGTCGTTTTGGGCGCCGGTCGGCGGACATCGCGCCGATACCGGAGAATTTCGCCACAGGTCTTGGACAGACTGAAATCCAATTCCTGGTGACCATGGGACCAAAAACCAAAACTAACCCTATTTTGAAGGGGTGACTGGAGTGAAATGTTGCTCTGACGTTCAGACTATAACCCACTTTGGGTTAGACGAGCCCAGCATTAACAGTATTGTACCAAATCAAAATGTGCTTAATGATGACACTGGGTATCCACCAAATGTACACATCCCTGGACACCAGGGGGCACTTTTTAGCATGGCCAATCCAATTAACCTGCATATATTTGGACTGTGGGAGGAAACCGGCGCAGCCGGAGAAACCCACGCAGACACGGGGAGGAAGTGCAAACCCCACTCGGTCACCCAAGGCTGGAATCAGGACGGTTCCCTAGCACTGTCAGACAGCAATGCTAGCCATTGTGCTACTGTGCCGTCAGGTTATTACATGGGTTTGTAGGTTTCACCTGAAAGCATGTACGAGATAGCATAGCCATCCCTCAACCACTTCTGATCTCTTGTTGACATATGCCCGCACAAAGAGACACTTTATACCTGTAAAAAGATTTGTGTTTTCTATTTGGTTTACATTCCCTTCAAGATTGAGTATAGAAATAAGCCCAGTTGGAAGCTGTCAGACATCCAATGAACTGGAGAACAGTGTTGGTTGAGACTTGGAGCAGGACACCTACATCCTGTCTGAAATATTTGGCACGACAAAACGGAGAGAAAGTAGATAACAGCACTAAAAGGAAGTGTAAAATAACCTGAACATGTAGTGATAATCGTAAACATATCACCAGAGGAAACACCATTTATTAAGGAACAGTGGGTTTATTTATATTCTGTAGTTTGCCATTCCTTTTCTGTTTGTCTTTTACTATTAGTGACCAGCTGCTCCTGACTTTCTCTGCAGTTTTTGAATCTATAGAGGCCACGGTGAAAGTGATCCGCAGGGATAAAACATTCATGGAGGTGGTGAAGACGGGCCAGGATTGTGGCCTGCTGCTGGATTGCACCTGTTTCTATGCTGAACAAGGTGGTCAGATTTATGATGAGGGCTACTTGATAAAAGAGGACGACAACAGTGAAGATGTAAGGGATTTTAACTTCCTGTTTCTGCTTTCAGCCAGAGTGTGAAACCAAATTTGCTGTGGGTTGCAGAAGCCTCTTGACTGGGTTGTGGTATTGTGTAAACCCCTCTGAATAATAAACCCACAGTCCCCCATTTACACTGGCCAATATGTGTAATCACATATTGGCACAAATATCCTCCTGGTTTCCCCAGTGACCAGTAGATAAACCTATTACATTGTGTGGCATTGACCTACGCTGACCAGGGTCATCTTGGCTCGTCATGCAAGTGCAGCTCTCCACAGGAGTCACAGGATCAGGAGCAGAATTCCAGGTTGAATATTCTCCCATCCCAAACCCATGGACACTGGCGGTTGATCATCGTATCTTGATCACTATCCAGCTGATCAGCTAATTCAGCACAGTGGGGCAATTGAACTTGTGATTATGTATTTTTCTTCTTCTATCCCCACTCTCCCCGTCCATCCTGAGGGCATTACGTTATTGACTAGTGTGTGGTTCAATAGATTGCTGTCATCTTCTGCTACCATGAGCCATTACTCATGTTTGAATTGTGCCTCTTGAATATCACCAGGCTATTGAACTATCCATAGCATCACAATATATTATGATCCCAACCTCACTGCATATCTACATAAAGGCAGTACCTGCAGGGATTTAAAGAAGACATTTTGGAGCATGAACCCCAAGAAAACCTAAACTTGCTCGTTTTACTTTGAATTCACTTGGCATGCTGGCAGTTAAGTGAACTTGTGCATGTTGAACCCATTTCATTGTAGCTTCTTCCACAGAAAACGGAGTTCACAGTGAAAAATGTGCAGGTACGAGGTGGCTATGTCCTTCATATCGGAACGGTTTATGGAGAGCTGAAAGTAGGGGATAAAGTTTGTCTCTTCATTGATGAGGTAATAATACCCTTTCATAAGATTTAAAATCCCACAGTTTTTAATGTTTTGTTTCCCATTCAGCAGTGGATAACAGAATGACCTAAGTATTAGTTAATTGGAGGTGTTCATTTGGCACCATTGCAATCCGTGGTTATTACATTATTTTATGTGATTATTTTAAGATCGTCTCATTAGAATTTTATGGACTGTAAAATGCAACTTATAATTTATTTTCCACTCAGGCCAGGAGGCGATCCATCATGAGTAATCACACTAGTACCCACATGCTGAATTTTGCTCTGCGGTGTGTGCTAGGCGAGGCTGACCAGAGGGGCTCTCTGGTAGCACCAGATAGGCTGCGCTTCGACTTCACAGCAAAGGGAGCAATGAGCACTCAGGAGATCAAAAAAAGTGAAGAGATCACAAGCAAAATGATTCAAGAGGCTAAGGTAAAGCACTCACCATTTCATTAAAATTTGCATCACTCCAATTAAAAATAAAACTTTGGGATTTTAACACTTGATATCTTGAATTGGAGGAGGTAAGCAATGATCATGATGACCCGGCTGCTTATTCATCTCTGTCTCCCCTTTCTCCTTTTAAAATTCATTGCTCCATGTTCCATACAGATAACCATGTGCCCAGTCACATTTGCAAAAGCAAATTGATTAAGTAATTTTAATATTATAATCTGACAATATTCAGTTTGTATCTGAGTGTGCCGGTTTATAGGACATCCAAGTGATGCAGTGACTTACTGCCTTTTCCCCTCTGGATCTAGCTTCAAATGCAGCCCAAATGAGCAGAAAAATTGGATAAAAGCAAATTACTGCGGATGCTGGAATCTGAAATGAAAGAGAAAATGCTGGAAAATCTCAGCAGGTCTGGCAGCATCTGTAGGGAGAGAAAAGAGCAAACGTTTCGAGTCCGATGACTCTTTGTCAAAGCTGGCTTGATGAGCTTTGACAAAGAGTCATCGGACTTGAAATGTTAGCTCTTTTCTCTCCCTATAGATGCTGCCAGACTTGCTGAGATGTTCCAGCATTTTCTCTTTCGTGAGTGGAAAGATTGCAATGTCTACTGGTTGTGAATGTTTTGCACCAAATGAGTTTGAATAATCTTGTTTCCACTCACAAAACTACTGTTAAATTGTCATTTGCATTCAGAGAACCCACAGGAAGACTGTTGTAGGAAGTTAAGAAAAACATAATGAACCATAGCAGGAGCAAATGTGCTGACGTGGGATAAGAGGCAGAATAGGGAGAACTTTCCACATCTAATTATTATACCTGACCTGGAGAAATCAGTCCCTGAAGTAGAGAGGATTCAATTTCCCACCACCAACATCTCTCAGTTTGAGGAGCTCTAGTTGTCTTTTTCTTCACTATGAAATTCTAACTAAACAGTATGAGAAAGAAATTGAAACCATGAACCATTTTTACTTGTTTTTGGGATTGACTTTACCTATTTCCTTACAGCCAATTTATGCCAAAGATTCTCCCCTGGCTGCGGCAAAGGCTATTCAGGGTCTTCGTGCGGTATTTGATGAGACCTATCCTGATCCAGTGCGAGTGGTGTCTGTGGGGATCCCAGTGCAGGATATGTTGACTGACCCGTCTGGACCAGCGGGTTCTGTCACTTCAGTGGAGTTCTGCGGCGGAACGTGAGTGCATTATCTGAAACTCAATACAGGACAAAAGAGGATTTAATGGGGCCAAAAGAACAGTGGAGGGTTAATCAAGATTTTTTTTTTTTAAGTGTCCTGCTGGTTCATCCGTTAAATCTTTCCCGGTCACTCCGCTCTATTGGGATGCCGAGGCTGGAATTGAACCCGGGCCTCTGGAGCTGTGAGGCAGCAGTGCTAACCACTGTGCCACCATGCCTCCTGCCTATTGAAGAGAAAGGAGAAGCCACATAGATCAAATCGTTATTGGGACTAACTTTTCTTATTTTTAATTTTTTTCATTTATTTTTTATAAATTTAGAGTACCCATCTATTTATTTTCAATTAAGGGGCAATTTAGCATGGCCAATCCACCTAACCTGCCCATCTTTGGGTTGTGGGGGTGAAACCCATGCAGACAGGAGGAAAATGTGCAAACTCCACATGGACAGTGACCCAGGGCCGGGATTCGAACCCGGGTCCTCAGCACCGTAGGCAGCAGTGCTAACCACTGTGCCACGTGCCACTGCTTGGACACCATAATCTAATTGTGACTACAATGTCAGGCGAATGTAAAAGAACCATTGCACTATTTGAATATGATGAAGAGTGTTTGCTCCGTATGGGGAACATCTGTCCCTCAACCAACGTCACTAGAAGTGGAGTAGCCTGTTTGTGGGACCTTGCTGTGCACAAATAGCTGTCACATTTTCAAGGTAACAATGGTGACTACTTCAGAAACATTTATTGACTGGAAAGCACTTTTCGATGTCCTGATAACATGAAAGGCTCAATATAAATGCAAGTTCTTTTTTTGGGCTGGATTCTTTTGTCCTCAAACCGCGTATTTCTTGGCAGTGCGCTGTTCGCTGGTGGCGGGATTCTCTACTCCCGCTGCTAGTCATTGGGATTTCCCATTGAAATCACCCCATTCCGCCAGGAAACCCACGGGTGGGGGGTGCTGCCGGCAGGAACAAGGAATCCCAATGGCCGGAGAATTCCGGTCTTTATATCTTGTGTGACTTATTCTGACAGGATTGTGCACCAGAAAAAGCCATTCTTTGGGGACTGAACAATTGGCTTTATCTGAAAAAAAAGGCTGTGAATGGTTTTTTTCTGATTTTAATAAATTCCTTGCTTCTCCAACTAACTTTGATAGCAGTAAGCAGTCTTACAACACCAGGTTAAAGTCCAACGGGTTTGTTTCGAATCACTAGCTTTTGGAGCGCAGGTCCTTCCTCAGGTGAATCACGTGAAGAAGGAGGTGAATCGCCTGAGGAAGGAGCTGTGCTCTGAAAACTAGTGATTCGAAACAAACCTGTTGGACTTTAACCTGGTGTTATAAGACTTCTTACTGGCTCACCCCAGTCCAACGCTGGCATCTCCACATCATAACTTTGATAGGATTCACCAACAAGTGGAATTTCCTGAATTCTTTCAATGGAGTTTCTCGAATCTTGTTTCAAAGAAACATTTTTGTTTGGTGCAAATATTTGCTTTCCCTTCTAGCATCCCATCACAAAAATGGGTATACACTTGGTTCTCTTTGAGACAGAGTGAGAAACCTCTTATGTCACAACACTCTGGCTTGGATACGAAGGGCAATTTAGCATGGCCAATCCATCTAACCTGCACGTCTTTGGGCTGTGGGAGGAAACCCACGCAGACAAAGAACAAAGAAAATTACAGCACAGGAACAGGCCCTTCGGCCCTCCCAGTCTGCACCGATCCAGATCCTTTAACTAAACCTGTCGCCTATTTTCCAAGGATCTACTTCCCTCTGTGCCACGCCCGTTCATATATCTGTTTAGATGCATCTTAAATGATGCTATCGTGCCCGCCTCTACCACCTCCGCTGGCAAAACGTTCCAGGCACCCACCACCCTCTGCGTAAAAAACTTTCCACGCACATCTCCCTTAAACTTTCCCCCTCTCACCTTGAAATCGTGACCCCTTGTAATTGATACCCCCACTCTTGGAAAAAGCTTGTTGCTATCCACCGTGTCCATACCTCTCATAATTTTGTAGACCTCAATCAGGTCCCCCCTCAACCTCCGTCTTTCCAACAAAAGCATAAGAACCAGGAGCAGGAGTAGGCCATCTGGCCCCTCGAGCCTGCTCCGCCATTCAATAAGATCATGGCTGATCTTTTGTGGACTCAGCTCCACTTTCCGGTCCGAACATCATAACCTTTAATCCCTTTATTCTTCAAAAAACTATCTATCTTTATCTTAAAAACATTTAATGAAGGAGCCTCTACTGCTTCACTGGGAAAGGAATTCCATAGATTCACAACCCTTCGGGTGATGAAGTCCCTCCTAAACTCAGTCCTAAATCTACTTCCCCTTATTTTGAGGCTATGTCCCCTAGTTCTGCTTGCACCCACCAGTGGAAACAATCTGCCCGCATCTATCCTATCGATTCCCTTCATAATTTTATATGTTTCTATACGATCCCCCCTCATCCTTCTAAATTCCAACGAGTACAGTCCCAGTCTACTCAACCTCTCCTCGTAATTCAACCCCTTCAACTCTGGGATTAACCTAGTGAATCTCCTCTGCACACTCTCCAGTGCCAGTACGTCCTTTCTCAAGTAATCTACTCAACCTTTCTTCATAGCTAGCACCCTCCATACCAGGCAACATCCTGGTGAACCTCCTCTGCACCCTCTCTAAAGCATCCCCACATCCTTCTGGTAATATGGCGACCAGAACTGCACGCAGTGTTCCAAATGTGGCCTAACCAAAGTCCTATACAACTGTAACATGACCTGCATACTCTTGTACTCAATACCCCGTCCGATGAAGGCAAGCATCTACAGCCCTTCCCTCATCAATTAACTTTGTCACTTCCTCAAAGAACTCTCTTAGGTTTGTGAGACATGACTTTCCCCGCACAAAACCATGCTGCCTATCACTGATAAGTCTATTTTCTTCCAAATGTGAATAGATCCTATCCCTCAGTATCTTCTCCAGCAATTTGCCTACCACTGACGTCAGGCTCACAGGTCTATAATTCCCTGGATTATCCCTGCTACCATTCTTAAACAAAGGGACAACATTAGCAATTCTCCAGTCCTCCGGGACCTCACCTGTGCTCAAGGATGCTGCAAAGATATCTGTTAAGGCCCCAGCTATTTCGTCCCTCGCTTCCCTCAGTAACCTGGGATAGATCCCATCCGGACCTGGGGACTTGTCCACCTTAATGTCTTTTAGAATACCCAAAACTTCCCTCTTCCTTATGCTGACTTGATCTAGAGTTTTTAAACATCCATCCCTAACCTCAACATCCGTCATGTCCCTCTCCTTGGTGAATACCGATGCAAAGTATTCATTAAAAATCTCACCCATTTCCTCTGGCTCCACGCATAAATTCCCTCTTTTGTCTTTGAGTGGGCCAATCCTTTCCCTAGTTACCCTCTTGCTCCTTATATCCGAATAAAAGGCTTTGGGAGATAGAGATATTTCATGACCCCTTTTAGCCCTCTTTATTGCACGTTTGAGTTTTGTCCTACTTTCCCGATATTCCTCCAAAGCTTCATCAGTTTTAAGTCGCCTAGATCTTATGTATGCTTCCTTTTTCATCTTAGCTAGTCTCAGACACGGGGAGAACGTGCTGACTCCACACAGACAGTGACCCAGCAGAGAATCGAACCAGGGGCCCTGGCGCTGTGAAGCCACAGTGCTAGCCACGTGTGCTACCGTGCTAGCATTTTGTTTTTCCCATTAAATCGCGCCCAATATTTTCTAATATTTGAACAATGGTTCCACACTCCTAAACCCATTGAAAATATTGCTTTGTTTAGCAAAATTGTTGTTACCGTGAGATTTTATGTTGAACTAGTGAAACACAACAATTTTGATTCAGTGAAATGCTTGTTTTCTGACTTCAGAACTTAGGATCCAGTAACTTTGTTATACTGAGGTCCCTTTCCCCCCATGGTAATTGCATCAATTTTTTTTATATGCTCCAGGCACTTGCAGAACTCTCGCCATGCTGGCTCTTTTGTGATCGTAACGGAAGAAGCTATCGCCAAGGGCATTAGGAGAATAGTGGCAGTCACAGGAACCGAGGCTCAGAAGGTTAGTGGTTGTGCTTGACAAACACCCTTAGTCGGCTGGAAACTTTGGAGGATTCGGTTCCCCCTGTGGCAGGATGACGTTTTTTGGATTGCTGCATTTTATTCCTGATCACTGAAAAGTAAACTGTTTCAGCTTATTTGCAGTGTTGCTGACACAAGCTCTACTATTCTGGTAATAAGCCTAAAGGGTCATGTCTCCTGTTGATCGCCTGGTGAGTACCTCCTGGTGTGGTAATGAGCCATAGATCAGAGGTCCCTCAGGTCAGTCCCCTTGTCTGCGCTGAATCAATTAAGGCGAGACTGGGATGCCACAATTGGTAAGCAATAGGTTAATCAGAAGAAAATTGTCAGATTTGCTTCTGATCATTAACTGGTCACCCCTGCTGAAAATGGACCTTCCTGGGTGTTGGTTGAAGGTAGGACTTGAGTTCGGTGATGCCCTGTATAGTCAAATTTGCATCCCATATTTTAACACTCATTCTCTAAACTCGTGCATAAAGAATGGTCACTTGGGCAAGCTACTGATCCTCCTGGAACTGCATCTCATGATGGTCGTCAGTTTGAGGAGAGGAGGAAAGGGAACTGGATTTTACTTTTAATTTTATAAGACTTTGACATGAGGTACTTGAAAGACCAAGGAAGTCTTTATATTTATTTGAGTCAAAAACCTCGCATGCTGTTTCCTGTATACTTTTAAAATCTTTCATAACTTCCATTTCCCCTGTGCATGCACTCCGTATCTTATGCTATCTCATGTGCATATACTCCATCTCATTCATTTTTTAAAAATATATAAATTTAGAGTACCCAATTCATTTTTTTTCCAATTATGGGGCAATTTAGCGTGGCCAATCCACCTACACTGCACATCTTTGGGTTGTGGGGACGAAACCCACGCAAACACGGGGAGAATGTGCAAACTCCACACGGACAGTGACCCAGAGCCAGGATCGAACCTGGGACCTCAGTGCCGTGAGGCAGCAATGCTAACCACTGCACCACCATGCTGCCCCCTCCATCTCATTCATGCTAACTCTCGTGCATTGTTTTATATGTGTTGTCCCCTTTATTTGCTCCATCTCATCCATGCTCCTCTCTAATCCATGTTTTTTTGCATTCTTTGCTGTCTTTCCAAGTATGCTGTGTGCTTTGTACAGATTATATGCCCCTTGTGAATGCCCCTATGTCTCTCGCGTGTCCTGTCCCTTTTGTGTGCTCGCTGTCTCTCTCTTAGCTCCTATGTCTCTCGCGTGCCCTGTCTCTTTTGTGTGCTCTCTGTCTCTTAGAGAATTTGCTTTGTGTATTTATCTCATGCAGATTTTGACTGTTTCTGTCTCTTTCTCTCACACACTTTAACCATGGCTGTACATCCGAGGTCGATGGCAGTTAATGGTGTCGTACTGATTAGTTGCTGGATGTGCTAAGACTGATGCAGGGCCTCTGTGATTTGAATGCCCTTGTCTTTTATAGGCACTAAGAAAGGCAGAGACACTGCAGAAATCTCTTGTTGCTCTAGAATCAAAGGTCCAAGTCCAGACGTCACCAAATAAAGAGATCCAGAAAGAGATTGCAGATCTCACAGAGGTAAATTCAAGAATTCTGCATACTTGATAACTTCATATATTTGAAATAATTGGTTTGAGTATAGTGTTCGGAATAGATTTTAAAAATTAAATCTGAATTATTGACATACAACTGTGGTCCTCTGTACAGGGTGGTAGGGATGGGACCCCTTGAATGATATAGAATGGTATAATTGAGTGAGAGAGGTTGTGATGTCTTTATGGATGTGCTAGCAATTGGATGAATGACCGTCCTCCTATCTGTCAATCTTGGCACATTTAATTTGCTTGTGATCCTTTTCAAATGATTATTCTGGAACCTTCCAATGAACAGCAGCATTATTGGGATCATAAAGCTGACACACATCAGTGTGCAGCTTAAAGAAAAGTGGTCCAAAGGATGATAGAGTAAACAAAGATTGAACTGGGTAAAACAAGCCACCAGAAATAAACTCCTACCCCAAGTGAGAACCTTGACAGAAACACTTTGCAGAGCGAAATGGGTCAAGTGGAGTGAGACGAGGATGAAAGGTGTGAGAATTGCAAAGTCACTGATTATCAGCACATTTACTTTGGAAAGTATTTCTACGTTGCAAAAGGTCCCAAGGTACTGAGGGTTGAGATAGAATCATAGAATCCCTCCAGTACAAAGGAGGCCATTCGGCCCATCGAGACTGCACTGACCCTCTGAAAGAGCACCCTACCTAGGCCCACGCTGCAACCCTGTAAACCCACCTAACATTTTGAACACTAAGGAGCTAAATTGTCATGGCCAATCCACCTAACCTGCACATAGAACATACAGTGCAGAAGGAGGCCATTTGGCCCATTGGGTCTGCACCAACCCACTTCAGCCCTCACTTCCACCCTATCCCTGTAACCCAAAAACCCCTCCTAACCTTTTTTGGTCACTAAGGGGAAAAGTTTTATCATGGCCAATCCACCTAACCTGCACATCTTTGGACTGTGGGAGGAACCTGGAGCACCCGGAGGAAACCCACGTAGACACGGAGTAAACGTGCAGACTCCGCACAGACAGTGATCCAGCGGGGAATCGAACTTGGGACACTGGCGCTGTGAAGCCACAATGCTATCCACTTGTGCTACCGTGCTGCCCACATCTTTGGTTTGCGGAAGGAAACTGGAGCATCCGGAGGAAAGCCACGGGGAGAACATACACCCAGATCCCTCTGCATCTCCAAGATCTGCAATCACTCGTCATTTAGATAATTATGCTTTTTTATTCTTCCCGCCAAAATGGACAATTTCACATTTTCCCACATTGTACTCCATTTGCCAGATCTTTGCTCACTCACCTAACCTATGTGTATCCCTTTGTAGTCTCTTTATCTCCTCTTCACAACTTAATTCCCCATCTTTGGGTCTTCAGCAAATTTAGCTACCATGTCTTCAGTCCCTTCATCCAAGTCATTTATATAAATTGTAAAAAGTTGAGGCCTCTGTGGCACACCACTCATTACATCCCGCCAATCAGAAAAATGTCCATTTATGCAAATATTTCCTGTTTTCTATCCATGCATAATGTTACCCTCGGCACCATGAGCTTTTACTTTCCGCAATAACCTTTGTTGTGGCACCTTATCAAATACCTTCTGGAAATCGAAGTACAGTACATCCACCAGTTCTCCTTTATCCACAGCACATGACTGACTCCTTCAAAGAAGTC
The DNA here is from genome assembly GCF_047496885.1 of Scyliorhinus torazame. Lineage (NCBI taxonomy): Eukaryota > Metazoa > Chordata > Chondrichthyes > Carcharhiniformes > Scyliorhinidae > Scyliorhinus > Scyliorhinus torazame. Next base: position 112,568,340 of record NC_092716.1, read on the forward strand.
CACATTCCACAGATGAAACACAACACCTCTCCTGCCACTGTTACTTAGGTTGTTTAATTAATGTAATTACTTTCTTAATTAACTTTGAATAATTCCTGTGCATACTACAATTTACTATGCTTACTATTAGTACCTATAACTCGGAATTGTACGTTTCCTAATTACACTATTATGTGTATTAGTTATTTAAAGTTTTAATTATTTTAATTATTTAGATCTTCCCTAAATCTGCTGTCCTAAACTGGCTATTAACGCATTGTCCCTTACACTAAGCACTTAGCAGCCAATCAACTTACTAGTTTCCTGTTATGTCAGCTTTTTTCACTTATTTTCGTCAAACTGAGCGTGCGCTTCTCACAGCAGCTGAAATGGTGCATTCCACTGCTCTGGGCTGTCTCTTGCAGGTCCACACCTACTCCCAGGTAGGTTAGGCTGCATTCCGATCCACGGGCATAGGCGCGCCACTGCTCCGGGCTGTCTCCTGCAGGTCTGCTCTGACTCTCAGTTAGGTGGACCATGGGGGCAACCCTTCCTGAATTATGATTTGTGGGTCCTTTAGCATCGACGGCATGGTAGCACGTGGTTAACACAGTTGCTTCACAATGCCAGGGATCCGGGTTTGATTCCCGGCTTGGGTCACTGTCTGTGCGGAGTCTGCACATTCTCTTCATGTCTGTGTGGGTTTCCTCCGGCTGCTTCGGTTTCCTCTCACAAGTCCCGAAAGACGTGCTTGTTAAATAAATTGGACATTCTGAATTCTCCCTCCGTATACCCGAACAGGAGCCATAGTGTGACGACTAGGAAATTCTCACAGTAACTTCATTGCAGTGTTAATGTAAGCCTACTTGTGACACTAATAAAGATTATTATTATTTCATAATTAATGAGAGGGAATTTTCCTTATGTCTGTTTAATTGTAGATGATTAGTGCTGCAGTTATTCCTCAGTGGCAGAAGGATGAGCTGAGGGACAAGCTGAAGTCATTAAAGAAGGTTATGGATGATCTGGACAGAGCCGGTAAAGCTGACCTGCTGAAGAAAGTGAGTAATCATATCCATTACTAGTTACTGTTTCTCTGAATGGTACTGTTTCATCCCAAAGATCCTCATGGAGGATGAGAAAAGTCACTGAATGTTCTATTTATGGAAACACTGATGCTTTTGCTCATAAATCCTAACTGGATGTTCTACTCCAGAAAGCCATTTGGTAAAGGATGGTCCTGGAGCCTATCTTTACTCTTGCATTTATTTACAGAAAGATATATTACATGCATTTATCTCCTAACTCAAGCACACCTCTTTATATCTGCTGAAGTGAAATCCTAATTAATGCTCATCACCTGCTTAAACTAAACACGATTCATATACGCTTGGTTATTGGCCTTTCATTCAGCAAGGTTTAATCTAGGGCGCCAACATTGATAACAGATGTTTTTACGTTTCCTGTTTATCTTGGTCCCATCTGGAAGGGCATTCTCCATTAATCTACACCAATTTTGACCCTGGTTTCCTCCACCCCCATTGAGTGACTGACCATCAATTGATTCAGCTCCTCCAAGTGGTGTTGGGAATCCATTTGTAAAGATTATCTGACCCTTTTTTTTTGTAGATCATCTGCACCCCTCGTTCCTTCGCTCCAGAAGTGCCTCCAGTTGTTGCTTGAGCCTGATTATCATAACATTTACAGTGCAGAAGGAGGCCATTTGGCCCATCGAGTCTGCACCGGCTCTTGGAAAGAGCACCCCACCCAAGGTCAACACCTCCACCCTATCCCCATAAACCAGTAACCCCACCCAACACTAAGGGCAATTTATCATGGCCAATCCACCTAATCCGCACATCTTTGGACTGTGGGAGGAAACCGGAGCACCCGGAGGAAACCCACGCACACACGGGGAGGATGTGCAGACTCCGCACAGACAGTGACCCAAGCCGGAATCGAACCTGGGACCCTGGAGCTGTGAAGCAATTGTGCTATCCACAATGCTACCGTGCTGCATATACTTCGGGCTTCATATCCAATCCTGGTATCTTATTTCACAACTGTCTTCTCATTTGGTTGAGAGAAGTTCACCTAATTTACTTCAGGGTTTGACCAAATGTCCGAGGCTATTGAAGTACTGTACGGAGAGCGTGCGGTATTTTTGGGGCTGCTGTTTTTCACATTAAAGCGCTATGTTTAGATAACACTTGATTTGACTTGATTTATTGGCACATGCACCCAAGTACAGTGAAAATTATTTTTCTGTGGCCAAGGGAACGTACACAGTACGTACATAGTAGACAAAAGAATAATCAACAGAGAACATTGACAAATGGTACATCGACAAACAGTGATTGGTTACAGTTCAGAACAAGGGGCCAAACAAAGCAAATACATGAGCAACAGCAGCATCGGGCGTCGTGAATAGTGTTCTTACAGAGAACAGATCAGTCCGAGGGGGAGTCGTTGAGGAGTCTTGTAGATGTGGGGAAGAAGCTGTTCCTCTGTCTGGATGTGCGGATCGTCAGAATTGTGTACCTTCTGCCTGATGGAAGAGTCTGGAAGAAAGCAATGCCTGGGTGGGAGGGGTCTCTGATAATGCTGTCTGCCTTCCTGAGACAGCGGGAAGTGCATACAGAATCAATGTGGGGGTGGCAAGCTTGTGTGATGCGTTGGGCCGAGTTGACCACACTGCAGTTTCTTGCGATCTTGAGCTGAGCAGTTGCCATACCAAGCTGTGATACAGCCGGATAGGATGCTCTCTATCGCACATCTGTAGAAGTTTGTGAGAGGCGATGCAGACATTCCAAATTTCCTTAGCTTCTGACAAGTGTTCTGACAAACATTTATTCCTCCGATGTGGTAGACACCACTGTTGTATTATATTGTGTATATGTGTATTACGGTAAGGCCCCTGTACTACAGGTATGGGGGTAGATCCCTGCCTGCTGGCTCCGCCTGACTTCACCCATTTCGTAAGCTGCTGGAGGAAGCCACACATCTGTGTAATAAAGCCTCGATTACATTCTACTCTCGTCTCGTCGTAATTGATAGTGCATAAATTTATTACACAGAGATTTTTCAGAGATGGACCTCCGCATCAAGCCGGATCGCCTGCAGCTGCATTCTCAAGCAGACAACGCCAGAAAGGACTTCCAACATTAGGTAGCTTGCTTTGAAGCATACATCGGGTCTGCACCAGACCCAATCTCAGAAGCACAGAAGCTCCAGATTCTGTACATCCGGCTGAGCTCCAACGTTTTTCCCTCATCCAGGACGCACCTACCTACGCAGAGGCCATGGCGCTACTGAATGAGAATTACGCTCAGCAGACCAGCAAGATCTACGCCAGGCACCTCCTATCCATGCGGCACCAACTTCCCTGGTGAGTCTGTGGAAGATTTCTGGTGTGCCCTGCTCCAGGCATTACCTGGCCGGCAGGAGATTCACTCTCCTCACTGACCAACGGTCGGTTGCCTTCATGTTTAACAACACACAGCGGGGTCAGATCAAAAACGCTAAAATATTGAGGTGGAGGATCGAGCTCTCCACCTACAATTACGAGATTTTGTATCGCCCGGTAAGCTCAACGAGCCCCCCCCGATGCCCTGTCCCGAGGTACATGTGCCAGCGCACAAGTGGACCGACTCCGGACCCTGCACGAAGATCTCTGTCACCCGGGAGTCACCCGCATTTACCACTTCATTAAGGCCCGCAATCTGCCCTACTCCATCGAGCAAGTCAGGGCTATCACCAGAGACTGCCAGGTCTGCGCGGAGTGTAAACCGCACTTCTACCGGCCGGACCTTGCGCACCTGGTGAAGGCCACCCGCCCCTTTGAACGCCTCAGCGTGGACTTCAAAGGGCCCCTCCCCTCCACCGACCGCAACACTTACTTTCTTAATGTGGTTGACGAGTATTCCCAATTCCCCTTCGCCGTCCTATGCCCCGATATGACGTCTGCCACCGTCATCTAAGCCCTCAACACCATCTTCGCTCTGTTCGGTTTCCCCGCCTACGTCCACAGCGACCGGGGAGCCTCATTATGAGCGAGGAGCTGCACCACCACCTGCTCAACAGGGGCATTGCCTCAAGCAGGATGACCAGCTACAACCCCAGGGGAAACGGGCGGGTGGAGCGGGAGAATGGGACGGTCTGGAGGGCAGAATTCTCCCGGCCACCCGCTGGCAGGAGGTCCTCCCCGACGCACTTCACTCCATTCGGTCGCTCCTGTGCACCGCGACCAACGAAACCCTCCAAGAAAGTCTCTTTGCCTTCCCCAGGAAGTCCACCTCCGGGGTTTCACTCCCAACATGGCTGGCAGCTCCAGGACCCGTTCTCCTCCACAAGGCGGACCCGTTGGTTGAGAGAGTACAGATACTCCATGCGAACCCGCAGTACGCCTACATAGCGTACCCCGACGGCCGCCAAGACACGCTCCCGGAGTCACCGAAGACCAAGCCGACGTGAGTCGCCACCAGCACTGCGGCGCTCTTAACAACAGATCAAGGCGCCCGATCGTCTAAATTTGTAACCTTCTCTGTAATTTTAAAACCAATCTGTATGTATATAGTTTTCCACCACCCCCGCTGGACTCATTTTTAACTGGGGGTGAATGTGGTAGTCACCACTGTTGTATTATATTGTATATATGGGTATTACTGTAAGGCAGTAATATACTACAGGTACGGGGGTAGATCCCTGCCTGCTGGCTCCGCCCAGGAGACGGAGTATAAATGTGTGTGCTCTCCGAACAGCAGCCGTTTCGTAAGCTGCTGGAGGAGGCCACATATCTCTGTGTAATAAAGCCTTGATTACATTCTACTATCATCTTGTCGTAATTCATAGTGCATCATCCGACAAATAACATCAGAAACCAGGGTGGAATTATCTGTTTTTGAGGTGGCAGGCGGCTCTGGTGGCACCTTTCTTGCTGGCCAGAATGGTGAGATCCTGGGCTTGGAACCTCATTGTTTTTGCACAGGTAAGTTCCCCTCCGAGTCACCTGGCGCGCTGGGAGCTGACTCATCTGCCCGCTGTCAGCTGCGGGTTCGAAGGTCATGGCGTCATTAATTAAGCACCTGTCCAGCACATTCCTATCCTAGCCCACCCATCTTCAGGCCATGCAGGATGTCAGCAACCCAGAGGAAGAGGCTAGCAGCCTTAATCAGTCTGTTCCTTGATCCAACCACCATCTCCCATTTGAACCTTTATCCATTGCATCTTAAGTCTTTGTGCATCCCTTTCCAGTAAATGATGTGATGTCCCTTTAACCCTTGTTTTTGAGCTTTCCCTGCAGCCTTGTCGGGCTCCAGCTTCCCTCCACTCGGTTTTCTCACTGCCTTCCTTTGTCCATCTTCGTCATCCATCTCCTTGCCTGGCCTCACTTCACATTCCACCCCCTGTTGAACTTCGGATCTTTGATGTGGTGGCTGACTGAGTTCCACAGTGTCTGGCACTCCAAGCGCTGATCCGAGTCACTGACACAGGAGGCTCCATGGGTCCAGCAGCAGGGGACTGTCCATGAAGACCAGCTCAGCACGGAGACGGAGGGCTGGAACCGGTCTGCCCCAGCAGAATGGTGAATAGCACATCAGGAGCAGCACAGCTCTATGGCAGAAAGGCTTTCTTGCACTCCCTTCAAAGTCTCTTGTGACCTGAGGACCGTCTTGTGTACATCGCTCTTTAGCAATTGGGTTTTCGACTGACGTAATTTCACACTGGGCTGGCGCAAGATTGGATGACCTGACTGGATGCTGGCAGTCAACAATTTTAATCAGTTTTCATGAGATGCAAATGGTTACCAGCCAGCAAGGAGAGCAACCTGTCATTAACCCGCCATTGAGAGAATTGCAACACGATTATACGTAGGGTTTCTAACTTTTTGGCTCCCGCCATTTCTCTTCTCTGGTCCATCACCAAACCCACCACGGGCAGGATGGGAAAATTCTACCCCAAGTGTTCAACATCAGGTTGTCAACAACAACCTGCATTTATATATCAACTATAACATAGCAAAATGTAGCACTAGAGGGAGATAGTGGTAATGTCACTGGACTAGATGCCCAAGCTAATTCTCTGGGAGGGGTGGGTTCAAATCCCACCACGGCAGCTGGTGGAATTTAAATTCAATTAATAAATCTGGAATATAAAACTAGTCTCAGTAATGGCGACCATGAAACCAGCATGATTGTTGTAAAAATCCATCTGGTTCACAAATATCCTTTAGGGAAGGAAATCTGGACTTCCGGGTGCGACGATGACTAGCTAAGTCGCACGTTTCGGCACCTCCCGTTTCAACGGACTTTTGGGCTATCGGGAGACCCAACGGAAATTTTCAAAGGCTAAACCCAGTGTGAGGCGACATAGGAAGGAGTCCCCCCCGGGTGTGGATGAAAAGAAGTGATAGTAGTGGCCAGATTGTGGAGGATCCTCTGGAGCAGTGGCAGAGAAGGGAAGGGAGAAGCAAGATGGCGGCTGAGGGAGCCCAGTTAGTATGGGGCCTGGAACAGCAGGAGTTCCTCCGGCGATGTGTGGAGGAGCTCAAGAAGGAGGTGCTGGCGCCGATGCTGCAGGCGATTGAGGGGCTGAAGGAGACGCAAAAGACCCAAGAGATGGAGCTCCGTGGAGTGAAGGCAAAAGCTGCCGAAAATGAGGACGAGATACAGGGCTTCGTGGTGAAGACGGAGACGCACGAGGCGCTACACAAGAGGTGTACGGAGAGATTGGAAGCCCTGGAAAATAGCTCGAGGAGGAAGAACTTGAGGATTTTGGGTCTTCCCGAAGGGGCAGAGGGAGCGGACGTTGGGGCGTACGTGAGCGTGATGCTCCATACCTTAATGGGAGCTGAGGCGCCCCCTGGAAGTGGAGGGAGCGTACCGGGTCCTCGTGAGACGACCAAAGGCAGGGGAAACACCGCGAGCAATAGTGGTGAGATTCCACCGCTACAAGGACAGGGAGATGGTCCTGAGATGGGCTAAGACGACACGGAGCAGCAGATGGGAGAACGCGGTGATCCGCGTCTACCAAGATTGGAGTGCGGAGGTGGCGAGAAGGAGGGCGAGTTTCAATCGGGCCAAGGCGGTGCTCCACAGGAAGAAAGTGAAATTCGGAATGTTGCAGTCAGCAAGACTGTGGGTTACACACCAGGGCAAACACCACTACTTCGAGACGGCAGAGGAGGCGTGGACATTCATTCAAGAGGAGAAGTTGGACTAGATTTGGGAAAGGATGTTTGGAATGAAGTAGTGAGATGGTGGCAAGAAATTGTAAATCAGATGGGGGAATTTTTTTCCCCTCGGAGGGGGACACAAAGAAATGTGGGCGCCGATGGGGATGGGGAAGGAGAGAGGGAGCTGCACCATTAGGGGCGGGGCCGAGAGGGAAGCGCGGGCTCTGTTCCCGCGATATGGAAAGTGTGGCGGGAAAAGGTAGGAACGAGGGGGCCTCACACGCAGGGAGGCTAAGGATAAACGGGGGAAGCCGAGGTCAGCCAGAGTTTGCTGACTCCGGGAAGCAATATGGGGGGTGCAATCAAGCTAGAGCGGGATCTAGCGGGGGGGGGATTAACTGGGTTGCTGCTGCTGATAAGGGGAAGGGGAAGCTGTTACGGGATGGGACGGGAGGGTGCTGTCTGGGGGACAAGCGGTTGCGTGGGAACCGCGTGAGGAGCTGGTTTAAAAAAGGGGATGGCTAGTCGACGAGGGGGGGGGGTAAAGAGCCCCCCCAACCCGGTTGATCACGTGGAACGTGAGAGGGTTGAATGGGCCGATTAAGAGGGCAAGGGTATTTGCGCACCGCACCTAAAGAAGCTAAAGGCAGACGTGGTTATGCTTCAGGAGACGCACCTGAAACTGGTGGATCAGGTCAGATTAAGAAAAGGATGGGTGGGACAGGTATTCCACTCGGGCTTGGATGCGAAAAATAGAGGGGTGGCAATATTGGAGGGGAAACGGGTATCGTTTGAGGCGAAGACCATAGTGGCGGACAGTGGGGGTAGGTACGTGATGGTGAGTGGCAGATTGCAAGGTGAAGCGGTGGTGCTGGTGAACGTATATGCCCCGAACTGGGATGACGCAAACTTTATGAAGCGTATGTTGGGGTGCATCCCGGACCTGGAGATGGGAAAGTTGGTAATGGGGGGGGACTTCAACACGGTGCTGAACCCAGGGCTGGACCGGTCCAGATCTAGGACCGGGAGGAGGCCGGCAGCGGCCAAGGTGCTTCAGAGCTTTATGGAGCAGATGGGAGGAGTGGATCCCTGGAGATTTACTAGACCGAGGAGTAAAGAGTTTTCCTTCTTCTCCCACGTTCATAGAGTGTACTCCCGGATAGATTTCTTTGTCCTGGGAAGGGCGCTGATCCTGAAGGTGGCAGGAGCGGAGTACTCGGCTGTAGCCATTTCAGATCATGCCCCACATTGGGTAGATCTGGAACTAGGTGAGGAAAAGGAGCAACGCCCACTTTGGAGATTGGACATGGGACTGTTGGTGGACGAGGGGGTATGTGGAAGGGTGAGGGGATGTATTGAAAGATACCTAGAGGTCAATGATGACGGAGAGGTCCAGGTGGGAGTAGTCTGGGAGGCGCTGAAGGCGGTGGTGAGAGGGGAGCTGATTTCCAAAGGGCCCATAAGGGGGACCAAGAGGGTAAAGAAAGGGAGAGACTGATTGGGGAGATTATGAGGGTGGATAGGCAATATGCGGAGGCTCTGGACGAAGGGCTACACCGGGAAAGACGGAGACTACACACGGACTTTGACTTGTTGACCACGGGTAAGGCGGAGACGCAGTGGAGGAAGGCACAGGGAGTACAGTATGAATACGGAGAGAAGGCGAGCCGACTGCTGGCCCAACAACTTAGAAAGAGGGGGGCGGCGAGAGAGATCGGAGGAGTTAGAGACGAGGAGGGAAGGATGGAACAGAGAGCGGAGAGGGTGAACGGGGTATTTAAGGTATTCTACGAGAGGTTGTATAAGGCCCAACCCCCGGAAGGGAAAGAGGGAATGATGCATTTCCTAGACCAGTTGGAGTTCCCGAAGGTTGAGGAACAGGAGAGGACAGGACTGGGAGTGCAGATTGAGGCAGAGGAGGTGGTAAAAGGAATCGGGAACACGCAGGCAGGGAAGGCCCCGGGACCAGATGGGTTCCCGGTGGAATTCTATAGGAAATATGTGGACCTGCTGGCCCCACTCTTGACGAGAACCTTCAATGAGGCTAAGGAAAGGGGGACACTACCCCCGACGATGTCGGAGGCGACGATATCGTTGATCCTGAAAAGAGACAAAGACCCGCTGCAGTGCGGGTCATACAGGCCCATCTCCCTCCTGAACGTAGATGCCAAGTTATTGGCCAAAGTGATGGCGACAAGGATAGAGGACTGTGTCCCTGGGGTGGTGCATGGTGACCAAACAGGATTTGTTAAAGGGAGGCAATTGAATACCAATATACGGAGGTTGTTGGGGGTGATGATGATGCCCCCACCGGAGGGGAGGCGGAGATAGTGGTGGCTATGGATGCAGAGAAGGCATTTGATAGAGTGGAGTGGGACTATTTGTGGGAGGTACTGAAGAGATTTGGATTTGGAGAGGGGTTCATTAGATGGGTTCGGCTCCTATACGGGGCCCCGGTGGCAAGTGTGATTACGAACAGGCAACGATCCGACTCCATCCGACTATATAGGGGCACAAGACAGGGGTGCCCCCTGTCCCCGTTACTGTTTGCGTTGGCAATTGAGCCATTGGCCATAGCGCTGAGGGGCTCTAGGAAGTGGAGAGGGGTACTTAGAGGAGGAGAAGAACATTGGGTGTCATTATACGCGGATGATCTGCTGTTATATGTCGCGGACCCAGTGGAAGGGATGCCTGAGATAATGCAGACACTCAGGGAGTTTGGAGAGTTTTCGGGATACAAACTGAATATGGGGAAGAGTGAGTTGTTTGTGGTGCACCTGAGGAGGGTAACAAGAGATTTCCGGTATTTAGGGATCCAGGTGGCCAGGGACTGGGGAACCTTGCATAAGCTTAACTTGGCACGACTGGTAGAGCAGATGGAAGAGGACTTTAGGAGGTGGGACATGGCGCCCCTGTCATTGGCGGGCAGGGTGCAGGCGGTTAAAATGGTGGTCCTTCCGAGGTTTCTTTTTGTGTTCCAGTGCCTCCCTGTACTAATTACAAAGGCCTTTTTTAAGAAGGTGGACAGGAGCATCATGAGCTTTGTGTGGGCCGGAAAGACCCCAAGGGTAAAGAGGGGGTTCCTGCAGCGCAGTAGAGATAGAGGGGGATTGGCACTGCCGAGTCTGAGTGATTATTATTGGGCCGCTAACGTGTCTATGATATGTAAGTGGATGAGGGAAGAAGGAGCGGCGTGGAAAAGGCTGGAGATGGCGTCCTGTAGGGGAACTAGCTTAAAAGCACTGGCAACGGCGCCGCTGCCGTTCTCCCCGAAAAGATACACCACAAACCCAGTGGTGGTGGCGACTCTGAAGCTTTGGGGGCAGTGGAGACGACATTGAGGCGTGACGGGAGGCTCAGTGTGGTCCCCGATAAGGACCAACCACAGGTTCGTCCCGGGAAGGATAGACGGGGGATTTCAATCTTGGCAGCGAGTAGGAATTGCGCAACTGAAGGACTTGTTCTTGGACGGGACGTTCGCGAGTCTGGGAGCACTGACAGGAAAATACGGGTTGCCACCTGGGAATGCATTTCGCTATATGCAAGTGAGGGCATTTGTGAGGCATAGATGAGGGAATTTCCGCAGCTCCCGGCGCAAGGGATCCAGGACAGAGTGATTTCGGGGGCATGGGTGGGTGATGGTAAGGTGTCCGATATATACAGGGAAATGAGAGGCGAGGGGGAGACGATGATAGAGGAACTGAAAGGAAAATGGGAGGAGGAGCTGGGGGAAGAGATTGAGGAAGGGCTGTGGGCAGATGCCCTAAGTAGGGGAAATTCCTCGTCCTCGTGTGCCAGGTCAGCCTGATCCAATTCAAGGTACTACGTATGACGGGAGCAAGATTGAGCAGGTTTTTTGGGGTGGAGGATAGGTGTGGGAGGTGCGAGGGAAGCCCGGCGAACCACACCCACCTGTTTTGGTCATGCCCGGTATTGCACGGGTTCTGGGTGGGTGTGGCAAAAGTGATTTCAAAGGTGGTGGGGGTCCGGGTCGAACCAAACTGGGGGTTGGCTATATTCGGGGTTGCAGATGAGCCGGGAGTGCAGGAGGCGAGAGAGGCCGATGTTCTGGCCTTTGCGTCCCTAGTAGCCCGGCGAAGGATTCTACTTATGTGGAAAGCTAAACCCCCGGGCGTGGAGGCCTGGATAAACGGGGTTTATAAAATTGGAGCGGATAAAGTACGCACTAAGAGGTTCGGCTCAAGGGTTCACCAGGCGGTGGCAACCGTTCCTCGACTATCTCGCAGAGCGATAAGGGAAAATAGGAAAGACAACAGCAGCAACCCAGGGGGGAGGGTGCATTCGGGTCTTTGGGGTTTTTTTGTGTGTTGTTACATATTTGTTGTTCATAGTTATCTTCTCAATGTTACTATTTCGTTTTGTTTTTCTTTTTACTTGTGTTGGTACTTGCTGTTAGTTAATATATTATTTTTAAAACGATCAATGTATATATTGTTACAAAGTTGTAAAAATGGAAAAATTCTTGGTTGATCGAAAAACTTTAATAAAATATATTTTTTTAAAAAGAGAAGGAAATCTGCCATCCTTACCTGCTCTGGCCTCTTATGTGACCCCCAGACCCACAGTCGTGTCCTTTTGAAATGTTCGATTCATGGGCAATTAGGGGTGGGAAACTAATGCAGGATATGCCAGCGATTCCCATGAAAGAATTTAAAACATCTTGCAGTGTTTCACAAGTATATTTATCAAGTTCACAGATACACTATCAAACAAAATTTAACATGGATCCACATTAGGAGAAATTAAGGCAGATGACCAAAACGTTGGTCAAAGGGTAGGTTTAAGGAACATTCTAAAAGGGGAAAGAGAAGTAGAGTGATTTAGGGGCTACAACAGCTGAAGGCCTGGCCACCAGTGGTGGAGCAGTTAAAATCAGAGATGCACAAGAGGCCAGATTTGGGGGAGTGCAAAGATCTCCGAGGATTGTAAGGCTGCAGGCTACAGAGACCATGGATTGAATTCAAAACAATGGTGCAAGTTTTCAAATTGAGGTGTTGCTTCAGCAGAAACCAGTGTAGGTGAGCGAGCACAGGGAAGATGAGTGAATAGGAACTGCTGTGAGTTTGGAAATAGGCAGCAGAATTTTGGATGAGCTCAAGTTTATGAAGGTGGGGGAGCTGGATGATAAATCAGAAGTACATTGGAGTTGTCAAGCCCAGAAGTAAAGTCGCCATAGTCCCAGATGACCTTTTTGAGGGGGGAGAGCTGACTGGTGGTGATTTAACCTGAGGATCACCACACCTCCGGTGAGGGAGCGAGGTTGAGAAGGCGGGACCTTCATGAATAACCTCAACCGGTACAGGAATTGAACCCATGCTGTTGGCCTCGCCCTGCATCACAAACCAGCTGCCCAGCCAACTGGCCCCTGATTAAATCTATCACCAGAAGTAACCAGGGCATGGATGAGGGCTTCATCTGCAGAGCTGAGGCAGTGGCGGAGTCAGGTGGAAGTGGAAATAGGTGGTTTGTACAAATATACAATACGTTTTAGTCTGGAGGATAATAAAAACAGATTTATAATTTTCCCTTGTGTTTATCCCCCTTTCGTCCTCCAAATATTCTATTTTTGATTGTCATGTCCTTGAATCATTTGCTACAATGAATAATCACCTTTCTGTGGAACAAAATAGTTGGATTATTATTTATGTTTGATTTCATTGTCAGGTACGGGAGAAGACCAAGCAGTTCATAGATGCTAATCCGAACCAACCCCTGGTGGTCATGGAAATGGAGGCAGGGGCACCAGCCAAGGTGAGGGAAACCGTCCAAACAGTTATTGCAGCTGGATTGAATTGCTGCTTGAATCTTGGGGCAAGATAGTATTCTGCCTGACCATGTGTTATGTTGTTTCCACCAGGCATTGAATGAAGCGCTCAAGCTGTTTAAGTCACACTCCCCTCAGACAGCAGCTATGCTGTTCGCTGTGGACAGCGATGCAGGAACGATCACATGCTTATGCCAGGTGCCCCAGGTAAAGATAGAAATTTCAATGCTGACAAGGGCAGTGTTTCTTGTTTCAAGAGACCAATTGGATCTAGCTTCGAACTGAGTGTTTTCTTGAACACATTGAGTCAGGCAATTTCAACCATTGGCAAAAGTTGGAATGTATAATATAATTGAGGGGTTTATTCTCTGGAGTGATTTAATGATGTGAATTGCAAGAACAGATTGTGAGCAGTTTCTAACGTGCACCCTGTGCCCTGGTTAGGCGCACCCCAAAGTAAGTCTGTGTTCCGCCTGCCTAAGATGGCGGTTTTTCGAGCTGAACAGCAAAGCCTCGTATATAATGTAGATATCCCTCTACTCCCGAACATTATAGCCGCAGAGTAAATGGGGAGACGGGAAAATAATACTGCAGCAACAAATTAGTTAAATGGCACCTATAAACACAGTAAAAGGTTCTGTTTTACAGGAGTATTAACAGGCAAATGTTTACTGAGACACAGATATTGTCTCAATATGAACAGTGAACATGACAAATGTTTTAAGAAGGGAGAAATAGCAATTCCTGTTCTAAATCTGTGTTTAGGGCTAAAGCAGCTTAAGGCACTGCTGCCAATGGTGGAACAATTCAAACCAGGGAAGCTCAAGAGGCCAGAATTGGAGGAACACAAATCTTGGAGGGTTGTAGAATACCTGTTATTGCATTTGTTGGTTGAGTCCCTACGCGATGGTGTTTCGGAGCAGAAATTATTTTTGACAATATTCCTCGTCTTCTCCTGAAGGTGCAGCACATTGGTAGTAATTATTTCAATATGCTGTGTGTGCCCTCTAATACTCCATCCTTGGGGTCATTCTTCATCTGTTAAAGGTTCGTTAGCCTGTTCCACCATGAAGTATGTCACATTCAAGCCCAAACCTCTCGTCGCCTGTCCTGCACTGTTGTACACTCCCCAGCAGGGACAACTGGTTAGCAATTTTTTTTTCTCGCCCCCACTAATCATGAGGAACTGGTTCCAGTTGTTGCATCTCAGCTACTTGTTTTAGCTGAGACCAGCTAACTCAGCACAGACTGTAGGAACATATAAGCAGGAGTAGGCTTTTCAACCCTTGGAGTCTGTTCGCTAGACTCATGGCTGATATTATATCAGATATTGAACCTGCATCATCTGTCTCCTTGGGTGTTTAAAGGGAACAGTGTAGAGGGAGCATTACTCTGTATCTAACACCGTGCTGTACTTGACATGGCAGTTTTTGATGGGGCCGTGTTGAGGGAGCTTTACTCTGTATCTACTCTGATGGAGGCAGTGTAGAGGGAGCTTTGCTCTGTCTCTAACCCTGTGCTGTACCTGCCCTGTGAGCGTTTGATGGGGGCAATGCAGAGGGAGCTTTACTCTGTATTTACTCTAATGGGGACAGTGTAGAGGGAGTTTTACTCTGTATCTAACCCCGTGCTGTACCTGTCCTGGGAGTGTTTGATGGGGACAGTGTAGAGGGAGCTTTACTCTGTAACTAACCCTGTGCTGTACTTGACCTGGGAATGTTTGAAGGGAACAGTGAAGAAGGAGCATTACTCTGTAGCTACTCTGTCTTACTGCAGTTATACAGGACCTTGTTGAGACCACACCAGGAGAATTGTGTGCAGTTTTGGTCTCTCTGCCTAAGAAAGGATATAGTCACAATAGAGGGAGTGCAGCGGAGGTTCATTAGACCAGTACTGGGGTTGGCGGACTTTCCTCGGAGGAGAGATTGGTTCAACTGGGCCTGTACTCACTGGAGTTTAGAACGATGAGCAGAGATCTTATTGGAAGGTATTAAATTCTCAATTAGTTTGAGGATTGAAACAGGTTTATGTGGAGAGCACAGGGCAGTGGGATTAGTTTTGGATTGATACAGGGCTATGGAGAGAGAGCAGGACAGTGAAATTTGTTTGGGGATTGATACAGGGCTATCGTGAGAGAGTGGAGCAGTGGGATTAGTTTGGGCATTGGCACTGGGCTATGGTGAGAGAGTGGAGCAGTGGGATTAGTTTGGGGATTGATACAGGGCTATGGTGAGAGAGCAGGGTAGTGAGATTAGTTTGGGGATTGATACAGGGCTATGTGTAGAGAGTGGAGTAGTGGGATTAGTTTGGGCATTGGTACTGGGCTATGGGAAGAGCGCAGGACAGTGGGATTAGTTTCTGATGCTGGGCTATTGGGAGAGAGTGGGACAGCGGGTTTAATTTGGGGCTTAATACAGGGCTAGGGAGAGCAGAGCAGTGGAATTAGTTTGGGGATGATACAGGGCTATAGGGAGAGAGCAGAGCAGTGAGATTAGGCCTTTGACAAGGTACCACATGGTAGGTTGTTGCACAAGGTTAAATTGCATGGGATCCAGGGTGAGGAAGCCAATTGGATACAAAATTGGCTTGATGACAGAAGACAAATGGTGGTTGTAGAGAGGTGTTTTTCAAACTGCAGGCCTGTGACCAATGGTGTGCCTCAGGGATCAGTGCTGGGTCCACTGTTACTTGTTATTTATATTAATGATTTGGATGAGAATTTAGGAGGCATGGTTAGTAAGTTTACAGATGACACCAAGATTGGTAGCATAGTGGACAGTGAAGAAGGTTATCTAGGATTGCAACGGGATCTTGATCAATTGGGCCAGTGCGCAGAAGGAGATCGAATCGGGGCAGGACCTACTCAGTTAATGGTAGAGTTGGGGAGAGTTATAGAACAAAGAGATCTAGGAGTACAGGTTCATAGCTCCTTGAGAGTGCAGTCACAGGTGGACAGGGTGGTGAAGAAGGCATTTGGCATGCTTGGTTTCATTGCTCAGAACATTGAATACAGGAGTTGGGATGAGTTGTTGAAGTTGTACAAGATATTAGCAAGGCCGCACTTGGAATACTGTATACAGTTCTGGTCACCCTATTAAGGAAAGGATATTATTAAACCAGAAAGAGTGCAGAAAAGATTTACTAGGATGCTACTTGATTGTTTGAGTTATAAGGAGAAGTTGGGACAGATTGGGACTTTTCTCCCCGGAGCATAGAGGCTTAGGGGTGAACTTTTCGAGGTCTATAAAATAATGAGGAGCATAGATAAGGTAGATACTCAACATCTTTTCCCAAGGGTAGGGGAGTCTAAAACAAGAGGGCACAGATTTAAGGTGAGAGGGGAGAGATGCAAAAGGGTCTATAGGGGCAATTTTTTCATACACACGGTGGTGAGTGTCTGGGACGAGCTGCCAGAGGCAGTAGTACCGGCGGGTACAATTTTGTCTTTTAAAAAGCATTTAGTCAGTGATTTGGGTAAGATGGTTATAGAGCGATATGGGCCAAATGCCGGCAATTGGGACTGGCTTAGTGGTTAAAAACTGGACTGCACGGACAAGTTGGGCCGAAGGGCCTGTTTCCATGCTGAAAACCGCCATGACTCTATGACTCTGACTTCTAGTTTTGTATTATTCCTTCCTTTTTACATTTAACCTTTCAGGAAGTGGCAAGCAGGGGACTGAAAGCCAGTGATTGGGTCAACCACATCTTGGATCTGCTAGACGGCAGAGGAGGAGGAAAGGACATGTCTGCCCAAGCCACAGGGAAAAACATCAACAGCCTCGACAAGGCACTGAAGCTGGCAACTGACTTTGCTGAACTTAAAATAAAATGAGACCTCCAAAACGAACTTTAAAAGTTGCAATTAAATATCACTTGAAAGACTGTCCTGTGGTGGGGGTCAGGGGCTTCTCTGTTCTGAGGGTCAGAGCTGCTGCTGCTGAGGTGGTCGTGTTCTCTACCAGGTGACAAATAGTAATGCTGCCTGTTGATATTAAAACCATGAATGTCTGTCTGAATATGTCAATAGAACAACTATGTAATTGGTCACTTGTTAAATCGTCTACATGTTGCAATGCCTACATTTAGTCTGTCTTTAATGGAGTTAAAAAAAGGGACTGGTCATGACAAAATTTGTGCTTTTTAATTCATTAAAAAAAACATTTTCACCCACAAACTTACTACAATACTGGTTACTGTACTCATTACTCAGATTCAGAATCACCAGTCTTTTGTTCGCTGCCTGTTACATAGAACATAGAACAGCACAGAACAGGCCCTTCGGCCCTCGATGTTGTGCCGCACATTGTCCGAAACCAAGATCAAGCTATCCCACTCCCTGTCATTCTGGTGTGCTCCATGTGCCTATCCAATAACCGCTTGAAAGTTCCTAAAGTGTCCGACTCCACTATCAATTTACCGCTGCCTCGCGTTACCTAGTGAAATGTTAACATTTTCCGGGAGACCATAATAATGAAACCTTTATTATATGAACTGGGAATTGTAATCTCACTTGTGGCTCCACATGTACTTCTGCAAACTCCTGAAAGGTAGACCGATTTCACACTTTCACACAGCCTAATAGAAAGCTAGCTTTTAAATAAAAGCAAATTACTGCGGATGCTGAATCTGAAACGAAAGAGAAAATGCTGGAAATTCTCAACAGGTCTGGCAGCATCTGTAGGGAGAGAAAAGAGCTAACGCTTTGAGTCCAATGACTCTTTGTCAAAGCTTTGACAAAGAGTCATTGGACTCGAAACATTAGCTCTTTTCTCTCCCTACAGATGCCAGACCTGCTGAGATTTGCTAGCTTCTTTTACATGTGAGTGAACACAGACACTAACATTTATAGTGAATCTCATCTTTCAACTTTATAAGACCAAGGAGCAGAATTAGGCCCCTCGGCCCATTGAGTCAGCCCCGCCATTCAATCATGGCTGATATTTTCTCATCCCCAGTCTCCTGCCTTCTCCCCATAACCCCTGATCCCCTTATTAATCAAGAAACTCCTTATTCAGTAACTCCGATTATTCAGTAACTCTCCTTGTCATAGAGAAAGTCAAAGGTGCTGCACTCTCCCGCTAAGGGGCCAATATTTAACTTGACTGACCACTTCTTCCTCCAAGGACACCGAGTTCTAAACAATTTTAAAAACAGAATGTGCTGGAAATACCCGGGTTAGGAAGCGGCTGTGGAGAGAGAAACAATGGTTAATGTTTCAGGCCAATCACATTTCATCGAAGATGATTGTTCCTCTGACTGCTACATGACTGGTTAAGCATTTCCAGCACTTTCTGTTTTTATTTTCAGATTTCCAGAATCTGCAGCATTTAGTTTCTGTTCATTTCTGGTGTCCATAGTTGAAGTGGTACACAAGTGGAATCATGGTATAAACACTCTTGTGACACATCTCCCAGCATTTCAGTTCAGTGAAGTGAACCCTTTTGAGAGTAAAACTTAAATTGATAGTATTTTAATATAAATCACACCAAAAATCACCTTGGATAAAATTATGTAATTCCATAATGTGACACTCATCCAGTTAATCCTATTTTGTAAATGTTTGTATTTTTAAATTCTCTCCCAGTTGTTTATTTGTTGTGATGTACAACACTAACAAACTGAGGGTAATGTAGCCAGTTAAAATGGCTAACTCCCGATTAGAATGGCCAAACCCCGATTTAAAATGGCAAACGGAAGAAGCTGATGGGAAAATCAGCCAACAGGACTCAAACAGGCAGCTGCAGGCAAAACTGTGTATTCGCCTCTGGGGAGACCAGACAGAATCGATACCTGCAGCCATCAACAACAATACACCAGCCATCTGAATATAAATTAGCAATCCCCGGGAACAATGTGCAACAAATTAGACACACAAAGCCAACCCAGACTTTTCGGCACCAGCAGGAGCCTATACAAGAGAGGTGAACGACCACCCCAAAACCGCCCATCGATCAAGGAATCGCTCCAGCATTGGAGAATATCGAACCAAGTGATTGGGACGAAGTCCAATCACTTGGAACCAGGTACAGGGTCCGCCCTGAAAGGCGGGAAGCCCCTGGGGACTATAAGAATAGAGTCCAAGTTCAAATCGGCCCTTCTTCTCTCCGCACCCTTCGAGACCCTTCTACTGACCTCCTGCAACAGCCGCTAGAATCGTAAGTCTTACTTCAACGCTCGCTACGAGATAGGCGCTCCTGGCTATCGACCTGTACCAGCTTTGAATCCCGCAGGCTCAGAACCCATACGAAAGGCCATTCGTTTCCCTGACCTTGTGGGCCATTTCCAAAGTTAAGTATTAGCCTGTTAGTTATAGGAAGTAGCTTAGAAGTAGAATTAATGTATAAGTATTGATTACTGTATATAATAAATGTGCGTTGATTTAACTATTACTAAGCGGTGTGTTGGATTATTGATCATTACTCTGACTTGAACCATGTGGCGGTATCAGAAAGATACCTGGCGACTCAAGAGCAAAGGTGCTAGAAGAAGAGCAATTAAACTAAGGCTAAAATGAGCAACGTTTTGGCGACATCCTGACGGGCCCTGATCTAGAAGTGGAAAACCACTCCGGGAGGACCCAAGAAATTTGAATTAGAAACCCAATTGGAAACCGAAAAACACAAGTGTTCAAGCAGTTCTGATCAATAGTCATAATTCGGAAGTGTGTGTATGCATGCGTAATTAACAGGGCTATAAGGTAAAACTGATAGATTTTGTTGCGTCAAAACTGTCGGAAGTCTGTATTTTCGGAAAGTAGCGAAAGCCGTACCGGCATTTACAACACCGCCTTAGTCCCCTGTTCCAAATTTAGAAGAAGCAGTCGGATAGGAAAGATGGCCATGCAGCGCCTCATGAACCCTGAGGAATTTGCGGTCGCAGCGACCAGCAGCAGTAGAGTGGGACAGTGTCCCATTTTGGAGGAGGAAATCCGGAAATATCTCAAGGGGAAAGGATGGCCCCTTTGGAATGATTTCTGTAATAACGAGGAATCCGGTCCCGGGAGTATAGGACATACTTGGTGGGAGAACCTGAGCGAGATACACAAAAAGAGCTTGGGAAAAGCTCGCAAGCCGATGGCAATCGTGTCCTGTTTGGCACAATTGCGAGGCACAGAGGAGGTCGTCAAGACGCTCCGCAAAGAAGTTGAGGGCATACATCGGATGAGTAAGGTCGATGTAAGCGAAGTTGAAAGAGAGAATATGGAATTGAGGACGAAATTGGCAGCAAAAGATGGAGAGGTGGATGACGCCAAACGGGCTCACTGGTCTTGTCTGGCGCATTTAAGCAGTTTCCAGTCGCAATATGAAAAGGCCTATCAGGACACGCAACGTGCAGTCCTGGTAAGAGAAGAGACAGAAAAACAGGTAGAGACATTACATTAGAGAAACAGTGTAGTGATCTCAAGGCAGCATTAAGAGCACTCCACGCTGCCACCACAGAACAAAGACAGAGCACCTTAGATCACGCAAAGTGCCGGAAGCAGATTGCAGAGCTGCAATTGCTGCAACCAGTGTGCTGGTTTAGCGCACTGGGCTAAATCACTGGCTTTTCAAGTAGACCAAGCAGGCCAGCAGCACGGTTCAATTCCCGTACCAGCCTCCCTGAACAGGCGCCGGAATGTGGCGACTAGGGGCTTTTCACAGTAACTTCATTGAAGCCTACTTGTGACAATAAGCGATTTTCATTTTCATTTCATTTCATTTCTGTTCAAAAAGGTTTTCAGGAAACCTTTGGGGAAAAGTTAAACCAGGAAGACGGCCCTGATTGGGAAGAGTTACACGAAACAGCGCAGAGATATGTTCAGGGAACATGTGCGCAGGGAAAGCCCCCAAAAGAGAAAAGCACCCCAACCCCCCACACAGCAGATAGTTCAGGCTCCAATGAGCCCTGTAACCACCCACCGCACAGCCACATCGGACGATGCGGAACATCTATATTCCACCCCCTGAACAGTGACCCAATTACGGGACGCGTGCGAGAAGATCACACCGTTCCTCCCCGCCTCAGACCCCCACCATTTCTTTGCTACAGTTAGACATCAGGCGAACATGTACGGCCTGGACGAGAGAGAGCATGTGAAGCTCATGGTTTTAAGTTTAGATCCGTCGGTAGCAGCAGCCCTTCCCGACCCACAGAATGTAGGAGGAGGCACCCTTGCAGAAATGCATATCGCGATCCTGGATGCGATCGGGTATAACCGGGGTGACCCTGTAGATGGCCTCAATAAATGTAGGCAGAAGAAATCTGAGCACCCCACAGCGTTTGCTGTGGATTCACTTCGCAACAGTCTTCGGAGACGTAGACCGTGCCCATTTGTCCCCAGACAACATGGCCAAATGGACCTGCACCCTTATCTCCCATGCCACAGATGCAGGACAGAAAGCCTGTACGAGTTATGATCCCTCAGAGGAGGCCCATAACGAGAAGTGGGTAGTTAAAAGATTGTCCCGCGTTTGGGAGCAATCTGTTCAGAGCAAACCCACCGTTAAAAATAGCGAGGAAAAGCAGGCCGCCACAGACATGCAGGCAGTAAAAACAACACACCAGAACCCCACATGGGTAAATGAGGGAAAGAACAGCCCCCCACCCAAGTCACTAGAGTGTTACAACTGCGGACAGTTGGAACACTTCGCCAAAGAGTGCAATGTCCCAAAAAAGCCACAAAGAGCCCAGCAGACAGGCACTCTGAGTAAGAAAAAGACAGAGCCCATCCATCGCGTTAGCGCCCGTTCGGATCAGACGGACTTGACCGGAACGGACTGACGGTGTATGGGCTCCCCCAGTTGGGTCTGCGACACCCTTTGGGATAGGTCAGGACGACCCGTAGTTGCAGGGAAAATTCGGGGACAGCCTATCTAATTTCTCTGGGACACAGGAGGGTCCCGCACCACCATAAAGTCCTCCACCCTATTTCAAAAAGACACGTGGCCCACTAGAGTCACAATCACCCTCAGCGGCTTTACAGGCCACTCACAGTAGGGACACATCACAGCCCCTGTACCCATTCAAATTGGTAACATTACCACCAAACACCCCGTGGTTTTAGTAGACCTGCCCCACACAGCAGAACACATTCTGGGAATTGATTTCATGAATTCCCACCACCTTTCATTCGATCCAGTCAACCAGTGTGTCTGGATGATGGCGAAATCCGCAAGAGCCCCCGCAACGCTCAACATAGGCGAATATATGAACAAAACTAGCGCCGTAGGCGAATTTTGGTTCAACCCGACCACGCTTAGTACGGACAAGCAGGTTAGGGCAGTCCTGCAAAAGAACCGGGCAGCATTCGCGACCCACAAGCACGACTGTGGACGGATGACTGGCTCCGTACAAGTAACAGGACCTGACCCTAGACCCCCAAAACAGTACGGATTTCCCCAAGAGGCAGAGGGAGAAATCATAAAAGTAATAGAGAGCTTAATACAGCAGGGCGTACTTAGATCAGTAGCCTCCACTAATAATGCCCCGATTTGGCCAGTGAGAAAGTCCGGTGAATCATGGAGACTAACCACTGATTATCGGGAACTCAACAAAGTCACCCCCGGACTTCCGGGTGCGGCGATGACCAGCTAAGTCGCACGTTTCGGCACCTCCCGTTTTAACGGACTTTTGGGCTCTTATCGGGAGCCCCAACGGCAATTTTCGAAGGCTAAACCCACTGTGAGGCGACATAGAAGGGAGTCCCCCCGGATGTGAATGGACAGAAGAGATAATAGTGGCCAGATTGCGGAGGATCCTCTGGAGCAGCGGCAAAGAAGGGAAGTGAGAAGCAAGATGGCGGCGGAGGGAGGCCAGTTGGTATGGGGCCTGGAACAGCAGGAGTTCCTCCGGCGATGTGTGGAGGAGCTCAAGAAGGAGGTGCTGGCGCCGATGCTGCAGGCGATTGAGGGGTTAAAGGAGGCGCAGAAGACCCAAGAGATGGAGCTCCGTGGAGTGAAGGCAAAAGCTGCCGAAAATGAGGACGAGATACAGGGCTTGGTGGTGAAGACGGAGACGCACGAGGCACTGCATAAGAGGTGTACGGAGAGACTGGAAGCCCTGGAAAATAGCTTGAGGAGAAAGAACTTAAGAATCTTGGGTCTTCCCGAAGGGGCAGAGGGAGCGGACGTTGGGGCGTATGTGGGCACGATGCTCCATACCTTAATGGGAGCTGAGGCCCCGACGGGCACCCTGGAAGTGGAGGGAGCGTATCGAGTCCTCGTGAGAAGACCAAAGGCAGGAGAAATACCTCGAGCAATAGTGGTGAGGTTCCACCGCTACAAGGACAGGGAGATGGTCCTGAGATGGGCGAAAAAGACACGGAGCAGCAGGTGGGAGAACGCGGTGATCCGCGTGTATCAGGATTGGAGTGCGGAGGTGGCGACAAGGAGGGCGAGTTTCAATCAGGCCAAGGCGGTGCTCCACAAGAGGAAAATGAAGTTTGGAATGTTGCAGCCGGCAAGACTGTGGGTTGCACACCAGGGTAAACACCACTACTTCGAGACGACAGAAGAGGCGTGGACATTTATTGAAGAGGAGAAGTTGGACTAGATTGGAGAAAGAGTGTTTGAAATGAAGTAGTGAGGTGGTGGCAAGGGACTGTGAATCAGATGGGGGAAAATTTTCTTTCCCCTCGAAGGGGGGACACACGAAGAAATGTGGGCGCCGGTGGGGAAGGGGAGGGGGAAGGAGAGAGGGAGCTGCGCCATCAGGGGCGGGGCCGAGAGGGGAGCGCGGGCTTTGTTCCCGTGCTATGGAAATTGTGGCGGGAAAAGGGGTCGCAGGAAGGAGGGGGCCTCACATAATGGGAGGCTAAGGATAAACGGGGGAAGCCGAGGTCAGCCAGAGTTTGCTGACTTCCGGAAGCAATATGGGGGGAGCAACTAAGCTAGAGAGGGATCTAGCGGGGGGGGGGGGGGGGGGGTTAACTGGGTTGCTGCTAAGGGGAAGGGGGAGCTGTGAAGGGATGGTCGGGACGGGAGGGGCCGTCGGGGGGATAAGCGGGTGCGTGGGAACCGGGTGAGGAGCTGGTCTAAAAAAGGGGATGGCTAGTCGACGAGTGGTGGGGGGGGGGGGGGGGGGGGTAAAAGACCCCCCCCAACCCGGTTGATCACGTGGAACGTGAGAGGGTTGAATGGGCCGATTAAGAGGGCAAGGGTACTTGCGCACCTAAAGAAGCTAAAGGCAGACGTGGTCATGCTTCAGGAGACGCATCTGAAACTGGCGGATCAGGTCAGATTAAGAAAAGGATGGGTGGGACAGGTATTCCACTTGGGCTTGGATGCGAAAAATAGAGGGGTGGCAATACTGGTGGGGAAACGGGTATTGTTTGAGGCGAAGACCATAGTGGCGGACAGTGGGGGAAGATACGTGATGGTGAGTGGCAGATTGCAAGGTGAGGCGGTGGTGCTGGTGAACGTATATGCCCCGAACTGGGATGACGCGAACTTTATGAAGTGTATGTTGGGGCGCATCCCTGACCTGGAGATGGGAAAGTTGGTAATGGGGGGGGACTTCAACACGGTGCTGGACCCAGGGCTGGACCAATCCAGATCTAGGACCGGGAGGAGGCCGGCAGCGGCCAAGGTGCTTAAAGGCTTTATGGAGCAGATGGGAGGAGTGGATCCTTGGAGATTTACTAGGCCAAGGAGTAAAGAGTTTTCCTTCTTCTCCCATGTCCACAAAGTGTACTCCCGGATAGACTTCTTTGTCCTGGTAAGGGCGCTGATCCCGAAGGTGGCAGGAACAGAGTATTCGGCTATAGCCATTTCAGATCATGCCCCACATTGGGTGGATCTGGAAGTAAGAGAGGAAAAGGAACAGCGCCCACTCTGGAGATTAGATATGGGACTGTTGGCGGACGAGGGGGTATGTGTAAGGGTGAGGGGATGTATTGAAAGGTACCTAGAGATTAATGATGACGGAGAGGTCCAGGTGGGAGTGGTCTGGGAGGCGCTGAAGGCGGTGGTTATAGGGGAGCTGATCTCCATAAGGGCCCATAAGGGGAAACAAGAGGGTAAAGAAAGGGAGAGATTGTTGAGGGAGATTTTGAGGGTGGATAGGCAATATGCGGAGGCTCCAGATGAAGGGCTATACAGGGAAAGACGGAGATTGCACACGGACTTTGACTTGTTGACCACGGGTAAGGCGGAGGCACAATGGAGGAAGGCACAGGGAGTGCAGTATGAATATGGAGAGAAGGCGAGCCGGCTGCTGGCCCAACAACTTAGGAAGAGGGGGGCGGCGAGAGAGATCGGAGGGGTTAGAGACGAGGAGGGAAAGATGGAAGGGGGAGCGGAGAGGGTGAACGGGGTGTTTAAGGTATTTTACGAGAGGCTATATAAGGCTCAACCCCCGGAAGGGAAAGAGGGAATGATGCGTTTCCTAGACCAGCTGGAGTTCCCGAAGGTTGAGGAACAGGAGATGACAGGACTGGGAGCGCAGATTGAGGTGGTAAAAGGAATTGGGAACATACAGGCAGGGTAGGCCCCGGGACCGGATGGGTTCCCGGTGGAGTTCTATAGGAAATACGTGGACCTGCTGGTCCCACTTCTGACGAGAACCTTTAATGAGGCTAGGGAAAGGGGGACACTACCCCCGACGATGTCGGAGGCGACGATATCGCTGAGCCTGAAAAGAGACAAAGACCCGCTGCAGTGCGGGTCATACAGGCCTATTTCCCTCTTGAACGTAGATGCCAAGCTTTTGGCCAAGGTGATGGCGACGAGGATAGAGGACTGTGTCCCTGGGGTGGTGCATGATGATCAAACGGGGTTTGTTAAAGGGAGGCAATTGAATGCTAATATACGGAGGCTGCTGGGGGTGATGATGATGCCCCCACCGGAGGGGGAGGCGGAGATAGTGGTGGCAATGGATGCAGAGAAAGCATTTGATAGAGTGGAGTGGGACTACCTGTGGGAAGTACTGAGGAGATTTGGATTTGGAGAGGGGTTCATTAGATGGGTTCAGCTCCTGTACAGGGCCCTGGTGGCAAGTGTGATTACAATTAGGCAACGATCTGACCACTTCCGACTATATAGGGGTACAAGACAGGGATGTCCCCTGTCCCCGTTACTGTTTGCGTTGGCAATTGAGCCACTGGCCATAGCGCTGAGGGGTTCTAGGAAGTGGAGGGGGGTACTTAGAGGAGGAGAAAAGCATCGGGTGTCATTATACACGGATGATTTGTTGTTGTATGTCGCGGACCCAGTGGAGGGGATGCCTGAAATAATGCAGACACTCGGGGAGTTTGGAGAATTTTCAGGATATAAATTGAATATGGGGAAGAGTGAACTGTTTGTGATGCACCCCGGGGAACAGGGCAGGGGAATAGACGATTTACCGTTGAGGAGGGTAACAAGAGATTTCCGGTATTTAGGGATCCAGGTGGCCAGGAACTGGGGAACCTTGCATAAGCTTAACTTGGCACGACTGGTAGAGCAGATGGAAGAGGACTTTAGGAGGTGGGACATGGCACCCCTGTCATTGGCGGGCAGGGTGCAGGCGGTTAAAATGGTGGTCCTTCCGAGGTTTCTTTTTGTGTTCCAGTGCCTCCCTGTACTGATTACAAAGGCCTTTTTTTTTAAAATATATTTTATTCAAGATTTTTGGCCAAACATAACAATACGTAGTGTTTCTTTTACACAATAAAGCAATATAAATAACAGTGGCCAGTTTTAAACAAATAAATAAATAATATATAAACAAAAACAAGAACAAAACTGAATGGCAACTGCCTTGTCTAAAATAAATACTCTCCAAAAATACAATCCAACAATCCAAATGTACAATTACCTATAACAAATACCTATACATATTGTACATATACAATAACATCTCTGAGAGTCCGTCCGATTCCTCCCCCCCCCCCCCCCTTCCCCCCTCCCCCCGGGTTGCTGCTGTTGTCTACTTCTTTTCCATTCCCTCTATCTTTCTGTGAGGTAATCGACGAACGGTTGCCACCGCCTGGTGAACCCCTGAGCCAAACCCCTTAACACAAACTTAATCCGTTCTAACTTTATAAACCCTGCCATGTCGTTTATCCAGGTCTCCACACCCGGGGGTTTGGCTTCCTTCCACATTAACAATATCCTGCGCCGGGCTACTAGGGGCGCAAAGGCCAACACGTCAGCCTCTCTCGCCTCCTGCACTCCCGGCTCTTCTGCAACCCCAAATATAGCCAACCCCAACTTGGTTCGACCCGGACCCTCACCACCTTCGAAAGCACCTTTGCCACCCCCACCCAGAACCCTTGTAGCGCCGGGCATGACCAGAACATGTGGGTGTGATTTGCTGGGCCTCTCGAGCATCTCGCACACCTATCCTCTCCCCCCAAAAATGTACTAAGCCGTGCTCCAGTCATATGCGCCCTGTGTAACACCTTAAATTGTATCAGGCTTAGCCTGGCACACGAGGACGATGAGTTTACCCTACGTAGGGCATCAGCCCACAGCCCCTCCTCAATCCCCTCCCCCAGTTCTTCTTCCCATTTCCCTTTCAGCTCATCTACCATGATCTCCCCCTCGTCCCTCATTGACCTGTATATGTCCGACACCTTACCATCCCCCACCCATGTCTCTGAGATCACTCTATCCTGCACCTCCTGCGTCAGGAGCTGTGGGAATTCCCTCACCTGTTGCCTCGCAAAAGCCCTCAATTGCATGTACCGGAATGCATTCCCTTGGGGCAACCCATATTTTTCCGTCAGCGCTCCCAGACTCGCAAACGTCCCATCTACAAACAGATCTCTCAGTTGTACTACCCCAGCTCTTTGCCATGCTCCAAATCCCCCATCCATTCTCCCCGGAACGAACCTATGATTGTTTCTTATCGGGGACCGCACCGAAGCTCCCGTCCTTCCCCTATGCCGTCTCCACTGCCCCCAAATTTTCAATGTAGCCACCACCACCGGGCTTGTGGTGTATTTCTTTGGTGAGAACGGCAACGGCGCCGTCACCGTTGCTTGTAGGCTAGTCCCCCTGCAGGACGCCCTCTCCAATCTCTTCCACGCCGCTCCCTCCCCTTCTCCCATCCACTTACACACCATTGAAACATTGGCGGCCCAGTAGTACTCACTTAGGCTCAGTAGTGCCAGCCCCCCCCCTGTCCCTACTACGCTGCAAGAATCCCCTCCTCACTCTCGGGGTCTTCCCAGCCCACACAAAACTCATAATACTCTTCTCGATTCTTTTGAAAAAAGCCTTCGTGATCACCACCAGGAGGCACTGAAACACAAAAAGGAATCTCGGGAGGACCACCATTTTAACCGCCTGCACTCTCCCTGCCAGTGACAGGGACACCATGTCCCATCTCTTAAAGTCCGCCTCCATCTGTTCCACCAACCGCATTAAATTAAGCCTATGTAATGTACCCCAATTCTTGGCTATCTGGATCCCCAGGTACCCGGAAGTCCCTGTTACCTTCCTCAACGGTAAATCCTCTATCTCTCTGCTCTGCTCCCCTGGATGCACCACAAACAACTCACTTTTCCCCATGTTCAGTTTATGCCCTGAAAAATCCCCAAACTCCCCAAGTATCCGCATTATCTCTGGCATCCCCCTCCGCCGGGTCCGCCACATATAGCAAAAAATCATCCGCATACAGAGATACCCGGTGTTCTTCTCCCCCCCCCCTGAGTACTCCCCTCCACTTCCTGGAACCCCTCAATGCTATGGCCAGGGGTTCAATCGCCAGTGCAAACAGTAACGGGGACAGAGGACATCCCTGCCTCGTCCCTCTATGGAGCCGAAAATAGTCAGACCCCCGTCCATTTGTGACCACGCTCGCCATCGGGGGCCCTATACAGGAACTGTACCCACCTGATATACCCATCCCCAAAACCAAATCTCCTCAGCACCTCCCACAAATAATCCCACTCCACTCTATCAAATGCTTTCTCGGCATCCATCGCCACCACTATCTCCGCTTCCCCCTCTAGTGGGGGCATCATCATTACCCCTAGCAGCCTCCGTATATTTGTATTCAGCTGTCTCCCCTTCACAAACCCAGTTTGGTCCTCATGAACCACCCCGGGGACACAATCCTCTATCCTCATTGCTATTACCTTGGCCAGAATCTTAGCGTCCACATTCAGGAGGGAAATGGGCCTGTAGGACCCGCATTGCAGCGGGTCTTTTTCCTTCTTTAGGAGGAGCGATATCGTTGCCTCTGACATAGTCGGGGGCAGCTGCCCCCTTTCCCTCGCTTCATTAAAGGTTCTCATCAGTAGCGGGGCCAGCAAGTCCATATATTTCCTATAGAATTCAACTGGGAATCCGTCCGGTCCCGGGGCCTTCCCTGCCTGCATGCTCCCAATCCCTTTCACCACTTCCTCCGTCTCAATCTGTGCTCCCAGTCCCATCCTCTCCTGCTCCTCCACCTTAGGAAATTCCAGCTGATCCAGAAAGCACATCATTCTCTCCTTCCCATCCGGGGGCTGAGCTTCATATAATCTTTCGTAAAATGCCTTGAACACTCCATTCACTCTCTCCGCTCCCCGCTCCATCTCTCCCTCCTCATCTCTCACCCCCCCTATCTCCCTCGCTGCTCCCCTTTTCCTCAGTTGGTGGGCCAGCAACCTGCTCGCCTTCTCCCCGTATTCGTACTGTACACCCTGCCTTCCTCCATTGTGCCTCTGCATTACCCGTAGTCAGCAAGTCAAATTCTACATGTAACCTTTGCCTTTCCCTGTACAGTCCCTCCTCCGGTGCCTCTGCATATTGTCTGTCCACCCTCAGAAGTTCTTTCAACAACCACTCCCTTTCCCTACCCACCTGCTTTCCTTTATGTGCCCTAATAGATATCAGCTCCCCTCTAACCACTGCCTTCAGCGCCTCCCAGACCACTCCCACCTGTACCTCCCCATTATCATTGAGTTCCAAGTACCTTTCAATACACCCCCTCACCCTTAAACACACCCCCTCATCTGCCAATAATCCCATGTCCATTCTCCAGGGTGGACGCTGTTGTTTTTCTTCCCCTATCTCCAGGTCCACCCAATGTGGAGCATGATCCGAAATGGCTATAGCCGTGTACTCCGTCCCCGTCACCTTTGGGATCAGTGCCCTTCCCAAAACAAAAAAATCTATTCGTGAATAAACTTTGTGGACATAGGAGAAGAACGAAAACTCCTTACTCCTAGGTCTACTAAATCTCCAGGGGTCTACTCCTCCCATCCGCTCCATAAAGTCCTTAAGCACCCTAGCTGCAGCCGGCCTCCTTCCGGTCCTGGACCTCGATCTGTCCAGCCCTGGGTCCAGCACCGTATTAAAATCTCCACCCATTACCAACTTCCCCACTTCTAGGTCCGGGATTCGTCCTAACATACGCCTCATAAAGTTGGCATCATCCCAGTTCGGGGCATACACGCTCACTAATACCACCGCCTCCCCTTGCAATTTGCCACTCACCATCACGTATCTGCCCCCGCTATCCGCCACTATAGTCTTTGCCTCAAACATTACCCGCTTCCCCACTAGTATGGCCACCCCCCTGTTTTTTGCGTCTAGCCCCGAATGAAACACCTGCCCCACCCATCCTTTGCGTAGTCTGACCTGGTCTATCAGCTTCAGATGCGTCTCCTGAAGCATAACCACATCTGCCTTAAGTTTCTTTAGGTGTGCGAGTACCTCTTAATCGGCCCGTTCAGCCCTCTCACATTCCACGTGATCAAGGGCTCTTTACCCCCCCCCCCCCCCCCCCCCCTTGATGACTAGCCATCTCCTTTTTCAATCCAGCTCCTCACCCGGTTCCCACGTAGCCGTATCTCCCGCAAGTGGCGCCCCCCCCCCCCATACCAGCTCCCCCTTCTCCTCCCCAGCAGCAGCAACCCAGTTAACGCCCCCCCCCCGCTAGATCCCAAACTAGCGTAATTGCACCCCCCATGTTGCTCCCAGAAGTCAGCAAACTCTGGCCGACCTCGGCTTTCCCCCGTGACCTCGGCTCACACTGTGCGAGGCCCCCTCCTTCCTGCTTCCCTGTTCCCGCCGTGATTACCATAGCGCGGGAACAAAGCCCGCGCTTCCCTTTTGGCCCCGCCCCCAATGGCCGGCGTCCTCAGCTCCTCATCCTCCCTCCCCCCCTCCCCCACGACATGGGGAAGAGAGAAAAGTTACAGGGTCGCAGGATTAACAACTTGGGAAGTCATCTCTTCCCTCTTTTTTCCCCCCCTTCATCCCGCATATTCACCCCCCCACTTTGTCCCAAACGTTCTTTTTATGGCCCGCTCACTCCAGTTTCTCCTCGACAATAAATGTCCACGCCTCATCTGCCGTTTCGAAGTAGTGGTGTTTCCCTTGATGTGTGACCCACAGTCTTGCCGGTTGCAGCATTCCAAATTTAATCTTCCGTTTGTGCAGCACCGCCTTGGCCCGATTAAAGCTTGCCCTCCTTCTCGCCACCTCCGCACTCCAATCTTGATATATGCTGATCACCGCGTTCCCCCACCTACTGCTCCAAGTTTTCTTTGCCCATCTGAGGACCATCTCTCTGTCCTTATATCGGAGAAATCTCACCATTATGGCTCGAGGAATTTCTCCAGCCCTCGGTCTTCGCGCCATAACTCGATAGGCTCCCTCCACCTCAGCGGACCCATCGGGGCCTCCGATCCCATTAACGAGTGCAGCGTCGTGCTCACATATGCCCCGATGTCCACCCCTTCTACACCTTCGAGAAGACCAAGAATCCTTAAATTCTTCCTCCTCGCATTATTCTCCAGCACCTCCAGCCTTTCCACACACCTTTTGTGTTGTGCCTCGTGCATCTCCGTTTTCACCACCAGGCCCTGTATGTCGTCCTCATTCTCAGCAGCCTTTGCCTTCACGACCCGAAGCTCCTGTTCCTGGGTCTTTTGCTCCTCCTTTAGCCCCTCAATCGCTTGTAATATCGGGGCCAACAGCTCCTTCTTCATCTCCTTTTTGAGTTCTTCCGCGCAACGCCGCAGGAACTCTTGTTGGTCAGGGCCCCATATTAAACTGCCTCCTTCCGACGCCATCTTGCTTTGTGCCTGCCTTCCTGGCCGCTGCTCTAGAGGATCCACCACAATCCGGCCACCTTCCTCTCTTTTTTCCATCCGTGTCCAGGGGGGATTCCCTTCTGGATTACCGCACAGTGTTTTTTGCCGTTAAAATTGCCGTTGGGGCTCCTATCAAGAGCCCAAAAGTCCGTTCCACCGGGAGCTGCCGAAACGTGCGACCTAGCTGGTCATCGCCGCACCCGGAAGTCACAAAGGTCTTTTTTAAGAAAGTGGACAAGAGTATTATGAGCTTTGTGTGGGCTGGAAAGACCCCAAGAGTAAAGAGGGGGTTTCTGCAGCACAGTAGGGACAGAGAGGGACTGGCACTGCCGAGTCTAAGTGATTATTATTGGGCCGCCAACGTGTCAATGATATGTGAGTGGATGAGGGAAGGGGAAGGAGCGGCGTGGAAAAGACTGGAGATGGCGTCCTGTAGGGGAACTAGTCTGAAAGCACTGGCAACGGCGCCGTTACCGTTCTCCCCGAAAAAATACACCACAAACCCAGTGGTGGTGGCAACTCTGAAAATTTGGGGGCAGTGGAGACGACATAAGGGAATGACGGGTGCCTCAGTGTGGTCCCCGATAAGGAACAACCATAGGTTCGTCCCGGGAAGGATAGATGGGGGATTTAAATCTTGGCAGCGAGCAGGAATTGCGAAGTTGAAGGACTTGTTCTTAGACGGGACGTTCGCGAGTCTGGGAGCACTGACAGAAAAATATGGATTGCCACCTGGGAATGCATTTTGCTATATGCAAGTGAGGGCATTTGTGAGGCAACAGGTGAGGGAATTTCCGCAGCTCCCGGCACAAGAGATCCAGGACAGAGTGATTTTGGGGGCATGGGTGGGTGATGGTAGGGTGTCAGATATATATAGGGAAATGAGAGACGAGGGGGAGACGATGGTAGAGGAGCTGAA
Source organism: Scyliorhinus torazame (assembly GCF_047496885.1). NCBI lineage: Eukaryota > Metazoa > Chordata > Chondrichthyes > Carcharhiniformes > Scyliorhinidae > Scyliorhinus > Scyliorhinus torazame. Next base: position 112,601,191 of record NC_092716.1, read on the forward strand.
GGGAAAATGGGAGGAGGAGCTGGGGGAAGAGATTGAGGAGGGGCTGTGGGAAGATGCCCTAAGTAGGGTAAACTCTTCGTCCTCATGTGCCAGGCTCAGCCTGATACAATTCAAGGTTCTACACAGGACGCATATGACTGGAGCAAGGCTGAGTAGATTTTTTGGAGTGGAGGATAGGTGCGGGAGATGCGCGGGAAGCCCGGCGAACCACACCCACATGTTTTGGTCATGTCCGGTATTGCATGGGTTCTGGGTGGGTGTGGCAAAAGTGATTTCAAAGGTGGTGGGGGTCCGGGTCGAACCAGGCTGGGGGTTGGCTATATTTGGGGTTGCAGATGAGCCGGGAGTGCAGGAGGCGAGAGAGGCCGATGTTTTGGCCTTTGCGTCCCTAGTAGCCCGGCGAAGGATTCTACTTATGTGGAAAGAAGCTAAGTCCCCGGGTGTGGAGGCCTGGATCAACGACATGGCAGGGTTAATAAAATTGGAGCGGATAAAGTACGCACTAAGAGGTTCGGCTCAAGGGTTCACCAGGCGGTGGCAACCGTTCCTCGACTACCTCGCAGAGCGATAAGGGAAAACAGGAAAGGTAGCAGCAGCAACCCAGGGGGGAGGGGGGGGCTCATTTGGGTCCTCAGGGGTTTTATGGGTGTGTTTATATATTAGTTATTTATATTAGATGTTACGAAGTTACTATTTTAGTTACTATTTCTGTTGTTTCTTATTTTGTTGTTGGCAGTTGCCGTTAGTTAGCATATTATTTATTTAAAAAACGATCAATGTATATATTATTACAAAGTTGTAAAATGGGAAATTTTTGTTTGATCGAAAAACTTTAATAAAATATATTTTTTAAAAAAAACAAAGTCACCCCCGCCGCACCCCCACCGTAGCAACAAGTCTCGAGACCATGCTCAAGCAGGGACTCAATTCCCGCTACTTCACAGTTTTGGACATCAGTAATGGATTCTGGTCCATTCCATTGGCAAAGGCGTGCCAGTACAAATTTGCCTTCACCTTTAAAGCACAGCAGTACACGTGGACATGCCTGCCACAAGGATTCCACAACTCCCCCTCCATTTCCCACCGACAGCTGGCAAATGGATTAGCAAAGTCTTCTCGCCCCGAATGTCTGGTACAGTACGTAGACGATCTACTACTGCAGATAGACACCAAGGAAGAGCACATTGAGCTTCTGTCCGAACTCCTGGAACCATTACATTCAATTGGTTGTAAAGTCAACCCCAAAAAGGCCCAGATTTTGGAAGAAAAGGTGATATATTTGGGAACAATTATCACGCACGGTAAACGCGAGATCGAGCATAAAAGGATTGACTCGATTGCTAAATTGCTCCTTCCCCAGAACGTTTCAGCCCTCCGGTCGTTTTTAGGACTGGTTGGCTACTGCCGAAACCACATTGACGGTTTCGCCAGCAAGGCAACACCCCTCTCAGACCTCCTAAAGAAAGGAGCCCCCTGGGAATGGCTTCCGCAGCATACGGATGCTGTGGACTCTTTAAAACAGGCACTCATTGAGAGGGTCTGCGCAGGGGTTCTACAGGTGGTGGCAACCGTTCCTAGACTATCTCGCGGAGCGTTAGATGAAGGTCGGACAGCAGCAGCAGCAACCCGGGGGGGGGAGGTGGAAGGGAGGATATCTTTCTTAGGGGGGGGGGTGGAGAGGAGGGGGGGGGGTGGAGAGGAGGGGGGGGTGGAGAGGAGGGGGGGGTGGAGAGGAGGGGGGGGGTGGAGAGGAGGGAGGGAGGGGGAAGGGTTTTTTTTTCTGGGGGGCATTTGAGCAAGAAAATACATGAATGATCCGGAGGACTGAAATGTATGGCAGGAATCCAATGTACAAAGTTCTGTATCATATTGACTTGCCAAGTTCATGTCTTGCTACGCGAACTTTCTTTTGTGTTACTGGGGGGGGGAGGGGGGGGGCTTTGTTTGTAAGGTTGAAAATTTTGTCCAAAAAATAAAAAAAACAGGCACTCATAGCAGCCCCCGCTTTCCCCTTACGCCATAGAGGTAGCAACCACAGGCCGCACCCTTTCAGCCGTGCTCCTCCAGGAACGGCACGACCAGTTAAGGCCCGTAGCTTACGCCTCCCGACTTTTAGATGCTGTGGAGCAGGGATTTTCAGCCTGTGAGAGGCACCTGCTCGCAATTTTCTGGGCAGTCCAGTACTTTTCATATATTACCGGACTGAACCCCATCACCATTCTGACCGAACACACCCCCACCCAACTTTTACTGGACGGACGACTCAAGGACGGTACAGTAAGTCAAATAAGAGCAGCCAGGTGGACCCTTCTCTTGCAGGGACGGGACATCACTGTGAAAAGGACAAAGACACACACCTACTTAGCCGACAATTTACAGTACCCCGGAACCCCCCATGAATGTGAGATTATCTCTCCACACCACAACACAGGCCCCTTTATCGCTAAAACACCCCCCAGAAAGATAGATAATTCAACTCCGAGCCCCCCGCACACTGACACGTGTGAGCCCATAAAGATTTATGTGGATGGATCTTCCACAGTCTTGGATGGGAAGCACATAACAGGGTGCGGGATCTATGTCGAGGACGCACAGGGACGCGCACACGAGGAAATATTAAAACTACCCGGACACTTAGGCGCGCAGGCAGCAGAGCTCGCAGCCATTGCATATATAGTTGAGCACCCAGATTCCTTCCCCAGCCCAGCAGACATATACTCGGACAGCCTCTATGTCTGTAACAGCCTCACGGAATTTCTGCCCCTGTGGGAAGCAAGAGGATTTGTTTCCGCAGACGGAAAACCCCTCCCCTCAGCCCCATTGCTCCGCCATATTTTAGAAAAAGCCCAGAACAGAACCTTTGGGATCATCAAAGTCCGCAGCCACCATCATTCCTCCCTCCCGGAAATGTGAAAGCCGACGCACTGGCTAAAGCAGGTTCCAGACATGGATATTTTTGGAAACCCCCCGGAAGCGCGCCAGTGAGTGCAGTTCAGGTCACACAGACTAGAATCGAGGATCTAGTAGAGGCCCAGAAGCAGGACACCAATCTCAAGGAGATTGTAAAGGGAAGGTATCCCGCCTCCTACGAGAGGTTTAGAAATACACTGACCACACATGACGGTGTGGTGTTAAAGGACACCCTTTATGTGGTTCCTGAACAGGACAGGAACCAATTGATTTATTTGTTCCATGACAGTCATGGACATCAGGGAATCAATCCCACTACTGCCCATCTCAAACAGCTTTGTTGGTGGCCAAATTTAAAGGAAGATGTAAGCCATTACATAGAAAATTGTCTTATCTGTGCGCATAATAACCCCGACAGATATGCCAAAAAGGCCCAACTCAGCCACACCCGACCCGTTAATGGCCCCTGGACTAACCTCCAGATTGATTTTATAGGTCCATTGCCCCCCTGCAGGAATGGCTATAAATATGTACTTGTGGTCTATAGACACATTTACAAAATGGGTGGAAGCATTTCCAGCCCGCACAAACACTGCAAAAACCACAGCCAAGATTTTGACCCACCACATCTTTACAAGATGGGGACTCCCCCGCAGCATTGAATCTGACCAAGGTTCCCATTTTACAGGACGTGCCATGCAGGACGTCCTCACGATATTTGGCATCACCCAAAAATTCCACATAGCATACCACCCACAGTCGAGTGGTATCGTGGAGCGCATGAATCGGACCCTAAAAACCACCCTCAGAAAAATGGTCCAGCAGAACAACAACACTTGGGACTCAGTCCTCCCTTTTGCGCTGATGTTTTTGCGTAACACTATTTCTACTTCCACAGGCTACACCCTACACACCCTCATGACCGGACGCCCCATGAAAGGCACAGAATACTTGTTAGGCTTAGACCTGACCAGCCCCGAAGTAACGGCCCTCACACGCGAGAAGGCCGTGGAGCAATTAGTTGCAAATGTTAAAACGGCTTAGTTAGCAGCCGCAGTAAAATTGGGCACCAGAAAGAAACAGAGCAAGGCTTGCTTCGACAAGACAGTGCATGCGACTGAGTATGATATCGGACAGCAAGTGATGCTTTCTGTATATAACCCCAGCACATTCCTGCCACCTAAATACTCGGGTCCGTATTCCATTGCAGATAAAGTAAGCCCTTCCGTTTACAAAATAAAGTACCCCAATAGTAAGACTGCCTGGTTTCATATAAACCAGCTGAAGGTTTATGGAACACAGTCGAACCACGCACACCACGTCATGCTCGACGCAGCACACCACACCCCGCCCACAGCCAACGTAACCCTACCAACCCCCACCACGTCCAGCCCAGCCACGGACTCGAACCTCGACTCCACCCCCGAAATATACACTCCGCCCCGGAACACCCACAGACTGCAGCAGCAGAGACAGCGACTGTGACTCGGACGATAGCCTACTATCCCCATGCAACCGGACCCACACCCAGCGACTCCGACTACGATCCAAGTGATCCCTTCCTGATCACTTTCCTGAACAAACCCCACCACCGACCACCGAATCACACTGACGACCCCGATTTTGTCCCCACAACTAGATACCAATTATTGGCACCGTGACAACTCATACAGACTCGTCCGCAACGATGAGAGCGACTCCAACTCACACCATGCAGCCCTTTCAGCCCTAATCCACTCCAAGGTTTGGCACCCGGGAGAAGAGGACGACCTTAGGTCTGACTCCCAAACCGCCAACCCCTTTGCGACCCTGTTCGCAACCGAGAACTGAGGTGTCCAGATGATGTTTTAAAAGGAACCGCTTGGGAAAAGTGTTGTCCTTTCTGACGGAACCTGCAGAATGTTTTATGTTGTTTGTAAGTTTGTTAAATGTTGTATGTCCGACAGGAGAATAATTTTCTCACTGCCACACGCCTATTCGGCCGAAACCTCTGAGGACTTGCCTTCAGAGACTAACCGTTGCCACACGCTTGTTCAGAGGAACTAGCTTTTCAGCTGATACTTGTTCGGGTACCAGACGCCCGCTCGTAACTGTCCTTCTGGTTCGCAGGATAGAACCACTACGGCAGCCCCACCACGATGACTACATTTTTGCCCGTTCTTGTCGGTTGCTCAGGCAGTGGAGAAACGGCTTGAGACCTGCCCTGCCTGCGAACCCCCCTGCTGGTCAATCACGCTCGGGTAGGGGAGATACGGTATTGGTAGCCGTCCTACCCGGGGACTCCATCCACCTCTTACCCGTCGCGGCCCATACGCACCTCATTTGGCATTTTTCATTTCAAAACGTTTTGTTTCTTTAGGTAACCCTTAGGTTGCCGGCCATCTGCTATTTACATCCTGGAACATTTGGATGGTAAATCAGCACTGGTTTATTATTGGGAAGTGTACCGTGTCCTAAATTTTGTTTTTTTGAGAGAAAAAAAATGAGGGAGTCACACATAGTGACCAATTATAAAGGGAATAATTGGCACCAAAGGACAGACACACTAGCATACCAGATATTAAACGAAGATAGTTACAGATACCATGCTTGTTTCTACAGAACTCCAGAAGCTCCAGGACCGGAGAAAAGAAAGAAAGAGAAGGAAAGAGAACAGCCATGAGGACTTCCTTCATATTGATCAACATACTGTATATGGACATTTGGTTGCGCATGACCGCGAACCCCATGACTTCAAACCCCCCAGCCATTAATGTTTCACTGCCCCGCAGTTGGAGCCAGTGATGTAGGCATTGAAAGGGTTGAGGTCCTATCGATAAAGTTTTGGGAGTTCGGAAGTTAAAGAACAAAGGTGATAATCTCTTTTACACCGAATGCCACAGAGTGGTGAGTAGAGCAGCAGTAGATAAGGCGAGTTAATGTGTGAGAAATGGTTCAAGAGGCAAGACTTCGGACTCCTCAGGCATTGGGACCAAGAGTGGCCTGTGCAAGATGGAAGTGTTCAACGGGCCTGGAATCAAAGTTCTCACAGGAAAGTTAACCAGCGCCGTGGGGAAATAGGGGCAAAATGAGAATGAAGCATTTGAGGGTAGATAAAGGTGCAGAGTGCACTGGGAGAGATGAACAGCATTAGAATAAACAGGAGTTTGGAAATACGAAGGATCAGATGGAGGGGGGTAAAGTGGGGCAAACCAAGATGGGACAAAAACAGAAAATACAGGACAATCTCAGAAGATCTGACGCCAGCTGTTGAGAGAAAAGGGAGCCAACGTTTTGAGTCTGGATGGCTCTTTGTCAAGATGGTGTTGGACCACTGCTCTCTGTGATATACATTACTGACCTGGATTTTTGTTGAACAAAATTTCATTGAAAAAATGACTTGACTTCCGGTGATGACGTTGGGCTGCGCAGTCGCACGTCAAGTGGCTCTCCTCCCGTGGAATCGTAAAACAATCACTTTTTAACAAAGCTCGCCAAAAATCCCACAGATTTGTATGGTTAATCCCACAGGAGCGGGGGAGACAAAAAAAAATCAGGATAGTCACCTGGAACATCAGTGGACATAACGGACCAGTGAATAGATCCAGAGTCTTCACCTACCTAAGAAACATGAGAGCCAACATAGTCTTCCTCCAAGAGACACACCTGAGAGAGCAGGACCGACTGTGGGTAAGGAAGGTTGGGTGGGTCAGACCTACCATTCCTGCTATGGGACGAGGGCCAGGGGGAGTAGCGATTCTGATAAATAAGAGGATGATGTTTAAGGCGACGAAGACGGTGAAGGGCCCAAGGACGTCATGGTCAGCAGTGCCCCGGTAGCACTCGTTAACGTGTACGCTCCCAACTGGGACGACACAAAATTCATTAAAAAGACCATGACAAAAATCCCCATCATAGCGACGCACCGACTGATCATTGGGCGGGGGGGGGAGGGGGACTTTAACTGTGTACAGAACCCGCAGACAGACAGGTCAAACCCCAAAACGGGGATTGTCTCTAACATGGCGAAGGAACTCGGTCGCTTTATGGGGCAGATGGGGGCGGTGGCCCCATGGAGGTTCATCCCCCAGGAGAGAAGGAGTTCTCAATTTCCCCAGTACACAACGTATACTCAAGAATTGAAAATTGGTGCTCCCAAGGCTGGTCAAGGCGGAGTACTCCGCAATCGTAATCTCCGACCACGCTCCATATTACATGGATGTGAGGTTGGAGTCAGGCAGTGGCCACCGTCCCATGTGGAGGTTGGACGCTGCACTACTAGCCAACTAGGCTTCCAGCGAGAGGGTAGCACAGGCCATAGCTGAGTATATGAAAACAACCAAAACGAGGAGGTCTCACCCACCACATTCTGGGAGGCGCTAAAGGCCGTGATTAGAAGGGAAATTACCGCCTTTAAAGCGCCAAGTGACAGAGAGGAGAGGTAGGCAGCAGCTGGTCGACTCCATACTGGAGGTAGACTGTAAATACTCCGAGGCCCCGACCGTAGAACTCCTGGCAGAGAGGAAAAAGCTACAAATGGACTTTGACCTGCTCTCCAAGAGGAAAACGGTGCACCAACTCCACCAGGCACTAGGAACTCTATACGAACATGGGAATAAGCCAGCTGCCTGTTAGCGTACCAGCTGAGGAAGCAGACAGCCACCAGCGAGATCGCGCAAATTAGGGACAACAGAGGCGCGCTAGAAACAGACTCAGACAAGGTTAACAAAACCTTCGAGGACTTTTACCTGGACTGTACCCTCCGGAACCCCTAGCAGGGGACTCGGAGATTAAACAGTTCCTCGATGGACTGGACATGCCAGTTGTGGGGGAGGAAAGAAAACAGGGCCTGGAAGCACCACTAGAACTGGGAGAGATCATGGAAAGTATAAGCTCAATGCAGGTGGGGAACGTACTGGGACCAGACGGATTCCCGGCAGACTTCTACAAAATATTTGTGACAGCACTGGCCCCGCACCTGTGGGAAATGTTCACAGACTCATTGGCGAGAGACACACTGCCACCTCGGCTCGCACCAGCCTCAATCTCGCTAATACCCAAGAAAGACAAAGACCCAACTGAATATGGTCCATACAGACCCATCTCATCACTAAACATAGATGCCAAAATATTGGCCAAGCTCCTAGTCAAAAGGCTGGAAGACTGCGTACCAGAGTTGGTCGCAGAGGATCAAACGGCCTTTGTCAAAGGTAGACAGCTAACATCGAACATCAGGCGCCTGCTGAATGTGATCATGACCCCATCCGAGGAGAGAAAATACCTGAGGTGATCGTCTCCCTGGACCCAGAAAAGACCTTCGACAGAGTTGAGTGGAGGTGCTGTAGCAGTTCGGGCTCGGAACAGGATTCATCTCGTGGGTGAAGCTCCTGTACAATGCTCCCATGGCGAGTGTATGGACAAACAACATCAGCTCCCAGTGCTTCCAGCTGCACAGGGGCACCAGGCCTGGACACCCACTGTCCCTGCTGCTGTTTGACCTAGCGATCGAACCATTAGCGATCGCGCTCAGAACAGCAAAGAACTGGAGGGGGATCCAAACAGGAGGCAGAGAGCATAGAGTTTCGCTCTACGAGGATGGCCTGTTCCTCTACGTCTCAGACCTACAAAGCAGCATAGAAGGAATCATCACGCTCCTGAAGAGTTTGGTGACTTCTCGGACTGCAAACTCAACATGAGCAAAAGCGAGATTTTCCTGGTGAACCCGCAAGGGGGAGGAGGAGCACTGGTGGGACTGCCATTTAAACAAGCTCGACACAAATTCCGCTATCTGGGGATCCAAATCGCTTATGACGGGACGGGGGTCCACAAATGGAACCTAATCAGTCTGACAGAGGAAATCAAAAAGGACCTGCAAAGATGGAACACACAGACAATCAAAATGAACCTACTGCCCAGGTACCTCTTCCTACTAAGATCCATCACGATCAATATCTCCCCAGGCCTTTTTTAATTAACTGGACAAATTAATCATGGCGTTATATTTGTTGGGGAAGGAATGCTAGGATTACAAAGAAGGTCCTGCAGAAAACAAAATCAAGGGGAGGGCTAGCCCTCCCAAACCTACAATTCTACCACTGGGCAACGACAGCGGAAAGAGTGATGGGATGGATAAAGGAGCCAGAAGCCGAGTGGGTGGGCGCGGAGACCTCCTGCAAGGGGACCTCTCTCCAGGCCTTCGCCACAGTGGCACTCCCATCCCCACCCAAGAAACATTCCAGCAGCCCAGTGGCGATAGCCACTGTCCAGACTTGGAGCCAATAACGGCAGCAATTCGGACTGACCAAAATGTTCGACAAAGCCCCCATCTGCAATAACCACAGGTTCACGCCACGGAGGTGGAGGACAGATGTGAGCGGTGCCAAGAAGGCCCAGCCATCCATGCCCACAGGTTTTGGTCTTGCCCCAGACTAGCTGGGTACTGGACAGCCTTCTTCAAGGCAATGTCCAAAGTGGTGGGGATGAGGGTGGAGCCATACCTGAAAGTGATGGTCTTCGAGGTATCAGACCAGCCAGATCTCTTCATGGGGAGGATGGCGGACACCCTTGCCTTTGCCTCCCTGATCGCCTGCCATAGAATCTTGCTCGGCTGGTGATCAGCACCACCCAAAGCTGCAGACTGGCTGTCCGACCTATCAGAATTTCTCCAAATGGAGAAAATCAAATTTACCATCCATGGGTCGGAAGGGACTTCCTCAAAATATGGGAGCCATTCACCATGATCTGTCAGTGGCCAACACATAAATAAGTAGCCAGTAGCCAGGAAGAAATAGCCAGGACAAGATAGAAAGAGGAACGTAAGGGAGGACCCGGGGGGGCGCAAAATGAGGTACATAGATGAGGTACACAAGGGAGCACAGGGGAAGATAACAGCGCCAGCAACCACAGCACGACGAGAGAACGTAAGGAAAAACAGGAAGGAGAAACAAGCAATTGCCGAGGCAACTGCACAAAAGAATATAAAAAACATTAGGGGGCACCACCCAGGTACCCCCTCCACCCTAGTTAGATGATCTGTAAAAAGAAAGAGAAAATGGAAGAGGGAAGGAAGGACTCCCTGTCCTGTTATATTTCCTAGATCCTATGTATTTTGCTTTGCGATGTATATACCTGTATTTATAACATGTACAAAACCCAATAAAATACTGTTTTTTTTAAAAGAAAGACTTGCTTTATATAGCACTTTTCACTGAATGTCTCAGAGTGCTTTATAGTCAATTGGAAGTATAGTCACTTTTGTAACGTAGAAAATGCAGCAGCCACTATACGCACAGCGAACATCAGTAAACAGCAATGCAATAATGACCAGATCATCTGTTTTTGTGATGTTGATTGAGGGAGGAACGTGAGCCAGGATACCAGGGTGAACTCCCCTGCTCTTTGAAATAGTGCCATAGATCCACCCGAGCAGCCAGATGGGGGCCTTGGTTTAATATCTCATCTCAAAGACGGCACCATTGATACTGCAGTTATTTCCTCAGTACCGCACTGGAGATTCAGCTTTGATTTTAAAGTTTCACACAATATTAGATATTATACTAAACAGTGGGGAGGATAGTAGAAGCCTTCAGAATGACACACAGACTGGTGAAATGAGCTGACATTGGGAGGATTAAATTTAGCACACACAAGAGAAGAATGAGAAGACAGAATGTGAACAAATGGTACAATTTTAAAGTGGATGCAGGAGCAGAGACCTCAGCATGTATGTAGACAAATCTTTGAAGCTAGCAGGAAAATGTGAAAAAGTTGCTTTATTCTCCTGGGAATTAAGTTAGGCACCTGCTGAAGTATTACGTCCAATTCTGGGCAGCACCCTTGAGAAAGAATGTCTCGGCATTAGAGAGATAGGACCCTGTAACGTACTGAAGATCAGGTAGACTTTGGAGTGCATATCCACAGATCTCTGAAGATGGTAGGGCAGATACATATGGTTAAGAAGTCATGGGATACTTGCCTTTATCGATCGAGGCATAGAATACAAGAGCAAGGAGGTCATGTTGGAACTGTATAAAATGCTGGTCAGGTCACAACTGGAGTACTGTGTGCAGTTCTGGTCACCACATTAGAGGAAAGCTGTGATTGCATTGGAGAGGGTGCAGAGATTTATCAGGATGCTGCCTGGGATGGAGGGTCTGAGCTATGAGGAGAGATTGGACAGGCTGGGACTGGTTTCCTTGGAGCAGCAATGGTTGAGAGGTAACCTGATAGAGGTGTATAAGATTATGATGTGCATATTTGGGGTGGATAGAAAGGTGGGGGACTGGCAGGTTATGATTTGGAATGCACTGCCTGAAAGAAGCAGAATGATTAATAACTTTCAAAAGGGAAAGATTCACAGGGGTACGCAAGAACAAGGGAGTGGGATTAATTCAATAGCTTTTTCAAAGTGTTAGCATGGGCTGAATGGCCTTCTCCATCAATGATTGTGAGAGATTGCATTTATATGGCATATTTAGTATAGGACAGAGCAAAGACCGAGCAGTAGAGAAAGGAAAGAGAAAGGTAGCTGAATTTGTAGTCTAATAGTGAAGAGAGACACCAAAATAGAATTATTCCAAGCACTAGGACTGAGATAGCTAGAGTGCACCACCAAAAGTCGAACAGAGAGAGAAGGTGGGAACAACATAGAACATAGAAAATACAGCACAGAACAGGCCCTTCGGCCCACGATGTTGTGCCAAACTTTTGTCCTAGATTAAGAACAAATCAATCTACATCCCATCATTCTACCGTAATCCATGTACCTATCCAATAGCCGCTTGAAGGTCCCTAGTATTTCCGACTCAAACACTTCCACAGGCAGTGCATTCCATTGGCCCACAGGAGGCCATTCAACCCCTTGAGCCCATATCCGTCACTCAGATCGTGCCTGGTCTGGATCTCAAATCCATCTACCCACCTTGGTGATTTTTAAGACTTTGGCCTCGGCCTCATCAGACTTTCAAGAGTGATCATTTCAGATTCCCACTACCCTTTGTATGAAGAAGTGTTTCTTGATGTCACACCCTAGTGCTATTTGTAAGGTTATGCCCACTTGTTCTGGACTCCCCACTGGAAGAAATTGTTTCTCCCTCTGTACGCTACCAAATAATTTATACATTGTCCCTTAGGGAGGTACTGTGCTGCATGGCTCACGGGTCTAGGAGTATGACTCTTGCTTAGAAATTTTCATTGAATTGTTCATGACTTGATGCTGGCAGGCAGCCTGACAGAACCAAGATGGAGAGGTGACTAAAAGGTGGAAGCTTGGATTCTCTCATTCCTCATTACACAATTGGTCTTATGGAAGATGTCACTGGGGGGCAAAATGTAAATGACAAAAAGGGTGGGGACCGACGGTGAGGCCTTACTGTACAGCAGATGTAGGCACATATATAGTATGGAGAAACCATAGCTGTACATGTGTCTATGTACATAAACATTAGGAGTAGCCTGCTCTCCCATTTGTTAAGATCATAGCTGATCCGATTGTGGTCTCCACTTTCCTGTTCACTACCTACACCTTTTGATTCTCCTGTCAGCTATGGCAGATAGGAAGTGCAGCACGATGGCACAGTGGTTAGCACTGCTGCCTCATGGCGCTGAGGATCCAGATTCGATCCTGGCCCCAGGTCACTGTCCATGTGGAGTTTGCACGTTCTTTTGTTTTTATGAATTTAGAATTCCAAATTATTTTTTTTTCCAATTAGGGGGCAATTTAGCATGGCCTATCCACTTAAGCTGCACACCTTTTTGGGTTGTGGGGGTGAAATCCACGCAAAGTCCACACGGACAGTGACCCAGGGCCGGGATTCAAACCCGGGTCCTCAGCGCCGCAGTCCCAGTGCTAACCACTGCGCCACCGTGCAGCCCTAAGTTTGCATATTCTCCCCGTGTCTGCATGGGTCTCACCCCCACAGCCCAAAAAGGTGGGCAGGGTAGGTAAATTGGCCACACTAAATTGCCCCTTAATTGGAAAAAAAAGGAATTGGGTACTCTAAATTTTAAAAAGCTAAGGCAGATAGGTGTGTAACCATGCAAGGACACTCTGCAGATATGTGACCGTGATTGAGGACCAAATTTAGGGTTGCAGAGGTCCCAAAGGATATTGATCGAAAGACAGAAGCTCCATCTGCGGAATGCCAGAAGTGACAGACTGAGGACCAGGTGGAAATTAAGACAATAAAGTCAGAACCAAGTGAGCCATTTAATAGGTTGATATTAATTTACAAAACAGAAGACCCCAGGGTTTATCTCTGGTTTCTACTGCAAAAGGTTTGCAGTAAGGTGGGATCCCTGGGCGAGAGAAGATAAATTTCAGCCAGGTATTTCTATATAGTGACTTCTACTGGGAGTTAGATGAGGACATGATCTGTATTAGCTGTGGTGTGCGCGGTGAGCTGCTGACATACACTATCGGCTTATACAGGATAGCCACTGAGGTGAGAGATAAATAGGCTGCCAGTGCCTGCACCATGCAAAAAACAAATATTTCAGGTTGAGGAGAAAAAACACACAAAAAAAGCAAAAGCTTTGATTTCAAACATCTCCACGTTCACACTCACTGGTCCTAGTGAGAAAAGAAAGACTGGCAGTTACATAGTAACAACCTCAGAACACCCCGAAGCGTTTTACAGCCAATAAATAATCTTGAAGTGTAGTCACTGTTCTACTTAGGAAATATGGTGGCCAATCTAAAATTAACGACCAGAGTATCTGTTTTAGGAATGGGACAATTCTCCTGCTTTTCTTCAGAATAATGCAGTCGGGATTTTTCCACATGCATCTGAAGGCTATGTTGTTGAATATGTTCAAGGCTGACTTCCGGTTGTGGCTATGCCGAGGTAGGTCGCACGTTCGGCAGCTCCCGCCGGGAACGGACCTTTGGGCTCTTCAGAGGGGCCCCAACGGGAATTGTTCGATGGCTTCCAGTGTGGGAAGGTGACAGCAAGGTCCCCCAGACATTATATGGATTGGACCAGGAGTGGAGCGGTTAAAAAAATGATCCTGGTGCAGCGAAATGTGCGAGGGAGGAAAAGCAAGATGGCGGCGGGTGGAGACCAAGCAGCGTGGGCGCAGTGGTCGCAGGAGTTTCTTAAACGCTGCTTTGAGGAGCTGAGAACAGAAATGCTGGCATCAATGAAGGTGGCGATTGAGAAGCTAGTGGAGACCCAGAAGGCCCAAGGGGCAGCAAACGGGAGGTGCGGCAAAAAGCCTCGGAGGACGAGATCTTGGGCCTGGCGGTGAAGGTGGAGGCGCACGAGGCGCTGCACAAGAGGTGGGCGGAAAAATTCGAGGACATGGAGAATAGGTCGAGGAGGAAGAATCTTCAGATTCTGGGTCTCCCTGAAGGAGTGGAGGGGCCCGATACCGGGGTATATGTGAGCACAATGCTCAATTCGCTGATGGGCGCGGGAGCTTTCCCGAGGCCCCTGGAGCAGGATGGGGCTCATCGGGTCCTGGCAAGGAGACCCAAAGCCAACGAGCCACCAAGGGCTGTAGTGGTGAGGTTCCACCGCTTTATGGACAGAGAGTGTGTCCTGAGATGGGCCAAAAAAGAGCGGAGCAGCAGGTGGGAGAACACTGAGATCAGAATTTACCAGGACTGGAGTGCGGAGGTGGCTAAGAAGAGAGCTGGTTTCAACCGGGCTAAGGCGGTGCTCCATCGGAAGGGGGTGAAGTTCGGGATGCTCCAGCCAGCGCGATTGTGGGTCACGTTCCAAGATCGGCACCACTATTTTGAAACGCCTGATGAGGCATGGAACTTTATACAGACTGAAAAGTTGGACTCAAATTGAAGGTTTGTCGAGGAGGGATGGTTGCTGTGTTTACTGTGTTTGGGGAATGTTCTTTTTGTTTGAGTGCTGGGTGGGGATGGGTGAATGGATTTTGATGTGAGGGCTGTGGGAGAGTGTGGGCGTCGGTGTTGGAGGGGCAGGGCCCCACGGAGGAAGAGGGGCGTGGAGGCCTGGTGATGGGGAGTTGGGGTAAGGCTGCAAAAAGGAGCTGAGCCGGAGGGGGCGGGGCCGGCTCAGGAAAGCGCGAGCTTTTTCCCGCGTTAGGGAAGGATGGGGCCGGGGTGGGGAAGGGCGGTGCTGGAGAGGAGCGCACACTGACTGCCAAGGCGTGGGGGGATTCTCAAACTGGGGGGTCGATGGAATGGCGGGAGAGGCCGGGGTCAGCAGGAGTCAGCTGACTTATGGGAGTGTCATGGGGGGAGCAAAATGGCTAGATGAGGATCTAGCGGGGGAGAGAGGGGCGGGGGGGGGGGGGGGGGGGGGGGAACTGGGTTGCTGCTGCATTGGCCAAAGGGGAGCTGGAAGTAGGAGAGGTAGTCGGGGCAGGGGTCCGCCGCCTGGGGGACTGGAGGGTGCGGGAGGCGCGGGCACGTGGCTGGCCTAGAAAAGGAAATGGCTAGTCGGCAGGGGGGGGCGAGTAGCCCCCCGATCCGGCTGATAACTTGGAATGTGAGGGGCCTGAACGGGCCGGTCAAGAGGGACCGGGTATTCGTGCACTTAAAGGGACTGAAGGCAGATGTGGTTATGCTCCAGGAGACACATCTGAAGGTGGCAGATCAGGTTAGGCTGAGAAAGGGATGGGTAGAGCAGGTCTTTCATTCAGGGCAGGATGCGAAGAACAGAGGGGTTGCAATACTAGTGAGGAAGCGGGTGTCGTTCGAGGCACTGAATATTGTAGTGGATAATGGAGGTCGATATGTGATGGTAAGTGGTAGGTTGCAGGGGGGTGCGGGTGGTACTGGTGAACGTATATGCCCCAAATTGGGATGATGCCGGATTTATGAAACACATACTGGGTCGGATTCCGGATCTGGAGGTAGGAAGCTTGAAAATGGCGGGGGGAGACTTTAACGCGGTGCTGGACCCAGCACTGGACAGTTCTAGGTCCAGGACGGGTAAGAGGCCGGCTGCGGCCAAGGTGCTCAGGGAGTTTATGGACCAGATGGGGGAAGTGGATCCATGGAGGTTTGCGAGGCCGCTGGCCAGGGAATTTTCCTTCTTTTCCCACGTCCATGGAGCCTACTCCCGGATAGATTTTTTCCTTTTGAGTAGGGCGCTAATCCCGGAAGTGGAGGGAACGGAATATTCGGCCATAGCCATCTTGGACCACGCCCCGCATTGGGTGGAGCTGGAGTTGGAGTTGTGGCGCCTTGATGTGGGACTGTTGGCGGATGAGGGGGGGTGCGGGCGGGTGCGGGGGTGTATTGAAAGATATTTGGAGGCCAACGACAACGGGAGATGCAGGTGGGGGTAGTCTGGGAGGCATTGAAGGCGGTGGTCTGGGGAGAGCTATCTCCATTAGGGCCCACAGGGAGAAGAGAGAGGGGAGGGAGAGGGGGAGGTTGGTGGGGGAGATTTTAAGGGTGGGCAGGAGGTATGCAGAGGCCCCTGAGGAGGGGCTACTTAGGGAGCGACGGAACCTCCAGATGGAATTCGACCTGTTGACCACGGGGAAAGCGGAGGCACAGTGGAGGAAAGCGCAGGGTGCGACGTATGAGTATGGGGAGAAGGCGAGTCGGATGCTGGCACATCAGCTTCGTAAGAGGGAGGCAGCGAGGGAGATTGGTGGAGTTAAGGATAGAGGGGGGAATACGGTGCGGAGTGCGGTGAGAATAAACAAGGTATTTAGGGACTTGTTTGGGGATCTGTACAGGTCTAAGCCCCCAGCGGGGTGGAGGGGATGCGACGATTCCTCGATCAGCTGAGGTTCCCGAGGTTGGAGGAGGAGGAGGTGGCTGGTTTGGGGGCGCCAATTGGGCTGGAGGAGCTGGTTAAAGGATTGGGGAGCATGCAGGCGGGGAAGGCCCTGGGGCCAGATGGGTTCCCGGTTGAATTCTACAGAAAATACGTGGACGTGCTGAGTCAGTTGCTAGTGAGGACTTTTAATAAGGCGAGGGAGGTGGGGACCTTGCCCCCGACAATGTCCAGGGCGCTGATTTCTTTGATCTTGAAGTGGGTCAAGGATCCATTGCAATGTGGGTCGTATAGACCGATCCCGCTCCTCAATGTTGATGCTAAGTTGCTGGCGAAGGTGCTGGCCATGAGAATTTAGGACTGTGTCCCGGGGTGATTCATGAGGACCAGACGGGATTTGTGAAGGGTAGGCAGCTAAATACAAATGTGTGGAGGCTCCTCAATGTGATTATGATGCCCTCGGTGGAGAGGGAAGCGGAGGTAGTGGCAGCTCTGGGCGCGGAGAAGGCCTTTGACCGGGTGGACTGGGAGTATCTTTGGGAAGTGTTGCGGAGGTTTGGGTTCGGGGAGGGGTTCATCAGTTGGGTCAGGCTGCTATATAGAGCCCCAGTGGCGAGTGTGGCTACGAACCGACAGAGGTCGGAGTACTTTCGGCTGTACCGGGGGACGAGGCAGGGGTGCCCCTTATCCCCCTTGTTGTTTGCACTGGCAATTGAGCCGCTGGCCATGGCACTGAGGGAGTCCAGGAAATGGAGGGGACTGGTCTGAGGGGGAGAGGAACATCGGGTGTCGTTGTATGCCGACGACCTAGCGTGGCGGATCCAGTGGCGGGGATGGCAGAGGTCATGCGGATCCTTCGGGAGTTTGGGGGCTTTTCGGGGTATAAACTCAATGTAGGGAAGATTGAGCTCTTTGTGGTGCATTCAGGGGACCAGGGAAGGGGGATAGACGAGCTACCGCTGAAGAGGGCGGAAAGGAGCTTTCGGTACCTAGGGATCCAAGTAGCTAGGAGTTTGGGGGTCCTGCACAAGCTCAATTTGACGCGGTTGGTGGAGCAGATGGAGGAGGATTTTAAAAGATGGGATATGCTGCCACTTTCATTGGCAAGTAGGGTGCAGTCGGTCAAAATGACGGTCCTCCCGAGGTTTCTCTTTGTGTTCCAGCGCCTTCCCATTATGATCCCCAAGGCCTTTTTCAAACGGGTAAGCAGGAGCATCATGGGATTTGTGTGGGCGAATAAGACCCCGAGGGTGAAGAGAGTGTTTCTGGAGCGTAGCAGGGACAGGGGGGGGCTGGCGCTGTCGAATTTGTGTGGCTATTATTGGGCAGCCAATGTGGCGACGATCCGTAGTGGGTAATGGAGGGAGAGGGGGCGGCGTGGAGGAGGCTAGAGATGGCGTCCTGTGTGGGCACGAGCCTGAGGGCGCTGGTGACGGCACCGCTGCTGCCCTCACCGACAAGGTGCACCACGAGTCCGGTGGTGGCGGCGACTCTGAAGATCTGGGGGCAGTGGAGGCGACACAGGGACGAGCTGGGAGCCTCGGTTTGGTCTCCAATTCGGGAGAATCATCGGGAAGGATGGATGGGGGGTTTCGGAGCTGGCATCGGGCAGGGATTAGACCTGTTCATCGATGGGACGTTTGCGAGCCGAGGGGAGCTGGAGGAGAAGTTTGGGCTACTCCCGGGAAACACTTTCCGGTACATGCAAGTGAGGGCGTTTGTGAGGCGGCAGGTGAGGGAATTCCCGCTGCTTCCGGCATGTGGGATACAGGACAGGGTGATTTCGGGTGTATGGGTTGGAGAAGGCAAGGTTTCGGCGATTTACCAGGAGCTGAAGGAAGAGGAGGAGGCCTCGGTGGAGGAATTAAAGGGCAAGTGGGAGAAGAAGCTTGGGGAAGAGATAGATGAGGGTCTGTGGGCTGATGCCCTGAGTAGGGTTAATTCTTCCTCCTCTTGCGCCAGGCTCAGCCTGTTACTCACAGAGCGCATATGACAGGGGCGAGGTTGAGTAGGTTCTTTGGGGTGGAGGATAGATGTGGGAGGTGCTCGGGGAGCCCGGCAAATCACGTCCATATGTTCTGGTCGTGCCCGGCGCTGGATGGGTTTTGGGGGGGTTTTGCGAGGACTATGTCCAAGGTGGTGAACGCCTGGGTCAAGTCGAACTGGGGATTGGCATTATTTGGGATATCGGACGAGCCGGGAGTGCAGGAGGTGAAAGAGGCCGGTATTCTGGCCTTTGCATCCCTGGTAGCCCGGCGGAGGATTTTGCTACTGTGGAACGATGCGAAGCCCCCTTGTGTGGAAGCTTGGATCAATGACATGGCAGGGTGCATCAAGCTGGAGAGGATAAAGTTTGCCTTGTGAGGGTCTGTGCAGGGGTTCCTCAGGCGGTGGCAACCGTTCCTAGACTATCTCGCGGAGCGTTAGGAGGAAGTCAGCAGCAGCTCAAGGGCGGGGGGGGGGGGGGTGGAGAGGGAGGGGGGGTTCTTTTGGGGTGGCGTTTGGGTGAAGGTGAGGGGGGGGTTTTCCTATTTGCGTTTTTAAATGTTATATGGGGGGTTATTGTATATGGGGGAAATCCAATGTATAATTTCTGACTGTTGTGTTCTTGTTTCTTTTTGTTGGGGGGAGGGTTTTGTTGAAAATTTGTTGAATAATTTGAATAAATATATATTTTTTAAAAAGCGTATGTTCAAGGCTGAGATAGGCTTGATCAGTAAGGGAATCAAGGGTTATGGGAATGAGGTGGGAAAGTGGAGTTGAGGATTATATCAGAACAGCCATGATCTCATTGAATGGCAGAGCAGACCCGATGGGCCGAATGGTCTATTTCTACTCCCACGTCTCGTGCTCTTATGAAAGAAAATTACAAATGGTAATGGTCTCAGGATCAGAGTTTAAATCCATAACCTTCCAATTGAGGGGTGAGACTGCTACTCTTCAGGCACTGCTCACTCTTCTACTGAATAAATGCATCTCCCTCCAGCCACTGATGCATGCTGTGAAATAATTGAGTCATTACATGGTACCTGGAGGATGCGTAAAGGATTCACGAGAATGGTTCCATAGGCAAGGAATTTTGGTTTTGAAGTTAGATTGGAGAAAAAGAGGCTGAGAGAAAATTTGAAAGATATTCAAAATCATGAAGGCCAGATTGGGAGAAAATATCTCCACTTGAAAAAGGACTGAGAATGATTGGCATAAGTAGCAAAAGTGATGTGAGGAAAAAATGTTTTCATGCAGCAAGTTGTTGAGGTGTGGAATGCACAGCCTGAGAGTGGGGTGACGGTAGATTCAATCGAAGCGTTCCAAAGGGAACCAGATTATCTGAAAAGGAAGAATGTGAAGGTTTATGGGGAGACGGTGAGGGAATGGAAATAAGTGTATTGGTCATTCAGAGTCAGTGCAGACACCTTAACCAAAAGACACCTTAACATTGGGCAGCACGGGAGCACAGTGGTTAGCACAGTTGCTTCACTGCTCCAGGGTCCCAGATTTGATTCCCGGCTTGGGTCACTGTCTGTGCGGAGTCTGCACATTCTCCTCATGTCTGCGTGGGTTTCCTCCGGGTGCTCCGGTTTCCTCCCACAGTCCAAAGATGTGCAGGTTAGGTGCATTGGCCATGATAAATTGCCCTTAGTGTCCAAAAAGATTGGGTGAGGTTACTGGGTTACGGGTGTGGGCTTAAGTGGGGTGCTAATTCCAAGTGCAGACTCGATGGGCCGAATGGCCTCCTTCTGCACTGTAGATTCTATGATTGGCCATGCTAAATTGCCCTTGATGTCCAAAAAAAGTTAGAAGAGGTTATTGGGATAGGGTGGAAGTGAGACCATAAGTGGGTCGGTGCAGACTCGATGTGCCGAATGGCCTCCTTCTGCACTGTATGTTCTTTTCATCGAAGCTGAAATATGTGTCCCCTTCACACCTTGTAGAGGAAGTAGCTGGGGACTGACCGCAAGAGGGCGCAGCCTGTGCATGGTCCTCCAACACAGCAGGGGGCGCTGTCTACAGAAGAGCGGTGCAGCTCTTGCTAGCGGCGCTGCTTCTTTGTTTGCGGCCCTGTGCTCCGCGCCGGAGGCTCGAGTTCCTGCCTCATGCCGGTAGACACCAAGCGGGTGCGGGGCCCGGAAGAATCCCAGTCGCCGCTGCTGTTTGTGAGGGCCGATGCGGGTGCGAAGCCCAGGTCTTTGCAGCACCGGACGGACGGGCGATCGGCGGCCGAGCCGAGGCCGGTGTTTGCCCGGGCCGGGCTGGTGAGCCAGGCGGACGGCTCGGTGTACGCGGAGTACGGACGGAGCAAGGTGCTGTGCGCCGTGTACGGACCCCGAGAGAGCGACAGGAAGGAGGAGCGGCGCCTGAGCGGGGCCACCCTGGGCTGCGAGTTCAGGTGGGAGCGCGAACGCGGGGTGATGTGGGCGCACCCCCCCCGGGGGTAGGGGTGTGCCCCCTGCCCCCTTGTAGGGTGTAAACAGCGTAACCAAAGATAATACTGCCAACCCCCACCTTCCCGAACGTTCAATGGCAACAAATTCTCGGAAGTGCATAATCAACAGCCCCCAGGAATTGTAAACCCTTCATCCCCTTCATCCCAGACTTCACCTTTCCGAGAGTCAAAAGAAATTCGAGTAGCCCCCCCCCCCCCCCCGCCAAGCATACAGGATGGAGAAGCGAACCTCCACCCCAACAGGGCAGCAGAGAAGCACAAGTCATTAGCACTGTGGCTTCACCGCGCCAGGGTCCCAGGTTCGATTCCCTGCTGGGTCACTGTCTGTGCGGATTGTCTGCGTGAGATTTCCTCCGGGTGCTCCGTTTCGTCCCACAGCCCAAAGACGTGCAGGTTAGGTGGATTGGCCATGATAAATTGCCCTTAGTGACCAAAAAAGGTTAGATGGGGTTATTGGGTTACGGGGATAGGGTGGAAGTGGGGGCTTAAGTGGGTCGGTGCAAACTCGATGGGCCGAATGGCTTCCTTCTGCGCTGTATATTCTATGACCCGCCTCCGGGTAATCAGCGAGGCAAAAACTAACATCTGCACCAGCAACTGCCTGCCGCCCGAGCTGGTCCGACCCCCCCCCCACCCCGAATATGGCTTCTAGAGGTCCTGGTTCCAAGTTCACGAGCACTACCCCCGAGGTGACCCTGAAAAAACTCCCTCCAACAAACCCCTCACATTCCACGTAACTATCCTGACCGGGGGTCTCACTCACCCCCTCCCCTCCTATCCACCAGCCTCATAACTGGGCTTGGCCTGCCCCGTCCCATTGTTACCATCGAACCCCCCCCCCCCCTTTCAGAATCCTGCTATCCACTTCCTCTCGAAAACACCTCACCCAGTATCAGTCCCCTCCCCCAACTTTTCACACCTCCTAGGCTCATCGAAACCTGTTCTACCAGGCTCTGGTGGCCACAGCCCCTCCCCCCATCACACTGCCGTTCATTGGCCAGCTTGAGCTAGCCAGTGTGGAGGCCCCAGCCCAGGCTTCACTCTCCTCCAATCCCCTGCTCCCTGCCTGGTCCCAGGAAGCACAGTAAGAAGTCTTACAACACCAGGTTAAAGTCCAACAGGTTTGTTTTGAATCACTAGCTTTCGGAGCGCAGCTCCTTCTTCAGGTCACCTGAGGAAGGTTGGACTTTAACCTGGTGTTGTAAGATTTCTTATTGTGCTCACCCCAGTCCAACGCCGGCATCTCCACATCATGGTCCCAGGAAAACAAATCCCCTTCAACACACAACCCCAGTGTAAGCACCCCTCCCCCCTCCCCCCCCCCCCCCCCCCAAAGAACCATCTATGCAAAAGAAAATCCCAACTCTTACCTTGTCCAAATAGGCAACATCAACTCATTTAGCACATTTAACATGCAGTGCAAAATAGAGCTGCATACACTCCTCCACACCCCCTACCCTCAATCCAAGACAAATCCTCAGACCCATTTCTCACTTCTGCCCCAGTCCTTCACAAACGCCTGCGCCGCTTCCACCGTCTCAAAGTAAAAAATCTTTGGAGTTGTAGTTCACCCTCAATGTAGCTGGGTACATTACGCCGAACCACACCTGCTGTTATACACTCGACCGAAGGCCTCCTCGCCAACTTCATAGTAAGGTCCTAGTATATACGTATACCAGCTTCAGCCCACTGCGCCTCCTGCTTCTGCTTTGCCCAACACAGGACCTTCTCCTTCACGCAGTACCTACAGAAACAAATAATCGCTGCTCTTGGGGGCTCATTCGCCTTTGGTTTAGGCCTCCATGCCCTTTGATCCAGTTTGTACTGAGAGGGAGCTTCCCCCTCCGCCAACATCTTGGCAAAATACTCTGTCGGCCTCGGGCCCTCCACCCCTTCGGGCAGGCCCACGACCCTCAGATTTTGCCACCTAGATCTCTTTTCCAGGTCCTCCGCTATGGCTCGCAAACTCTTGTTGGCCTCCGCCACCCCCTGCATCTCCTCACCCATCGAAGAGAGCTGATCACTGTGTTGCGACAAGGCCTCTTCCACTCCCTTCAGTTTCTCACCCTGCTCCCGCACCTCGGCTGATGCCTTTGACACCGCCGCCTTCACTGGGGTCATCGCCTCCCCCACCAGCACCTTCAATACTGCCATCATCTCAGTGTGCTTTGCAAACTGTTTTTCAAGTTCCACGACCATCACCTCGGTCATCTTTTCTGCTGTGAACAATGGGGCTCCACACAGCCTCCGCCATCCTTCCAGTTGCTGAGCCGACCATTCCACTCAACGGCGGACCTTCATTTGCCCCCATCTTCACGGCAGCTTTCCTTTGGGTTTTGGACATCTTGCTTCCTTATGTCTTCCTGCACTTATTTAACCAAAAATTGCCCCTGAGACAGGGCATTAAATTCTAAAAAAAATCAAGCCTCGAGCAGGAGCCACCCAACGTGCGACCTCCTCCTACATGCCGTCACCGGAAGTCTAGATTATTTCTATCTACTTTTTAGTTTGTTTGAAAGTGTTTTCTTTTCCTACACTACTACATACTATCTTGAACTGAGCATCAAAACACTGATCAAAATGTTTAATGTTTATTACCTCACATTATCAGCACAAGTATTGGGGACAAACATTGCAGCAACTCCTTTGCCCTCTGCACAGATTTCCCACTCTCAGCAACCTGGCCACTCAGTGGGACATTAGACAGAATGCTCCAGCTGGGGCCTAACCTGTACTATGTAGAGATTTAGCACCTTTCTACTCTGTGTCTCATGGAATTCTGCCCTGTCAGAAACTCTGGTGGGAGCGGAGTCATTAAAAGGGAATTAAAAGAAAAGCTGGGTAATTGGAGAGCAGGGACAGTTGCTTGATGGTCAATGGGGAAATGGTGAATTGAATATGGAGATTGTGAAGGAACTCCTGGAGCCAGGAGATTGGTGTTCAATTCCCCAAATTGGCTGAGATGCCTGGTTTGATTGTGTGTACCCCAATGCTTCATCATAAATCTGGACCCCGGCTCACATCAACACATTGAGAAACAAGGTTGTGTTTGAAATAAATGAGAATTATTGCTGTACAGAAGGAGGGTATTTGGCCCGTTGTTCCTGAAAGCGCTATCCAATTAGTCCCATTCCCCGGTCATCATATACTGTCTTGTTGAGTGTCAGATGAATACATTCAAAGCATTTTATTTTTTTCCCACCTTGTAGATTCGCCCCGTTCTCTTGCAAGATGAGAGCAGCCTGGATTCAGGGCACCCTGGAGAAGGAATACTCATCGATCATGGAACAGAGTTTGCAGCCTGCCATCTGCCTCCACAAGTACCCTCGATCCCAGATTGAGGTATATGTGATGGTTCTTGAGAATGACGGCTCCACCTTGGCAGCTGCTTTGACTTGTGCCTCCATTGCACTGGCAGAAGCAGGCATTGAGATGTTTGATGTGGTGGTGGGTTGCTCCCTGAGGCAGTGCGGAGATGTCTCCCTTCTGGACCCATCTGCAGCTGAGGAGTACAGTGCATCCAGCTCCCAGGAGGTAGATAATGGCAGCTTAACTGTGGCATTGTTGCCCACCCTTAATCAGATCTCAGGACTGGTGTCTAAAGGAGAGTGGCAGGAGCAGACATCGGTGGAAGCAATCAAGGCTTGTGTTGAGGGCTGTCAGAAGCTGTACTCTGTAGTCCAGCAATGTCTAACCAAATCGGTCAAGAGAAAGAACCCACAACTTGTCAGTAAGGCTTAGATACACTCTGATGGACATTCCAGTAAATACTTGTCTTTAAAAAAAAGTTTCAATTTAAAATGTTTTTTTTACCATTGTGTTAACTGCATTTACACGATTCAAGTTCTAAAATCTCCTTTGTTAAAAGTTAACTAATATGGAACCGTACACTGTTGGATTGAAGTGGCAGCTTACTTCCTCCCGCTGTGCTGTGTTGCCTGATCTACGCTGAAGTTGAGAAGCTGCAATTGACTCCCAACGCCCCAAGTTGGGGAAGGGATAATCGCTCTGGGTTCCTGTTGCTGACTGTTGTTCAGTCATTCTTGCTGGACGTGTGGGTGTTGAGACACAATTCGTTTCTTGAATCAACCACGATTCCCCTGCAGTCTAGGCTGACGGTGCAAATGGTGTTGTGCGCCAGTAAAGCCCGAACTTCAGGTGAAGCATAGAGTTTTTGAAGTTGAAATCTCATGATAACTTCACTGCTTATTTTGCCTGGCCACAGCATTCCCTACTTCCTCACTAACTAGGTTTCTTCTCTGTGAGCCTGTGAATATCTGGTGTTAGTCTAATATTTATCCTGAATAATCCTTGTAGGTTATTAAGACGTCCCATCTTATTTGATGGATAAATATCTTCAACTCCTCCCAGATTGGTCTTTGTTTGTCCTCTGGGTAGAAACGAGAAGAAACTGCTTGGTGCAGAGAGTTGGCATTGAGTGTGTCACCCGAGAGACTTGGAGGTGAATGGCTACTGGCTATAAGTCGATTATGTTAAATTAGCTTGGGAAAACTCAACTCAGTAGCTGGTGGGCATCAGCCTTCAACAGAAAACTTCTCCGAATTCAGTCCTGCTGGTGGTACGATGGCAGTTGGTGTGAGGATGTTGCACTTCACCCTGCTGCAGTAATGGGGGCTACGCTACGGCAGATTACTGGGCAGGGTAGATGGACATTGCTCCACACCCAACTTGTAGTGTGCCAGACCTGGGTACCCTTGATGCTGAATGTTTACTGTGGGAAAAGTTCACCCAGTCTATTAATTCACTGGCATGTCTGTTTATTTTTTTACTAATAAAATCAAAATTCATGACGATTTCTCTGTCATCGTTCTATGCTGAGTTGTAACCTGGGAGAACCATCTCATCGATCTCGATAAGCAATATCTATGCTGAGTTACAGTGTGGATCAGATGTAAAGTTCCAATTAATAACACGGTACTATTATTTGCCTGATTCTCTTGGGTCAAATAATAAGAAAATATTTGATTTTTCTGTGTGGAGTCTGCACGTTCTCCCTGCGCCTGTGTGGGTTTCCTCCGGGTGCTCCGGTTTCCTCCCACAGTCCAAAGATGTGCAGGTTAGGTGGATTGGCCATGTTAAATTGCTCTTAGTGTGCCGCTAGTTGCATCCATCGGGACGGCCTGCACTGGTGTAATTGTGAAAGAAAATATTTCTCAAACTAAAATTATTGTTAAAGATTCTTACGTGGGCTCTCTGTAAAAGAAGGCAGAAGCATTCTCAGCAGTGATGCTGAATCACTAAAAACAGGCTCCTTTAACCATTGACCTCCTCTCTCACAATCTGTGATCATGGCTGCTCAAAACATTCCTCTCTCGTTGGGCTTGTGCATGATACACCTTTTCCTGTCGCATTGAAATCAAGACGCCTTTCATTAATAGCTCGTGCCTTCCCCTAGGCTCCTCTTACCAATGTGCAGAACCAAATCATGGTGCGAGACAGAAGAATGGTAACGGGGCCCAGGATGCAGGTACAAAAGAGACGTTTGCAACCATCTTCAGCCAGAGGCTCCTATTGGAATATTCTCCTTGCCCTCCTTCCCATGTCCCCAGCATCACAAGATGCCAATTTTCAACCAATTGAACTTGCTGCCTGTGATATCAAGAGCTAGGAGCAAAGCCTATGGGTCCAGAAAACACCCTGGCTGTAGCGCTGAGACCCATGCTTCAGAACTAGCCGCACCTCTAGCCAAGCTGTTCCAGGACAGTTCTAACCCTAGCAACTACCTATCAATGGAGAGGATTGCCCATGAAGCCTTGACGATAAGAAAACAGGGCTAATCAAATCTTGCCAATTACCATCTTATTCACAACCATGGTGGAAGGAGCCATCGACAATGCTGTCAAGTGGCAAGGGCCGCAAATAACCTGATTAGCATGGTTCTGCCAGGACCACCCAACCCCTGGTCCTTGACTTGAACATGACAAAAACACCTGTGGTAGAGTGAGAGTAACTGTCTTTGGCAGCATTTGATTGAGTTGCGGCATCAAGGAGCCCTGTAAAACCAAAGTCAATGGGAACTCTACTGGCTGGAGTCATACTGAGTGTAGGTCTCTGCCTCAGAAATTCACTGCAATTCCCAATGACAGGCAGGGCACAAAGAATCCCACCCCAGGTCTGTTACCTGTTGGGCAGCAAGGTGGCGCAGTGGTAGCACTGCTGCCTCAAGGTTAAGCAACAATGTCACTCAATCTCTCCTTTCACCCTCTCACAGACCTTCCCTTTGTGCTTGTCCCACCCCCCTGTACAAAACCTATGGGGTGGAATTCTCCATTGGCTGATGCCAATATCGCAAAATGCAATTGGGCGGAGAACAGGTTCCAACGCTATGTTACCTTTCGTCAGAACTGGAGAGATGAAACGTTAGAGGTTCTCCGGTTCTGAGACGAAGTATTGATGCTGACACAGAATTTGTGGACTTTCACGACAGCAAAACTGGCGCTGAACCTGGATCGATTCAGCAACTGTGGAGGGGCTAGCACTGGCACCTCGTGGAGCACAATCAATTCCAATGAAAAACGGTGCGGGATTCGCTGGGTCAGTGATTGACACTCGGGAGGCTGACAAATACACATTACACTCCCCACACACACTTATCCCAGCCAACAAAATGGCACTGGTTACGCTGAAGTGCGCCAATACTGCTGATGGGTTGGCTGGGGCCAGAGGGGGTGGCCTTGGGGGACTCCTATACGACACGTGGCCCTAAGTTCACAGTGGGCAGTCAGCGGTGTGCGGAGCTGCATAGCTGCCTTTCCAGCTGCGGCAATGGTGTTCCGTGCCCGTCCACCCCGACCCCATAGCCCACTTCCTGGCGAACCCCCGCTACTCCCCCAGCATTCG
The DNA here is from genome assembly GCF_047496885.1 of Scyliorhinus torazame. Taxonomy (NCBI): domain Eukaryota; kingdom Metazoa; phylum Chordata; class Chondrichthyes; order Carcharhiniformes; family Scyliorhinidae; genus Scyliorhinus; species Scyliorhinus torazame. The sequence goes on from NC_092716.1 coordinate 112,629,097, forward strand.
CAATAGCCCCCTGGCCAGTGGCACAACTGCCAGCACACTATGGTGACGTTGGACACTTTCCATCGCCCCCTCTCTCCCTCAGCAGCCACAACACTGGTTTCACAATTTTCAAAAGCACAAGTGAACCGCACAGTCAGGAGAATTGCAGAGGCCACGGAGAATACCAGGTCAGGCCCGCTAATGATATGCAAATGGTGTTTACGGGTGTTCCGGACCAAATTGACACCACTGACGAGTGATAGAGAATTGTATTTTGGCGTCAAATCGGCGCCCGCCATGATTTTGGCGTCGGAACCTGTTTTCCACCCAATCGCGTTTCACGATTTTGCCGTTAGCCAATGGAGAATCCCGCCCCATAGGTTTTGTGCAGGGGGTGGGACAAGCACAAAGGGAAGGGCTGTGAGAGGGTGAAAGGAGAGATTAAGTGACATTGTTGCTTCACCTGGAAGGGGTGTTTGGGGCTTTGGACAGTAGAGAAAGGAGTTAAAAGGCAGGTGTTTCACCTGCGATTGCATTGGAAGGGTACAGGCTATTGGCACTGACTGAGGAGTGGATTGGGTATCAGAGAGGGAACAGTCACTCTGGAAGGCTCAGAGGGAGGGGAAGGTGTATTTGGTGGTGGCATCGTACTGGAGATGGCAGAAAATTATTCTTTGAACAGAGGCCGGTTGGGGGTGAAAGGCGAGAATAAGGGGCTTCTCTGTTTTGGTTCTGGGAGGGAAGGGAAGGGGCGAGAGCAGAAGTGTGGGAAATGTGGCAGACACAATCGCGAGCCCCGTCAAATATGATTGGGGGGGGGGGGGGGGGGTCCTTGACTGAGGGGAGAAACATTGTTGTGGAAGGGTGGATAATCAGAACAAATGCAATGGAGAAACTGGGAGAATGGAATGGAATCTATAGAGGGTGTGAGGAAGTGTAGTCAAGGTAGCTGTGAAAATCGGTGGACCTATGAATATTTGTAAATAACGTATCGCCAGTAATGGAGACGGAGGAGTCAAGAAAGGGAAGAGTTGGAGATGGACCATATGAAACAGAAATGTGAAAATTGGATCAAAGTAGATTAAATTTTCCAATTCGGGGCATGAGCAAGTCACAATAGTCTATTTATCGGAATGAGAGTTGAGGGAGTGGGCCCAAGTAGGACTGGCACAAGAAATGTTCAACATATAGTACAAAAAAGCAGGCTGAGTGAGGAGCTATGCAGATACGCATCGCAATGCCTTTTATTTGGAGGAAGTGAGATGAGTTAAAGGAGAAATTGTTCAGTGAGAACAATTTCAGCCAGGCGGAGGAGGGTGGTGGCGGATGCAAACTGATTGAGCCTCTGGTCAAGAAGGCAGCAGAGTACCCTAAAACCATCCTGGTGGTAGATGGAGGTGAAGGAAGATTGGGTGCCCATAGCAAAGAGGGACAAATTGGGAACTTTTAAAGTGGCAGAGGGCATAGGAACTTTCACTGATGTAAGTGGGGGGAGACTGGACGAAGGAAGAAAAAATAGTCATGGGGGAAGACAATCAGTTCAGTGGGAAAAGAAAAGGCTGAAACGATAGGTCTACGAGAGCAGTTCTGTTTATGGATTTTCGGAAGGAGATAGAAGCTGGCTGTACGGGGCTGGGGAACTATGGGGGAAGATCACCAGAGGACATGAGATGAGTGACTGTTCTGGAAGCAATGGCTTGATGTTCAGTGGTGGTATAGTCCAGAGTGAGGCGGGAGGAAAAATGTCTGAGAGTTGGCATCAGCCTCTGCACAATAGAGATTAGTTTGCAAACCGAGCACAGTGGTGAATGGCTATTATTCAGAATTGAAGAAAGTGTTCCTCAGAGGTCAGCCAGTTTTTCTTGATATATATTAGTGACTGGGGCATGCAGGGCGCAATGTGAAAACCCGCAGTTGATTCAAAACTTGGAAGTATTGTGAACCATGAGTGAGACTTCAAGAGGAAATGGGCTGTTGACATGTTGTGGCATTGTGGATAGCACAATTGCTTCACAGCTCCAGGGTCTCAGGTTCGATTCCGGCTTGGGTCACTGTCTGTGCGGAGTCTGCACATCCTCCCCGTGTGTGCGTGGGTTTCCTCCGGGTGCTCCGGTTTCCTCCTACAGTCCAAAGATGTGCAGGTTAGGTGGATTGGCCATGATAAATTGCCCTTAGTGTCCAAAATTGCCCTTAGTGTTGGGTGGGGTTACTGGGTTATGGGGATAGGGTGGAGGTGTTGACCTTGGATAGGGTGCTCTTTCCAAGAGCCGGTGCAGACTCGATGGGCCGAATGGCCTCCTTCTGCACTGTAAATTCTATGGATGAAGAACAATGCAGAGAAGTGCAAAGTGACTAATGGCAGAGCGAGAGTAGCTAAATTGCACAATTTGGGAGGATGAACAAGGAGCCAATGTAAAATAAAGGATACAATTTTAATAGCAAGTGCAGGAACAGAGACCTGGGGGTATATACTGTATATACTATATCAGCTGAAGCTGGTAGGGCGGCAGGTTGAGACCCTTTCTCAGGATTAATGAGCTATATAAATGGACATCAAGTACAAAAACAAGGAAATTATGAGAAACACCTGTTAGGTCTCAATTGGAGCATTTTGTCCAATTCTGGCCACCACACCTCTGGAAGAATGTAAAGGCTTTAGAAAGGGTGCAGAAAGCAGTACGTTGACGCAGTGGTTAGCACTGCTGCCTCGCAGCGCCGAGGATACCGGGTTCGATCACAGCCCCGGGTCACTGTCCGTGTGGAGTTTGCACATTCTCCCCGTGTCTATGAGGGTCCCACCCCCACAAACCCAAAAAGATGTGCAGGTTAGGTGGATTGGCCACGCTAAATTGCCCCAGTCTTAGGAACTCCGCAAGGTCACTCACCCACACCCCTGCTTTCTGTGGCTCCGAGTCCTGCCACCGGAGCAAAATCTGTCTCTGGGCTATCAAGGAGGCAATGGCCTAGATATCGGCCTCTCTCACCCCCTGGCCTCCCGGGTCTTCCGGGATCCTGAATATCACCACCTTTGGACTTGGGGCCACCTCCATCCCCAGCACCTCGGGCATCATGTCCGCAAACCCCTGCCAGAACCCTTTCAGCCTTGGACATGCCCAGAACATGTGGATGTGATTCGTGGGCCTCCCTACACATCGCCCACACCTATCCTCTACCCTCTCAAAGAACCTACTTGCTACCATCATATGTGCCCTATGTATCACTTTAAACTGGATGAGGCTTAACCTCGCACACAACGAGGGCGCATTCACCCTCCGCAAAGCCTCTGCCCACATCCCGGCCCCCACCTCCCCTCCCAGCGCCTCCTCCCACTTACACTTTATGTCCCCCACCAGGGTCCCCTCCCAGTCCATCAACTCCTTGTAGACCTACCCCTCCCCTACCCCGTCCCTCAACAGCACCTTGTCTTGCAACCCCAGGGCGGCAGCCCAGGAAAGGACTGGCACCTCTCTCCTTACGAAGACCCGGACCTCCAGGTACCTAAACCCGTTCCCCCGGGCAACTCATACTCTTCCACCAGGTCCTCCAACTTTGCAAGTTTGCCCCCTATGAACAAATCACCAAATCGCTCAATTCCTGCCCGCCGCCACCCTGAAACCTCGCATCCAGTTGCGCCAGTGCAAACGTGTGGTAATTGCAGATTGGTGCCCACACCAAGTACCCTCCAGTCCCAAATGCTGCCTCCACTGCCCGCACACCGTTAAGGCTGACACCACCCTGGGCTCACGGAGTGCCTGGCCAGTAACAACAAAGCCCTCAAACATGTTCCCCTCGACAATGCTGACTATCCGGCCCCACACCGACCGCTCCCCCACGACCCATTTCCTAACCATATCGATATTCGCCACTCAGTAGTAATTCATCATGTTCGGCAGTGCCAGCAAGGACCCCCCCCCCCACGGCAGGAAAGACCTCCTAACCCACCGGCTCTTCCCCTGCGCACATTAACCCAGAGATCAGCGCATTAACCTTCTTGAAACACGACGTGGGGACAGAGATTGGGAGGTTCTGGAACACAAACAGAAACCTTGGCAGCCCTGCCATTTTAACTGTCTGCACCCGCCCTGTCAGCGGCAGCACATCCCACCTCTTGAAATCCATTCTCCTGCTCCACCAGGGGCTGGTTTAGCACACTGGGCTAAATCGCTGGCTTTTAAAGCAGACCAAGGCAGGTCAGCAGCACAATTCCTGTACCAGCCTCCCCGAACAGGCGCCGGAATGTGGTGACTCGGGGCTTTTCACAGTAACTTCATTTGAAGCCTACTTGTGACAATAAGCGATTTTCATTTCATTTTCATTCACATGCCAAGGCAAGTTCAACTTGTGCAGCTGTGCCCAGCCCTGAGTCACCTGGATACCCAAGTATCTAAAGCTCGCCCCCACCACCCTAAACGGCAATTCCCCTAACCTCCTCCCATGCCCTCAAGTCTCAATCAGGAAAACCTCGCTCTTCCCCATATTCAGCTTGAACTCCGAAAACCAGCCAAATTCCTCTAGAATCCCCATGATGCCTTATACTACGCAATGGGTCTGAAATATACAGCAACAGGTCGTCCACATACAATGAAACTCTGTGCTCGACATCACCCCGCTCAATCCCTCTCCAGTCCCTCAAAGCCTTAAAAGCCATTGCCAGCGGCTCTATTGCCAAGGTGAAGAGCAACGGGGAGAATGGGCATCCTGCCTCGTTCCTCCGATGCAGCCCAAAATATCCCAAACTCACTCGGTTCGTGCGCACAATCGTGATCGGTGCCTTATACAGCAACCAAACCCAATCGACAAACCCCTGCCCGAACCCGAACCGCTCCAACACCTCCAGCAAATATTCCCACTCCACCTAATCAAATGCCTTCTCTCCGTCCATCGCCACAACTGTTCCCATCTCTTGCCCCTCCGAAGGCATCATGATTACATTAAGCAGCCTCCTCACGTTTGTTGCCTCCCCTTCACAAATGCCATTTGATCTTTACCTATCATCCCTGGGATGCCGACCTCGATTCACGAGGCCAACACCTTCGGCATCGCCCCCTTACTGGCTTTTCACAGTAACTTCATTGAAGCCTCCTTGTGACAATAAGCTATTATTATTATTACTGTCCCTCGCCTCCCTCAACCCAATTGGGGCCCCCAGTCCCTGAACCAGCTCCTCCTCTACTGTGGGAAATTCCAGCCTGTCAAAAAACGCCGCATCCCCTTCTCTTTGGCCGGGGGCTTAGACGTGTATAGCCTTTTATAAAGTGCCTCAAGCATGCCATTCACGCCTCCTCGCCATTACCACTTTTCCCTTCTCATCCCTCACTCTGCCAATCTCCCTTGCCACCTCCTGCTTCCTCAACTGATGGGCCAACATCCATCTCACCTTTTCCCTGTACTCATATACTGCCCTTCTGGCCTTCCCCGTCGACACTAACACAAACTCTATCCGGAGCCTCTGCCTCTTCTTCAGCAGCCCTGTCTCCAGCGTCTCCGAGTAACTCCTAGCCATCCACAAAACTTCATCCACCAGTCTTACCATCTCCGCCTGCTCTGCTTTCTCCCTGTGCGCCAAAATTGAAATGAACTCCCCCCCTAACCACCACCTTGCGAGCGGCCTGCTCCGTGGCAGCCGTGACCTCCCATGTATCATTTAGCTCCATGTAGCCCTGAATGGCTGCCCTCACCTGCTCGCACACCTCCTCAGCCGCCAATAACCCCACATCAAACCTCCACTGCGGGTGCTGGGCACCCACCTGGACCACTCGCAAATCCACCCAGCGTGGTGCTTGGTCCGAGACCACAATCGTTGAATACTCCAAGTCAACCATCCCTGCCAGCAACATCTTATCTAGCACAGAAAAATCCACCCTGGAGTACACCGGTGCACATGTAGTATGTAAACTCCTTCGCCCTCGGCCTCCCAAACCACCACGGGTCCACCCCCTCATGTGCTCGATAAAACCTCATCACTGTTGCCACCCTCAATGACTTGGGACTCGACCGGTCCAATCTGGGTTCTATAACTGTATTAACATCCACCCCCATAATTAACCGGTGCGAGTCCAAGTCCGGAATCGTCCCTGACACCTGCCTCATAAAATGTACATCTTCCCAATTTCAGGCATAGACGTTTACCAGAATCACTGGCATCCCCTCCAACTTACCACTAACCATCATTTTCCCCGCAACAGCCAATCAGCAGCTCCACTCTCTGCTGGATGCTTGCCTTGACTTGAACACCTAGGATGTCTTGCTCAGGTACACTTTCTGGATGCAATGACCGCAATGCACGGATGCTTATTTTCCCCGCAACAGCCAATCAGCAGCTCCGCTCCTGCTCTCTGCTGGATGCTTGTCTTGACTTGAACACCTAGGGTGTCTTGCTCAGGTATGCTTTCTGGGTGCAGTGACTGGATTGCACGGATGCAAATATTCCCCTCAACAGCCACTCAGCAGCTCCGCTCTACTGCTCTCTGCCGGATGCTTGCCTTGATTTGAACACCTAGGGTATCTTGCTCAGGTACACTTTCTGGATGCAGTGACCGTAATGCACGGATGAAAATTTTCCCCGCAACAGCCAATCAGCAGCTCCGCTCTACTGCTCTCTGCTGGATGCTTGCCTTGACTTGAACACCTAGGGTGTCTTGGCCCACTCACCGTACCATGCCCGCAGAAGGGACATAGTCGGAGAATAATAGTGACCCGGGCTATCAGCAAGGAATTCTGCGCTGATTGGGAAGCCCCGGTTACATTAGGATCATCCCTGGGGGACGGGTTCCTCGGGACTCTATCTCTGGGGGGGAGCAGCAGGAGTGATTAGTGCTAAGAACGGAAATGTAATTGTTTGTGGATTAACAATCTTAGGAAACAGTACCTCAAAAGCGCTAGAGGCTGTCAACCAAGAAATCGCTGAACTCAGATTACATGCACAACAGACACGGTATGCAGTAGACTACCAGTTAGCCCAACAAGGGGGAGTGTGTACAATCATAGGAGATAAATGTATAACCCATCTCATAGACGAATCCTATAATATTACAGAGGCCATTCACAATATCAGGGAACAACTGGATAACTTCAGACAGGGACCCACAAAAGGAAGTAGCTGGCTAGAATGGCTAGTGGGAAATATCTGGGGACCCTATTTAATACACGGACTGGCCATGTTCATATCGGTTACACTGGTGTGCTGCCTTAGCTTTGGGTGTCTAAACATCTGCTGTAGTACCGTAACAAAGGTCGTGTCAGGAGCCAGTTTCACCCTTAACGAAACCACGATATTCCCCGAAGACTCCAGGAGATGCGGAGAAAGACGGGAAGTTGTGGACCTATACCTATGAAAGGTACCATGGTGTTGGTCTACGGGGCTGTTGGGGCGACAACAGCCCGGACCAAAAGGAGGGTTTGAAGTGGGAAATGGTTCAAAAGGGCACTTGGCACAGAAGATGGCTGTCTGACACACAAGATGGAGACACAGAGAATAAAGCAGACATAACTGATGCCTGGAGTCCAGCGGGGTGCCAGTCGGACAGATAGGAACAGATCCAGGACAAAGGAAGATTAAGAAATACATAAATGCAGGACACCACTTGAATAAAGCTGACTTCAGCCAAGGTGTACACAATGATATGCTAATACGAATGTCTTGGGCCATTTCCTAAAACAAAGGGACAATCGGTACTACCTTCCTGCTGCCTGTAACCTGTTAAACCTCTTTGACTGTGACCATGTGTAAATGGCAAAATGCTTACAAATAGCGATGTACAGTCGAAAATGTTTAAAGATAACAAGGTGATAATTGTTTTGTATCTGGGCTCATTGTGAACCCGAACTGGCTGTTTAAAGATAATAAGGTGATAATTGTTTTGTATCTGGGCTCATTGAGAACCCAAAGTATGAAATGAATGACTGCCATTCAAACTGGGAGAAAGGCTGGCTACTGTACCGCGGAATACATACGCTTTCTCCCGAAGCTTTGTGTAACAATAAAACTGCATTTATCTGATCACAGCGAGTCAGACTCTTGAAGTGGTTGATTTTTCCCACAACACTGAGGAAGACGCCCTAAGTGTTCAAGTCAAGGCAAGCATCCACCAGAGAGCAGTAGAGCGGGGCTGCTGAATGGCTGTTGCGGTGAAAATTTGCATCCGTGCATTGTGGTCACTGCATCCAGAAAGTGTACCTGAGCAAGACCCCCTAGGTGTTCAAGTCAAGGCAAGCATCCAGCACAGAGCAGTGGAGTGGAGCTACTGATTGGCTGTTGCGGGGAATATTTGTATCCGTGCATTGCGGTCACTGCATCCAGAAAGTGGCCAATCAGCAGCTCTGCTCTACTGCTCTCTGCTCGATGATTGCATTGACTTGAACACCTAAGGTGTCTTGCTCAGGTACACTTTCTGGATGCAGTGACCGCAATGCACGGTTGCAAATTTTACCCGCAACAGCCATTCAGCAGTTCCGCTCTACTGCTCTCTGCTGGATGCTTGCCTTGACTTGAACATCTAGGGTGTCTTGCTCAGGTACACTTTCTGGATGCAGTGACCGCAATGCACGGAGGCCAATTTGCCCCGCAACAGCCAATCTGCAGCTCCGCTCTACGGCTCTCTGCTGGTGCTTGTCTTGACTTGAACACCTTGGGTGTCTTGCTCAGGTACACTTTCTTGATGCAATGACCGCAATGCACGGATTCAATTTTCCACATGACAGTCAATCAGCAGCTCCGCTCTACTGCTCTCTGCTGGATGCTTGCCTTGACTTGAACACCTAGGGTGTCTTGCTCAGGTACTCCGTCTGGATGCAGTGACCGCAATGCACGGATGCAAATTTTCCCCGCAACAGCCAATGAGCAGCTCCGCTCTACTGCTCTCTGCCAAGATACTTGCCTTGACTTGAACATCTAGGGTGTCTTGCTCAGGTACACTTTCTGGATGCAGTGACCTCAATGCAAGGATGCAAATTTTCCCCGCAACAGCCAATCAGCAGCTCCGCACTATTGCACTCTGCTGGATGCTTGCCTTGACTTGAACACCTCGGGTGTCATGCTCAGGTACACTTTCTGGATGCAGTGACCGCACTGCACGGATGCAAATTTCCCGCGCAACAGCCATTCAGCAGTTCCGCTCTACTACTCTCTGCTGGGTGCTTGCCTTGACTTGAACATCTAAGGTGTCTTGCTCAGGTACACTTTCTGGATGCAGTGACCGCAATGCACGGATGCCAATTTTCCCCGCAAAAGCCAATCAGCAGCTCTTCTCTACTGCTCTCTGCTGGATGCTTGCCTTGACTTGAACACCTCGGGAGTCCTGCTCAGGTACATTTTTTTGATGCAGTGTCCGCAATGACGGATGGAAATTTTCCCCGCAACAGCCAATCGGCAGCTCTGCTGTGCTGCTCTCTGCTGGATGCTTGCCTTGACTTGAACACCTAGGGTGTCTTGCTCAGGTACACTTTCTGGATGCAGTGACCGCAATGCATGGATTAAATTTTCCCCGCAATAGCCAATCAGCAGGTCCGCTCTACTGCTCTCTGATGGATGCTTGCCTTGACTAGAACACCTAGGGTGTCTTGCTCAGGTACACTTTATGGATGCAGTGACCGCAATGCACGGATACATATTTTCCCCGCAACAGCCGATCAGCAGCTCCGCTCTACTGCTCTCTGCTGGTGCTTGCCTTGACTTGAACATCTAGGGTGTCTTGCTCAGGTACACTTTCTGGATGCAGTGACCGCAATGCACGGAGGCCAATGTGCCCCGCAACAGCCAATCAGCAGCTCCGCTCTGCTGCTCTCTGCTGGTGCTTGTCTTGACTTGAACACCTTGGGTGTCTTGCTCAGGTACACTTTCTTGATGCAATGACCGCAATGCACGGATTCAATTTTCCACATGACAGTCAATCAGCAGCTCCGCTCTACTGCTCTCTGCTGGATGCTTGCCTTGACTTGAACACCTCGGGTGTCATGCTCAGGTACACTTTCTGGATGCAGTGACCGCACTGCACGGATGCAAATTTCCCGCGCAACAGCCATTCAGCAGTTCCGCTCTACTGCTCTCTGCTGGGTGCTTGCCTTGACTTGAACATCTAAGGTGCCTTGCTCAGGTACACTTTCTGGATGCAGTGACCGCAATGCACGGATGCCAATTTTCTCCGCAAAAGCCAATCAGCAGCTCTTCTCTACTGCTCTCTGCTGGATGCTTGCCTTGACTTGAACACCTCGGGAGTCCTGCTCAGGTACATTTTTTTGATGCAGTGACCGCAATGACGGATGGAAATTTTCTCCGCAACAGCCAATCGGCAGCTCTGCTGTGCTGCTCTCTGCTGGATACTTGCCTTGACTTGAACACCTAGGGTGTCTTGCTCAGGTACACTTTCTGGATGCAGTGACCGCAATGCATGGATTAAATTTTCCCCGCAATAGCCAATCAGCAGGTCCGCTCTACTGCTCTCTGATGGATGCTTGCCTTGACTTTAACACCTAGGGTGTCTTGCTCAGGTACACTTTATGGATGCAGTGACCGCAATGCACGGATACATATTTTCCCCGCAACAGCCGATCAGCAGCTCCGCTCTACAGCTCTCTGATGGATGCTTGCCTTGACTTGAACCCCGAGGCTGTGTTGCTCAGCTACACTTTCTGCATGCAGTGACCGCAATGCACGGAGGCCAATTTGCCCCGCAACAGCCATCCAGCATCTCCGCTCTACTGCTCTCTGCTGGTGCTTGCCTTGACTTGAACACCTTGGGTGTCTTGCTCAGGTACACTTTCTTGATGCAGTGACCGCAATGACGGATGGAAATTTTCCCCACAACAGCCAATCAGCAGCTCCGCTTTACTGCTCTCTGCTGGATGCATGCCTTGACTTGAACACCTAGGGTGTCTTGCTCAGGTACACTTTCTGGATGCAGTGACCGCAAGGCACGGATGAAAAATTTCCCCGAAACAGGTAATCAGCAGCTCCGTTCTACTGCTCCCTGCTGGATGCTTGCCTTGACTTGAACACCTAGGGTGTCTTGCTCAGGTACACTTTATGGATGCAGTGACCACAATGCACGGATGCAAATTTTCCCCGCAACAGCCGATCAGCAGCTCAGCTCTACTGCTCTCTGCTGGTTGCTTGCCTTGACTTGAACACCTAGGGTGTCTTGCTCAGGTACACTTTCTGGATGCAGTGACCGCAATGCACGGAGACCAATTTGCCCCGCAACAGCCAATCAGCAGCTCCGCTCTACGGCTCTCTGCTGGTGCTTGTCTTGACTTGAACACCTTGGGTGTCTTGCTCAGGTACACTTTCTTGATGCAATGACCGCAATGCACGGATTCAATTTTCCACATGACAGTCAATCAGCAGCTCCGCTCTACTGCTCTCTGCTGGATGCTTGCCTTGACTTGAACACCTAGGGTGTCTTGCTCAGGTACTCCGTCTGGATGCAGTGACCGCAATGCACGGATGCAAATTTTCCCCGCAACAGCCAATGAGCAGCTCCGCTCTACTGCTCTCTGCCAAGATACTTGCCTTGACTTGAACATCTAGGGTGTCTTGCTCAGGTACACTTTCTGGATGCAGTGACCTCAATGCAAGGATGCAAATTTTCCCCGCAACAGCCAATCAGCAGCTCCGCACTACTGCACTCTGCTGGATGCTTGCCTTGACTTGAACACCTCGGGTGTCTTGCTCAGGTACACTTTCTGGATGCAGTGACCGCAATGCACGGATGCCAATTTTCCCCGCAAAAGCCAATCAGCAGCTCTTCTCTACTGCTCTCTGCTGGATGCTTGCCTTGACTTGAACACCTCGGGAGTCCTGCTCAGGTACATTTTTTTGATGCAGTGTCCGCAATGACGGATGGAAATTTTCCCCGCAACAGCCAATCGGCAGCTCTGCTGTGCTGCTCTCTGCTGGATGCTTGCCTTGACTTGAACACCTAGGGTGTCTTGCTCAGGTACACTTTCTGGATGCAGTGACCGCAATGCACGGAGGCCAATTTGCCCCGCAACAGCCAATCAGCAGCTCCGCTCTACGGCTCTCTGCTGGTGCTTGTCTTGACTTGAACACCTTGGGTGTCTTGCTCAGGTACACTTTCTTGATGCAATGACCGCAATGCACGGATTCAATTTTCCACATGACAGTCAATCAGCAGCTCCGCTCTACTGCTCTCTGCTGGATGCTTGCCTTGACTTGAACACCTAGGGTGTCTTGCTCAGGTACTCCGTCTGGATGCAGTGACCGCAATGCACGGATGCAAATTTTCCCCGCAACAGCCAATGAGCAGCTCCGCTCTACTGCTCGCTGCCAAGATACTTGCCTTGACTTGAACATCTAGGGTGTCTTGCTCAGGTACACTTTCTGGATGCAGTGACCTCAATGCAAGGATGCAAATTTTCCCCGCAACAGCCAATCAGCAGCTCCGCACTACTGCACTCTGCTGGATGCTTGCCTTGACTTGAACACCTCGGGTGTCTTGCTCAGGTACACTTTCTGGATGCAGTGACCGCAATGCACGGATGCCAATTTTCCCCGCAAAAGCCAATCAGCAGCTCTTATCTACTGCTCTCTGCTGGATGCTTGCCTTGACTTGAACACCTCGGGAGTCCTGCTCAGGTACATTTTTTTGATGCAGTGTCCGCAATGACGGATGGAAATTTTCCCCGCAACAGCCAATCGGCAGCTCTGCTGTGCTGCTCTCTGCTGGATGCTTGCCTTGACTTGAACACCTAGGGTGTCTTGCTCAGGTACACTTTCTGGATGCAGTGACCGCAATGCATGGATTAAATTTTCCCCGCAATAGCCAATCAGCAGGTCCGCTCTACTGCTCTCTGATGGATGCTTGCCTTGACTTGAACACCTAGGGTGTCTTGCTCAGGTACACTTTATGGATGCAGTGACCGCAATGCACGGATACATATTTTCCCCGCAACAGCCGATCAGCAGCTCCGCTCTACTGCTCTCTGCTGGTGCTTGCCTTGACTTGAACATCTAGGGTGTCTTGCTCAGGTACACTTTCTGATGCAGTGACCGCAATGCACGGAGGCCAATTTGCCCCGCAACAGCCAATCAGCAGCTCCGCTCTGCTGCTCTCTGCTGGTGCTTGTCTTGACTTGAACACCTTGGGTGTCTTGCTCAGGTACACTTTCTTGATGCAATGACCGCAATGCACGGATTCAATTTTCCACATGACAGTCAATCAGCAGCTCCACTCTACTGCTCTCTGCTGGATGCTTGCCTTGACTTGAACACCTCGGGTGTCATGCTCAGGTACACTTTCTGGATGCAGTGACCGCACTGCACGGATGCAAATTTCCCGCGCAACAGCCATTCAGCAGTTCCGCTCTACTGCTCTCTGCTGGGTGCTTGCCTTGACTTGAACATCTAAGGTGTCTTGCTCAGGTACACTTTCTGGATGCAGTGACCGCAATGCACTGATGCCAATTTTCTCCGCAAAAGCCAATCAGCAGCTCTTCTCTACTGCTCTCTGCTGGATGCTTGCCTTGACTTGAACACCTCGGGAGTCCTGCTCAGGTACATTTTTTTGATGCAGTGACCGCAATGACGGATGGAAATTTTCCCCGCAACAGCCAATCGGCAGCTCTGCTGTGCTGCTCTCTGCTGGATGCTTGCCTTGACTTGAACACCTAGGGTGTCTTGCTCAGGTACACTTTCTGGATGCAGTGACCGCAATGCATGGATTAAATTTTCCCCGCAATAGCCAATCAGCAGGTCCGCTCTACTGCTCTCTGATGGATGCTTGCCTTGGCTTGAACCCCGAGGCTGTGTTGCTCAGCTACACTTTCTGCATGCAGTGACCGCAATGCACGGAGGCCAATTTGCCCCGCTACAGCCATCCAGCACCTCCGCTCTACTGCTCTCTGCTGGTGCTTGCCTTGACTTGAACACCTTGGGTGTCTTGCTCAGGTACACTTTCTTGATGCAGTGACCGCAATGACGGATGGAAATTTTCCCCACAACAGCCAATCAGCAGCTCCGCTTTACTGCTCTCTGCTGGATGCATGCCTTGACTTGAACACCTAGGGTGTCTTGCTCAGGTACACTTTCTGGATGCAGTGACCGCAAGGCACGGATGAAAACTTTCCCCGAAACAGCCGATCAGCAGCTCAGCTCTACTGCTCTCTGCTGGTTGCTTGCCTTGACTTGAACACCTAGGGTGTCTTGCTCAGGTACACTTTCTGGATGCAGTGACCGCAATGCACGGATGCAAATTTTCCCCGCAACAGCCAATCGGCAGCTCCGCTGTGCTGCTCTCTGCTGGATGCTTGCCTTGACTTGAACACCTCGGGTGTCTTGCTCAGGTACACTTTCTGGATGCAGTGACCGCAAGGCACGGATGAAAACTTTCCCCGAAACAGGTAATTAGCAGCTCCGCTCTACTGCTCTCTGCTGGATGCTTGCCTTGACTTGAACACCTAGGGTGTCTTGCTCAGGTACACTTTCTGGATGCAGTGACTGCAATGCACGGATGCAAATTTTCCCCGCAACTTTAATAAAAATATATACTTTATTCATAAAATCTATCATAAACATTACAGAACATATCGAATTGTCTTGACTGCACATTTCCATCAGAGTTACCCATTCCCTTGACTTTCTTCCATTCAATTTTGATAAACTTACACATATATCGCTCTTTACGTTACAATTCCTTATCAAACATTTACATTGTCATGTTTCTTTTATACATTGGACTGTTAATGACCCAGACCGAGTGTGGTTTACACTGTTACCCGCCCCTCGATGTACATTTGCTGGTAAGACCTTACACAGTGGTCTCTCCCCATTGCGCCTTGGCAGCAGCTGCCCAAGCTTGAGTGCGTCCCTCAGCACGTAGTCCTGGACCTTGGAATGTGCCAGTCTGCACCACTCGGTCGAGGACAGCTCTTTTACACATTCTGGATGCAGTGACTGCAATGCAAGGATGCAAATTTTCCCTGCAACAGCCAATCAGCACCTCTGCTCTACTGCTCTCTGCTGGATCCTTGCCTTGACTTGAACACGTAGGGTGTCTTGCTCCGGTACACTTTCTGGATGCAGTGACCGCAATGCACGGATGCAGATTTTCCCCGCAACAGCCAATCAGCATCTCCGCTCTACTACTCTCTGCTGGATGCTTGCCTTGACTTGAACACCTCGGTTGTCTTGCTCAGGTACACTTTCTGAAGGCAGTGGCAACAATGCACGGATGTAAATGTTCCCAGCAACAGCCAATCAGCAGCTCCGCTCTACTGCTCTCTGCTGGATGCATGCCTTGACTTGAACACCTAGCGTGTCTTGCTCAGGTACACTTTCTGGATGCAGTGACCGCAATGCACGGATGCAAATTTTCCCCGCAACAGCCAATCGGCAGCTCCGCTGTGCTGCTCTCTGCTGGATGCTTGCCTTGACTTGAACACGTAGGGTGTCTTGCTCCGGTACACTTTCTGGATGCAGTGACCGCAATGCACGGATGCAGATTTTCCCCGCAACAGCCAATCAGCATCTCCGCTCTACTACTCTCTGCTGGATGCTTGCCTTGACTTGAACACCTCGGTTGTCTTGCTCAGGTACACTTTCTGAAGGCAGTGGCAACAATGCACGGATGTAAATGTTCCCAGCAACAGCCAATCAGCAGCTCCGCTCTACTGCTCTCTGCTGGATGCATGCCTTGACTTGAACACCTAGCGTATCTTGCTCAGGTACACTTTCTGGATGCAGTGACCGCAATGCACGGATGCAAATTTTCCCCGCAACAGCCAATCGGCAGCTCCGCTGTGCTGCTCTCTGCTGGATGCTTGCCTTGACTTGAACACCTAGGGTGTCTTGCTCAGGTACACTTTCTGGGTGCAGTGACCGCAAGGCATGGATGAAAACTTTCCCCGAAACAGGTAATCAGCAGCTCCGCTCTACTGCTCACTGTTGGATGCTTGCCTTGACTTGAACACCTAGGCTGTCATGCTCAAGTACACTTTCTGGATTCAGTGACCGCAATGCACTGATGTAAATTTCCCCCGCAACAGTCAATCAGCAGTTCCGCTCTACTGCTCTCTGATGGATGCTTGCCTTGACTTGAACGCCGAGATGTCTTGCTCAGGTACACGTTTTGGATCCAGTGACCGCAATGCAAGGATGCCAATTTTCCCCGCAACAGCCAATCAGCAGCTCCGCTCTACTGCTCTCTGCTGGATTCATGCCCTGACTTGAACACATAGGGTGCCTTGCTCAGGTACATTTGCTGGATGCAGTGACCGCAATGACGGATGGAAATTTTCCCCGCAACAGCCAATCGGCAGCTCTGCTGTGCTGCTCTCTGCTGGATGCTTGCCTTAACTTGAACACCTAGGGTGTCTTGCTCAGGTACACTTTCTGGATCCAGTGACCGCAATGCACGGATGCAAATTTCCCCCGCAACAGCCATTCATCAGTTCCGCTCTACTGCTCTCTGCTGGATGCTTGCCTTGACTCGAACATCTAGGGTGTCTTGCTGAGGTACACTTTCTGGATGCAGTGACCACAATGAACGGATGCCAATTTTCTCCGCAACAGCCAATCAGCAGCGCTTCTCTACTGCTCTCTGCTGGATGCTTGCCTTGACTTGAACACCTAGGGTGTCTTGCTCAAGTACACTTTCAGGATGCAGTGATCGCAATGCATGGATTCAATTTTCAACGCAATAGCCAATCAGCAGCTCTGCTCTATTGCTCTCTGCTGGATGCTTGCCTTGACTTGTACTCCTAAGGTGTCTTGCTCAGGTACGCGTTTTGGATGCAGTGGCCGCAATGTACGGACGCAAACTTTTCCCGCAACAGCCAATCAGCAGCTCCGCTCTACTGCTTTCTGATGGATGCTTGCCTTGACTTGAACACCGAGATGTCTTGCTCAGGTACACGTTTTGGATCCAGTGACCGCAGTGCAAGGATGCAAATTTTCCCCGCAACAGCCAATCAGCAGCTCCGCTCTACTGCTCTCTGCTGGGTGCATGCCTTGACTTGAACACCTAGGGTGTCTTGCTCAGGTACACTTTCTGGATTCAGTGACCGCAATGAACAGATGCAAATTTTCCCCACAACAGCCAATCAGCAGTTCCGCTCTACTGCTCGCTGCTGGATGCATGCCTTGACTTGAACACATCGGGTGCCTTGCTCAGGTACATTTTCTGGATGCAGTGACCGCAATGACGGATGGAAATTTTCCCCGCAACAGCCAATCAGCAGCTCTGCTGTGCGGCTCTCTGCTGGATGCTTGCCTTGACTTGAACACCTAGGGTGCCTTGCTCAAGTACACTTTCTGGATCCAGTGACAGCAATGAACGGATGCCAATTTTCTCCGCAACAGCCAATCAGCAGCGCATCTCTACTGCTCTCTGCTGGATGCTTGCCTTGACTTCAACACCTCGGTTGTCTTGCTCAGGTACACTTTCTGAAGGCAGTGGCAACAATGCACGGATGTAAATGGTCCCAGCAAGTCAATCAGCAGCTCCGCTCTACTGCTCTCTGCTGGATGCTATCCTTAACTTGAACACCTAGGGTGTCTTGCTCAGGTACACTTTCTGGATTCAGTGAACGCAATGCACGGATGCAAATTTTCCCCGCAACAGCCAATCAGCAGTTCCGCTCTACTGCTCTCGGATGGATGCTTGCCTTGACTTGAACACCTAGTGTGTCTTGCTCAGGTACACTTTCTGGATCCAGTGACCGCAATGCACGGATGCAAATTTCCCCCGCAACAGCCATTCATCAGTTCCGCTCTACTGCTCTCTGCTGGATGCTTGCCTTGCCTTGAACACCTAGGGTGCCTTGCTCAAGTACACTTTCTGGATGCAGTGACTGCAATGCATGGATTCAATTTTCAACGCAATAGCCAATCTGCAGCTCTGCTCTATTGCTCTCTGCTGGATGCTTGCCTTGACTTGTACTCCTAAGGTGTCTTGCTCAGGTACACTTTTTGGATGCAGTGGCCGCAATGTACGGACGCAAACTTTTCCCGCAACAGCCAATCAGCAGCCCTGCTCTACTGCTCTCTGCTGGATGCTTGCCTTGACTTGAACACCTAGGGTGTATTGCTCAGGTACACTTTCTGGATGCAGTGACCGCAATGCACGGATGCCAATTTTCTCCGCAACAGCCAATCATCAGCTCTTCTCTACTGCTCTCTGCTGGATGCTTGCCTTGACTTGTACACCTAGGGTGTCTTGCTCAGGTGCACTTTCTGGATTCAGTGACCGGAATGCAGGGATGCAAATTTTCCCCGCAACAGTCAGCCAGCAGTTCCGCTCTACTGCTCTCTGATGGATGCTTGCCTTGACTTGAACACCGAGATGTCTTGCTCAGGTCCACATTTTTGATCCAGTGACCGCAATGCAAGGATGCAAATTTTCCCCGCAACAGCCAATGAGCAGCTGTGCTCTACTGCTCTCTACTGGATGCTTGCCTTGACTTGAACACCTATGGTTCCTTGCTCAAGTACACTTTCTGGATGCAGTGACTGCAATGCATGGATTCAATTTTCAACGCAATAGCCAATCAGCAGCTCTGCTCTATTGCTCTCTGCTGGATGCTTGCCTTGACTTGTACTCCTAAGGTGTCTTGCTCAGGTACACTTTTTGGATGCAGTGGCCGCAATGTACGGACGCAAACTTTTCCCGCAACAGCCAATCAGCAGCCCTGCTCTACTGCTCTCTGCTGGATGCTTGCCTTGACTTGAACACCTAGGGTGTATTGCTCAGGTTCACTTTCTGGATGCAGTGACCGCAATGCACGGATGCACATTTCCCACGCAACAGCCATTCAGCAGTTCCGCTCTACTGCTCTCTGCTGGATGCTTGCCTTGACTTGAACATCTAGGGTGTCTTGTTCAGGTACACTTTCTGGATGCAGTGACCGCAATGCACGGATGCCAATTTTCTCCGCAACTGCCAATCAGCAGCTCTTCTCTACTGCTCTCTGCTGGATGCTTGCCTTGACTTGAACACGTCGGGAGTCCTGCTCAGGTACATTTTTTGGATGCAGTGACCGCAAGGCATGGATGGAAATTTTCCCCGCAACCGCCAATCGGCAGCTCCGCTGTGCTGCTCTCTGCTGGATGCTTGCCTTGACTTGGACACCTAGGGTGTCTTGCTCAGGTGCACTTTCTGGATTCAGTGACCGGAATGCACGGATGGAAATTTTCCCCGCAACAGTCAACCAGCAGTTCCACTCTACTGCTCTCTGATGGATGCTTGTCTTAACTTGAACACCGAGATGTCTTGCTCAGGTCCACATTTTTGATCCAGTGACCGCAATGCAAGGATGCAAATTTTCCCCGCAACAGCCAATGAGCAGCTCTGCTCTACTGCTCTCTGCTGCATGCTTGCATTGACTTGAACATGTAGGGTGTCTTGCTCAGGTACACTTTCTGGATCCAGTGACAGCGATGCACGGATGCCAATTTTCTCCGCAACAGCCAATCAGCAGCGCTTCTCTACTGCTCTCTGCTGGATGCTTGCCTTGACTTGAACACCTAGGGTGCCTTGCTCAAGTACACTTTCTGGATGCAGTGACCGCAATGAACGGTTGCCAATTTTCTCCGCAACAGCCAATCAGCAGTGCATCTCTGCTGCTCTCTGCTGGATGCTTGCCTTGACTTGAACACCTAGGGTGTCTTGCTCAAGTACACTTTCTGGATGCAGTGACCGCAATGCATGGATTCAATTTTCAACGCAATAGCCAATCAGCAGCTCTGCTCTATTGCTCTCTGCTGGATGCTTGCCTTGACTTGTACTCCTAAGGTGTCTTGCTCAGGTACACTTTTTGGATGCAGTGGCCGCAATGTACGGACGCAAACCTTTCCCACAACAGCCAATCAGCAGCTCCGATCTCCTGCTCTCTGCTGGATGCTTGCCTTGACTTGAACACCTAGGGTGTCTTGCTCAGGTACACTTTCTGGATGCAATGACAGCAATGCATGGATGCAAATTCTCCCCGCAACTGCCAATCAGCAGCTCCGCTCTACTGCTTTCTGCTGGATGCTTGCCTTGACTTGAACACCTCGGGAGTCCTGCTCAGGTACATTTTTTGGATGCAGTGACTGCAATGATGAACGGAAATTGTCCCCGCAACAGCCAATCGGCAGCTCCGCTGTGCTGCTCTCTGCTGGATGCTTGCCTTGACTTGAACACCTAGGGTGTCTTGCTCAGGTACACTTTCTGGATGCAGTGACCGCAAGGCACGGATGAAAACTTTCCCCGCAACAGCCAATCAGCAGCTCCACTCTACTGCTCTCTGCTGGATGCTTGCCTTGACTTGAACACCGAGGCTGTCATGCTCAAGTACACTTTCCGGATTCAGTGACCGCAATGCACTGATGCAAATTTCCCCCGCAACAGTCAATCAGCAGTTCCGCTATACTGCTCTCTGATGGATGCTTGCCTTGACTTGAACACCGAGATGTCTTGCTCAGGTACACATTTTGGATCCAGTGATCGCAATGCAAGGATGCAAATTTTCCCTGCAACAGCCAATCAGCAGCTCCGGTCTACTGCTCTCTGCTGGATGCTTGCCTTGACTTGAACACCTCGGTTGTCTTGCTCAGGTACACTTTCTGAAGGCAGTGGCAACAATGCACGGATGTAAAAGGTCCCAGCAACAGTCAATCAGCAGCTCCGCTCTACTGCTCTCTGCTGGATGCTATCCTTAACTTGAACACCTTGGGTGTCTTGCTCAGGTACACTTTCTGGATTCCGTGACCGCAATGCACGGATGCAAATTTTCCCCGCAACAGCCAATCAGCAGTTCCGCTCTACTGCTCTCGGATGGATGCTTGCCTTGACTTGAACACCTAGGGTGTCTTGCTCAGTTACACTTTCTGGATCCAGTGACCGCAATGCACGGATGCAAATTTCCCCCGCAACAGCCATTCATCAGTTCCGCTCTACTGCTCTCTGCTGGATGCTTGCCTTGACTTGAACACCTAGGGTGCCTTGCTCAAGTATACTTTCTGGATGCAGTGACTGCAATGCATGGATTCAATTTTCAACGCAATAGCCAATCTGCAGCTCTGCTCTATTGCTCTCTGCTGGATGCTTGCCTTGACTTGTACTCGTAAGGTGTCTTGCTCAGGTACACTTTCTGGATGCAATGACAGCAATGCATGGATGCAAATTCTCCCCGCACCTGCCAATCAGCAGCTCCGCTCTACTGCACTCTGCTGGATGCTTGCCTTGACTTCAACACCTCGGGTGTCCTGCTCAGGTACATTTTTTGGATGCAGTGACCGCAATGACGGACGGAAATTTTCCCCGCAACAGCCAATCGGCAGCTCCGCTGTGCTGCTCTCTGCTGGATGCTTGCCTTGACTTGAACACCTAGGGTGTCTTGCTCAGGTACACTTTCTGGATGCAGTGACCGCAAGGCACGGATGAAAACTTTCCCCGCAACAGCCAATCAGCAGCTCCACTCTACTGCTCTCTGCTGGATGCTTGCCTTGACTTGAACACCTAGGCTGTCATGCTCAAGTACACTTTCTGGATTCAGTGACCGCAATGCACTGATGCAAATTTCCCCCGCAACAGTCAATCAGCAGTTCCGCTATACTGCTCTCTGATGGATGCTTGCCTTGACTTGAACACCGAGCTGTCTTGCTCAGGTACACGTTTTGGATCCAGTGATCGCAATGCAAGGATGCAAATTTTCCCTGCAACAGCCAATCAGCAGCTCCGGTCTACTGCTCTCTGCTGGATGCTTGCCTTGACTTGAACACCTCAGTTGTCTTGCTCAGGTACACTTTCTGAAGGCAGTGGCAACAATGCACGGATGTAAAAGGTCCCAGCAACAGTCAATCAGCAGCTCCGCTCTACTGCTCTCTGCTGGATGCTATCCTTAACTTGAACACCTAGGGTGTCTTGCTCAGGTACACTTTCTGGATTCAGTGACCGCAATGCACGGATGCAAATTTTCCCCGCAACAGCCAATCAGCAGTTCCGCTCTACTGCTCTCGGATGGATGCCTGCCTTGACTTGAACATCTCGGGTGTCCTGCTCAGGTACATTTTCTGGATGCAGTGACCGCAATGCACGGTTGCAAATTACCCCCGCAACAGCCATTCATCAGTTCCGCTCTACTGCTCTCTGCTGGATGCTTGCCTTGACTTGAACACCTAGGGTGCCTCGCTCAAGTACACTTTCTGGATGCAGTGACTGCAATGCATGGATTTAATTTTCAACGCAATAGCCAATCTGCAGCTCTGCTCTATTGCTCTCTGCTGGATGCTTGCCTTGACTTGTACTCGTAAGGTGTCTTGCTCAGGCACACTTTTTGGATGAAGTGGCCACAATGTACGGACGCAAACTTTTCCCGCAACAGCCAATCAGCAGCTCCGCTCTACTGCTCTCTGCTGGATGCTTGCCTTGACTTGAACACCTAGGGTGTATTGCTCAGGTTCACTTTCTGGATGCAGTGACCGCAATACACGGACGCAAATTTTCCCCGCAACAGCCAACCAGCAGCTCCGCACTACTGCACTTTGCTGGATGCTTGCCTTGACTTGAACACCTCGGGTGACTTGCTCAGGTACACTTTCTGAATGCAGTGACCGCACTGCACGGATGCACATTTCCCTTGCAACAGCCATTCAGCAGTTCCGCTCTACTGCTCTCTGCTGGATGCTTGCCTTGACTTGAACATCTAGGGTGTCTTGCTCAGGTACACTTTCTGGATGCAGTGACCGCAATGCACGGATGCCAATTTTCTCCGCAACAGCCAATCAGCAGCTCTTCTCTACTGCTCTCTGATGGATGCTTGCCTTGACTTGAACACCGAGATGTCTTGCTCAGGTACACGTTTTGGATCCAGTGACCGCAATGCAAGGATGCAAATTTTGCCCGCAACAGCCAATCAGCAGCTCCGCTCTACTGCACTCTGCTGGATGCCTGGCTTGACTTGAACACCTCGGGTGTCCTGCTCAGGTACATTTTCTGGATGCAGTGACCGCAATGCACGGTTGCAAATTTCCCCCGCAACAGCCATTCATCAGTTCCGCTCTACTGCTCTCTGCTGGATGCTTGCCTTGACTTGTACTCCTGAGGTGTCTTGCTCAGGTACACTTCCTGGATGCAGTGACCGCACTGCACAGATGCACATTTCCCGTGCAACAGCCATTAGCAGTTCTGCTCTACTGCTCTCTGCTGGATGCTTGCCTTGACCTGAACGTCTGGGGTGTCTTGCTGAGGTACACTTTCTGGATGCAGTGACCGCAATGCACGGATGCCAATTTTCTCCGCAACAGCCAATCATCAGCTCTTCTCTACTGCTCTCTGCTGGATGCTTGCTTTCACTTGAACACCTAGGGTGTCTTGCTCAGGGACACTTTCTGGATGCAGTGACCGCAATGCACAGATGCATATTTTCCCCGCAACAGCCGACCAGAAGCTCCAGTCTACTGTTCTCTGCTGGTGCTTGCCTTGACCTGAACACCTAGGGTGTGTAGCTCAGGTACACATTCTGGATGCAGTGACCGCAATGCATGTATACATATTTTCCCAACAACAGCCAATCAGCTTCTCCGCTCTACTGCTCACTGCTGGCTGCTTGCCTTGACTTGAACATCTAGGGTGTCTTGCTCAGGTACATTTTCTGAAGGCAGTGACAAGAATGCATGGATGTAAATTTTCCCCACAACAGCCAATCATCAGCTCCACTCTACTGCTCTCTGCTGGATGCATGTCTTGTCTTGAACACATCGGGTGCCTTGCTCAGGTACACTTTCTGGATGCATTGACCGCAATGCAAAGATGCAAATTTTCCCTGCAACAGCCAATCAGCAACTCCGCTCTACTGCTCTCTGATGGATGCTTGACTTGACTTGAACACCGAGATGTCTTGCTCAGGTCCACATTTTGGATCCAGTGACCGCAATGCAAGGATGCAAATTTTCCCCATACCAGCCAATGATCAGCTCTGCTCTACTGCTCTCTGCTGCATGCTTGAATTGATTGAACATCTAGAGTGTCTTGCTCAGGTACACTTTCTGGATGGAATGACAGCAATACACGGATGGAAATATTCCCCGCAACTGCCAATCAGCAGCTCTACTCTACTACTCTCTGCTGGATGGTTGTCTTGACTTGAACACATCGGTTGTCTTGCTCAGGTACACTTTCTGGATGCAGTGACCGCAATGCACGGATACATATTTTCCCTGCAACAGCCAATCAGCTGCTCCACTCTACTGGTCTCTGCTGGATGCTTGCCTTGACTTGAACACCTAGGTTGTCTTGCTCAGGTACATTTTCTGAAGGCAGTGACAACAATGCCCGGATACAAATTTTGCCCGCAACAGCCAATCAGCAGCTCCGCTCTACTGCACTCTGCTGGATGCCTGCCTTGACTTGACCATCTCGGGTGTCCTGCTCAGGTACATTTTCTGGATGCAGTGACCGCAATGCACGGTTGCAAATTACCCCCGCAACAGCCATTCATCAGTTCCGCTCTACTGCTCTCTGCTGGATGCTTGCCTTGACTTGTACTCCTAAGGTGTCTTGCTCAGGTACACTTTCTGGATGCAGTGACCGCACTGCACGGATGCACATTTCCCGCGCAACAGCCATTAGCAGTTCTGCTCTACTGCTCTCTGCTGGATACTTGCCTTGACCTGAACGTCTGGGGTGTCTTGCTGAGGTACACTTTCTGGATGCAGTGACCGCAATGCACGGATGCCAATTTTCTCCGCAACAGCCAATCAGCAGCTCTTCTCTACTGCTCTCTGCTGGATGCTTGCTTTCACTTGAACACCTAGGGTGTCTTGCTCAGGGACACTTTCTGGATGCAGTGGCCGCAATGCACAGATGCATATTTTCCCCGCAACAGCCGACCAGAAGCTCCAGTCTACTGTTCTCTGCTGGTGCTTGCCTTGACCTGAACACCTAGGGTGTGTAGCTCAGGTATACTTTCTGAATGCAGTGACCGCAATGCATGGATACATATTTTCCCAACTACAGCCAATCAGCTTCTCCGCTCTACTGCTCTCTGCTGGCTGCTTGCCTTGACTTGAACATCTAGGGTGTCTTGCTCAGGTACATTTTCTGAAGGCAGTGACAAGAATGCATGGATGTAAATTTTCCCCACAACAGCCAATCAGCAGCTCCGCTCTACTGCTCTCTGCTGGATGCATGTCTTGTCTTGAACACATAGGGTGCCTTGCTCAGGTACACTTTCTGGATGCATTGACCGCAATGCAAAGATGCAAATTTTCCCTGCAACAGCCAATCAGCAGCTCCGCTCTACTGCTCTCTGCTGGATGCTTGCCTTGACTTGAACACCTCGGGTGTCCTGCTCAGGTACATTTTCTGGATGCAGCGACCGCAATGACGGATGGCAATTTTCCCCGCAACAGCCAATCGGCAGCTCCGCTGTGCTGCTCTCTGCTGGATGCTTGCCTTGACTTGAACACCTAGGGTGTCTTGCTCAGGTACACTTTCTGAAGGCAGTGAGAACAATGCACGGATGCAAATCTTCCCCGCAACAGCCAATCAGCAGCTCCGCATGGATTGGACAAGAAGTGGAGCGGTGAAAAAAGTAGTTTTGGGTCAGAGAACAGTGCGAGGGAGGAATATCAAGATGGCGGCGGGTGGAGACCAGGCAGCATGGGTGCCGTGGTCACAGGAACAGCAGGAGTTTCTCCAGCGTTGCTTCACGGACTTGAAGGCATAGCTGTTGGAGCTGATGAAGGCTTCGATAGACAAGCTGCTTGAGACCCAGTAGGCCCAAGGGGCGGCGATCCGGGAGGTGCAACAAAAGGCCTTGGATAATGAGGATGAGAACTTGGGCCTGGCGGTGAACGTAGAGGCGCACGAGGCGATGCACAAGAAATGGCAGGAGAAGTTCGAGGACATGGAGAGCCGGTTGAGGAGGAAGAACCTGCGGATTCTGGGTCTCCCGGAGGTACTGGAGGGTTCGGATGTTGGAGCATACATGGTCACGATGCTGAACACGTTGATGGGTGCGGCAGCCGTCCCGAGGCCCCTGGAGCTGGAGGGGGCCCACCGAGTCCTGGCAAGGAGGCTCAAGCCCAACGAGCCGCCGCGGGCAGTGCTGGTGCGGTTCCACCGCTTCATGGACAGGGAGTGTGCCCTAAGGTGGACAAAGAAGGAGCAGAGCAGCAGGTGGGAGAATGCAGTGGTCCGGATATACCAGAACTGGCGCCCAGAGGTGGCCAAGAAGAGGGCCGGGTACAATCGGGCTAAGGCGGCTCTGCATCAGAAGGGGGTGAAATTTGGAATGTTGCAGCCGGCGCGACTGTGGGTCACTTTCAAGGACCGCCACCACTTCTTCGAGACGCCGGAGGAGGCGTGGACCTTTATCCAGGCCGAAAAGTTGGACTCAGATTGAGGGTCGGTTACGAGGGGATTGATGTGATTGTTCTGTTTTGGGGGGGATGTTCTGTTCTGTTTAGTACTGGGGTTTATTTGGGTGCTGGGTGGGGTAGGGGCTTGGTGAGAGTGTGGTCGTCGGTGGTTGGAAGAGGGGGCCCCATTGGGGGGGGGAGAGAGGGGAGGCCCGAGGTGGGGGAGCTGGGATCAGGCCGCGAAAGGGAGCTGCGCCAGAGGGGGCGGCGCTGGCTTGGTGGAAAGTGCAGGCTTTTTCCCGCACTAGGGAAGGGAGGGGGCGGGGTCGGGGGAGTGGTGGTGCTGGAGAGGAGCGCCCGCTGATGGACAGGAGGGGGTGGGGGAGATTCTCACACTGGGGGGGGGGATCGATGGAGTGGCGGGAGTCAGCTGACTTACGGGAGTGCTATGGGGGAGCAACGCAGCTAGGTTGGGACCTAGCTGGGGGTGGGCGTGGGGGGGGGGGGGGGGCGGGGTGGGGGGGGGGGGGTGACTGGGTTGCTGCCGCATTGGCCAAAGGGGAGCTGGAGCCTGAAGAGAGAGTCGGGGCGGGGGTCTGCCGCTGGGGGGAATGGAGAGTGCGGGAGGCACGGGCACATGTCTGGCCCAGAAAGGGAGATGGCTAAACGGCGCGGGGGGGGGGGGGGCGGGAAGCCCCCTGATCCGGCTGATAACTTGGAATATGAGAGGCCTGAACGGGACGGTCAAGAGGGCCCGTGTGTTCGCGCACCTGAAGGGACTGAAGGCAGATGTGGTCATGCTCCAGGAGACGCATTAGAGGGTGGCAGACCAGGTTAGGCTGAGAAAGGGGTGGGTAGGGCAGTTTTTCCACTGGGGGTTGGACGCAAAGAATCGAGGGGTGGCGATGTTGGTGGGGAAGTGGGTGTCGTTTGAGGCGCTGAGCATCGTGGCAGACAATGGAGGTAGGTACGTGATGGTGAATGGTAAGCTGCAGGGGGTGCAGGTGGTCTTGGTGAATGTGTACGCCCCGAATTGGGACAATGCCGGATTTATGCGGCGCATGTTGGGCCGGATTCTGGACCTGGAGGCAGGGAGCTTGATAATGGTGGGGGGACTTTAATACGGTATTGGATCCAGCATTGGACCGCTCTAGGTCCAGGACAGGTAAGAGGTCGGCGGCGGCCAAGGTGTTGAGAGGGTTTATGGACAGATGGGACGAGTGGACCCATGGAGGTTTGTTAGGCCGGGGGCCAGGGAATTCTCTTTCTTTTCCCACGTCCATAAAGCCTTCTCCCGGTTTGACTTCTTCGTTTTGAGCAGGGCGCTGATCCCGAGGGTGGAGCACATGGAGTATTCGGCCATAGCCATCTCAGATCATGCCCCGCACTGGGTGGAGCTCGAGCTAGGGGAGGAGAGGGACCAGCGCCCGCTGTGGCGCCTGGAGGTGAGTTTGCTGGCGGATGAGGAGGTGAGCGGGTGGATCCGGGAGGTGCATTGAAAGATACCTAGAGGTTAACGATAATGGGGAGGTGCAGGTAGGGGTGGTCTGGAAGGCGTTGAAGGTGATTAGGGCAGAGCTAATCTCCACTAGGGCCCACAAGGAGGGGAAGGAGATGAGAGAGAGGGAGAGATTCGTGGGGGAGATTTTAAGGGTAGATAGGAGGTATGCGGAGGTCCCTGAGAAGGGACTCCTCAAGGAACGACGAAGCCTCCAGGCCGAGTTCGACCTGTTGACTACCAAGAAGGCGGAGGTGCAGTGGTGGAAGGCGCAAGGGGCGGTGTATGAATATGGGGCGAAGGCGTGCCGGATGCGAGGGAGATTGGGGGAGTTAGGGATAAAGGGGGGAACATGGTGCGGAGTGCAGTGGGAATAAATGGGGTATTTAAAGGCTTCTATGAGGGGCTGTATAGGTCGAGGAGGCGGGGATGACTCGTTTTCTGGACCGGCTGAGGTTCCCGAGGGTAGAGGAGGGGCAGGTGGCGGGGCTTGGGGCACCGGTAGGGCTGGAGGAGCTGACTAAGGGGCTGGGGAATATGCAGGCGGGGAAGGCACCTGGGCCAGATGGGTTCCCGGTGTTATTTTACAGGAAGTATATGGACCTGCTGGGCCTTCTACTAGTGAGGACTTTCAATGAGGCGAGGGGGGCGGGGGGTCCTACCCCGACGTGGATCTCACTGATCATGAAGCGGGACAAGAACCCTTTACAATGGGGTCGTTTAGGCCAATCTCGCTCCTCAACGTAGATGTGAAGCTGTTAGCGAAGGTGTTGGCTACCAGAATTGAGGACTGTGTTCCGGGGGTGATTCACGAGGACGGGTTTTGTGAAGGGAAGGCAGCTAAACACCAATGTGCGGAGGCTCCTAAATGTAATCATGATGCCTGCAGTGGAGGGGAAGTGGAGATAGTGGCGGCTATGGATGCGGAGAAGGCCTTCGATAGGGTGGAGTGGGGGTACCTGTGGGGGGTGTTGAGGAGGTTCTGGTTCGGGGAGGGGTTCGTTAGTTGGGTTAGGTTACTGTATGAAGCCCCGGTGGCGAGTGTGGCCACAAATCGGAGGAGGTCGGAATACTTTCGGCTGTACCGGGGTACGAGCCAGGGGTGCCCCCTATCCCCCCATGCTATTTACGTTGGCAATTGAGCCTTTGGCGATGGCTTTGAGGGAGTCCAGGAACTGGAGGGGCTGGTGCGGGGGGGGGGGGGGGGGGGGGGGGGGGGGGTGGGGGGGTGGAACACCGGGTATCACTGAATGCAGACGACCTGTTACTGTATGTGGCGGACCCAGTGGGGGGGATGTCGGAGGTGATGCGGATCCTCAGGGAATTTGGAGACTTTTACGGGTATAAGCTCAACATGGAGAAGAGTGAGTTATTCGTGAAACACCCAGGGTCCAAGGAAGGGGGATAGACGAGCTTCCGCTGAAGAGGGCGGAAAGGAGTTTTCGGTACCTAGGGATCCAGGTGGCCAGGAGCTGGGGGGGCCCTACACAAGCTCAACTTGACGAGGCTGGTGGAGCAGATGGAGGAGGATTTTAAAAGGTGGGATATGCTGCCACTCTCCCTGGCGGGTATGGTACAGTTGGTGAAGATGACGGTGCTCCCGAGGTGCCTTTTTATATTCCAGTGCCTCCCCATCCTGATCCCTAAGGCCTTTTTTAAGCAGGTCAGCAGGAGCATCATGGGGTTTGTAAGGGTGAAAAAGACCCCGAGGGTGGGAAGGGTGTTTCTGGAGCGGAGCAGGGACAGAGGAGGGCTAGCGTTGCCTAATCTGTGTGGGTACTACTGTGGCGATGATACGCAAGTGGGTAATGGAGGGGGAGGGGGCGGTGTAGAAGAGGCTGGAGATGGCGTCCTGTGTGGGCACGAGCCTGAGAGCGCTGGTGACGGCACCGCTGCCGCTCCCGCCGACAAGGTACACCACGAGTCCAGTGGTGGCGGCGACCCTCAAAATCTGGGGGCAGTGGAGACGCCACAGGGGGGAGGCAGAGGCTTCAGTGTGGTCCCTGTTCTGAGAGAACCATCGGTTTGTCCCGGGGAGAATGGATGGGGGGTTCCTGAGCTGGCGCAGGGCAGGTATTAGAAGGATAGGGGACCTGTTTATAGATAGGATGTTTGCGAGCCTTGGGGTGTTGGAGGAAAAATTCAGGCTCCCCCTGGAAAGCCTTCAGGTACATGCAGGTAAGGGCATCTGTAAGACGGCAGGTGAGGGAATTCCCGCTGCTGCCAGCACGTAGGATCCAGGATAGGGTGCTCCCGGGGGTGTGGGTTGGAGAAGGCAAGGTCTCGGCGGTCTACCAGGAGATGCAGGAGGAGGAGGACGTCTCGGTGGAGGAGCTGAAAGGTAAATGGGAGAGGAGGAGCTGGGAGAGGAGATAGACGAGGGTACATGGGCGGATGCCCTGGGTAGGGTAAATTCTTCCTCCTCTTGCGCCAGGCTTAGCCTGATACAATTTAAGGTTCTGCACAGGGTGCACATGCCTGGGGCAAGGCTGAGTCGGTTTTTTGGAGTAGAGGACAGGTGTGTGAGGTGTTCGGGGAGCCCAGCAAATCACGCCCACATGTTCTGGGCGTGCCCAGCGCTGGATGGGTTCTGGAGGGGCATCACAAGGGCGGTGTCTAAGGTGGTAAACACCCGGGTGAAGCCGAGTTGAGGGCTCACACTATTTGGGGTATTGGATGAGTCGGGAGTGCAGGAGGCGAAAGAGGCCGGTATTCTGGCCTTTGCGTCCCTGGTAGCCCAGTGGAGGATTCTGCTACACTGGAAGGATGCGAGGCCCCCAAGTGTGGAAGCCTGGATCAGCGACATGGCAGGGTTCATTAAATTGGAGAGGGTAAAATTTGCCTTAAGAGGATCTGTGCAACCGTTCCTAGACTTTATAGCGGAGCGTTAGGAGGTGGACAGCAGCAGCAGAAACCCAGGAGGGGGGGGTTACTTTGTGTTTACTACTGTGTTTATTATCGTTTAATGGGGGGCTTGTATATTGGGGGAATACGTGACATAGCTATAAGATGTTTATTTATGTGTTCTTTGTTTTTTCTTATTTCTGTAAGGGGGGAAAGGGTTTGTTGAAAATATGGAAAAATTTGAATAAAAATATATATATTTTTTAAAAAGAGCGTCTGTCTGGTAGCGTGCGTTGACCTTGGACTTACTTGTTCTGATGCAGCTTTGGCAGGTCTCTCCTTGGTGAGAGCTGGAGCCAAGAGAGCGATTCTTATACCCAAAAGGGACTTCGCGCGCTTTTGGGCGGGCCTTGAACTTGGCCCCAATTAATTAGGCCGTTCCCCAATCGTTCCTGTCGATTTCCTCCAATAAAGGGGTTGATGCCCTGGTGGCTGGGCGTGTCCTAGGTGGCCGTTGGCCTGCTTTGTTCTGGTCTCCTCTGGCGCCGGGGTGTCTGCCTTGGTATCGTTTACTTAAATGTTACTCTTTTGTCCCCGGGATGGCTCATTAGTATGGAAATGGTTTGCAGTATCGGTCTTGTCTGGGAGCTACGGCTCCAATCAACAGACAAACCCTGCACCTGCTTGCTTTCTCAGTATTGCCCATTTTCCCTGCAATCTTTGCAAAGTGTCCATTTTGTAATCAGGAAGTGGCCATCTCAGATGGCTACAGCATCCACAGTACTGTAGTATAGTGGTAAGCACTATGGCTTCACAGCACCAGGGTCCCATGTTCGATTCCGGCTTTGAGGTCCTTGCCCTGTGCCGTCTCCTGATGGACTGCCGAGGAAGTGTCGTGTTTCTTGTTTTGTACTATGTATTAATTGGTCCGTTGCTCTGTCTATCATTATGTATGTGTGTATGTGCTGTGATGTTCACTGGAATGGCAGCACGGTAGCATTGTGGATAGCACAATTGCTTCACATCTCCAGGGTCCCATGTTCGATTCCAGTTTGGGTCACTGTCTGTGCGGAGTCTGCACATCCTCCCCGTGTATGCGTGGGTTTCCTCCGGGTGCTCCGGTTTCCTCCCACAGTCCAAAGATGTGCAGGTTAGATGGATTGGCCTTGATAAATTGCCCTTAGTGTCCAAAAAGATTAGGAGAAGTTATTGGGTTAGGAGAATAGAGTGGAAGCAAGGGCTTAAGTGGGCCGGTGTAGACTCGATGGGCCGAATGGCCTCCTCCTGCACTGTATGTTCTACGTTCTTGTATGTGAAAAAGGAGGCGAATAAAAATATTTTTTAAGAAAGGAACTCTCACAAAGGTCTGCACAGCTATGCAAGTAACCTGCTTTGTTAACTTTGTTTATATGTAGCATTTGAACTGTATTGGGTTGCTTAATTGGAATTAGTAGCAGGGATAGATAGTACATTCAAGTTTTTTCCCTCTGTTTAAGAACTGTTTAACTGATAATTGTAAAGCTATATCTTTCGTATTACTGTGGCTAATTCTGTGTTTAAATTAGTTGGTTTTAACATAAAAGACATCTATTGGTCAGAGTCATCACTCCTGGGATAAAGTATGCTTTCCTCGCAGTTTTATAAATAAAAAAAATTTGGGGGTTCTTGTCCAGCATCCTAACAACAGTTGAGGTCTGGTTCGGTATCCTAAAAAAATGTAAGTCATGTTACGATCCCAGCTGATGTTACTACAGGTCTCAGATGGAGCCCTGGCTCAATAGATGGTAACTTTACTTTTTTGATTGGAGACGTGGATGAACAGAGTCACAGGACTGCCAATTTACTTTTAACAAAAGAAGAAAAATTTAATAAATGTGAAAAGATTGACTATAATAAACTACGAATTCACCCCAGTGATATCATCACAGATTTAAGGATAACACAAGTTACAAAATATATCTTGTATTGTAATGCTCTTGGAAATTACACAGTCCATGTAAACCAACTGTAGTCAGACACACCACACTCTTAAAACCAAGTGACAGATGTTACCCGATATAATTTCTGTGGATTTTCATCAAATTCCACCAGTTACTTGTCACATTGTGAGGCGACTGGTCTCACTAGAACTCTGGCTTCCATACAACTGTATCCAAACAGCATTCTCAAAGAAATCCACCTTAGGATATATTCTTCCAAACAATGTTTTCCCTTAAGTGCCTACACCAAGGATCCTGTTCCAGGTTTTCAATCTCCCCTTTCAATATTCCTCTGCCATGGATAGCCATGTGCATTCAATGTTCCACACAATCTCTCAAGTACCCAGCCACACCAACACCACCGCTTCACATGCCATGTTAAGATGTCACCAAACATTTGATTTACATCTGGGGCTGGATTCCCCGATTTGGAGACTATGTCCCCATGCCGGCGTGGGAACGGTGGCGTCACAGCCAGGAAAACTGGCGTAAAATGGCCACCGAATCCCCGTTTTGCTGGGGGCTAGCAGGGAGGCAGCGTAGAGCACTTGGCTCTAGCTAGGAGAATTGCCGGGTCCGTGGCCACGGCGCGCTTCATGGTGGATGCCGCTCGCGGACCCAGCCCGCAAAATAGTCACCCCCTTCGGCCAGCTCGCACGCCCCGGGCCGCTCCACCACAGTGACCACGCCCCGAACAATGTCCCCCCTGCCCACTGATCGACCCTCCCCCGACTGGCGGCGCTGGACTGAGTCCGCAGCCGCCATGCTGACTTTCCATGAAACCGTGAGAGACCCACGCCGTCGGGAACTCAGCCGGTTGGGGACGGAGCATCGGGGGGCGGGCCTCAGGCAATGGCATGCCTGTGAGTACGCCGCTTCGGAGGAGGTGGAGCATTGCGGAAGTGGCACCGCCCCCAATTCTGTCAAGAATTTGGATTCTCCGGCCCGTCGCTGAACACGATTTCGCCGTCAGCGACCAGAGAATCCAACCCCTGATGTCTGGTTTCACACTTTAAATCTGGTTCTTGCAGCTGTCGCTTTAACTCTCTGTTTTTTACTTTGATTTCATCCAACAGGACCTTGTTCAACTTCTTGTTCTTTATTCCTTTAAGTTAACTGTCTTCCTGAGATTTTTTAAATATAAATTTAGAGTACCCAATTCTTTTTTTTTTCCAATTAAGGGGCAATTTAGTGTGCCCAATTCACCTACCCTGCACATCTTTGGGTTGTGGGGGTGAAACCCACGCAGACATTGGGAGAATATGCAAACTCCACACAGACAGTGACCCGGGGCCGGGATCAAACCTGGGTCCTCAGCGCCGTGAGGCAACTCTTCCTGAGATATTCTTTTTGTTCCAACTCTCTGGTTCTTGGACTTTCTTGTTTTTTGGGAAGTCTGCCTTTTGCAGCTCCCTGGCCTTGTTAACCTGCTTCTGGGTCCAGCTTAAAACTAAAGTCAAAAACTCTTTCTAACCTAAGGTGACCTCTAGTTGCTAAGCCTAGTCTTTCTTTAAACTCAGTTTGTTTTCATGTTGCAAATCCTTTAATAACCATAGAAATTAAATCAAAACCCTTCGACATGTAGACACCTTTGTTTAACATGAGCTGAGATTTAAACCTTTTTTTACATAGAAACACAAAATTAAACTTACTTAAAGCAATACCTTGGACGGGACTCTCTGATCCTGGGGCTAATTGTAGACGCTGTCGTAAACGCCGCAGCGTTTTATGCCGGCGTCAACAGGCCCCTAGGAGCAGCGATCCTGTGCCGCACAGGGGGCCAGCATGGCACTGGCGAGCCTCTCGCTGCTCCAGCTGCCGATACCGGCGTCAGAGCGGGCGCCGCGGGTCCGCGCATGTGCATGGGTTGCCTTCTCCACGCCGGCACCGATGCAACATGGGCCCGGCGTGGAGGAACTTAGGCCCCCACCAGGAAAGCCTGCCCATCGATCGGTAGGCCCCGATCGCGGGCCAGGCCACCATGGAGGCACCCCCCAGGGTCGGATCCCCCCTCCGCCCCACGAGGCCGCCCCCCGGCAACAGGAACGCCGAGGTCCCGCCGGATAGGACCACACGTGAACGCGCCGGTAGGACTCAGCCTATCTCGGCAGGCATTCGGCCCATCGCGCACGGAGAATTGCCGGGGGGGCTGGCGCAGCGCCGGCGCCAATGGCAATAATTCTCTGGTCACCGGAGAATCGGTGGTCCGGCGTTGGGGCGGTGTCATAGAATCATAGAATTTACAGTGCAGAAGGAGGCCATTCGGCCCATCGGGTCTGCACCGGCTCTTGGAAAGAGCACCCTACCCAAGGTCAACACCTCCACCCTATCCCCACAACCCAAAAACCCCACCCAACACTAAGGCCAATTTTGGACACTTAAGGGCAATTTAGCATGGCCAATCCACCTAACCTGCACATCTTTGGACTGTGGGAGGAAACTGGAGCATCCGGAGGAAACCCACGCACACACGGGGAGGATGTGCAGACTCCGCACAGACAGTGACCCAAGCCGGAATCGAACCTGGGACCCTGGAGCGTGAATCGCGCCCCCCCCTTCCCGGCGATTATCCGGCCTGGCGCGGGGTCGGAAAATCCCACCCCTTGTTTCTAATACCCACAACTGCAAAAATAGATTACTTAAAACTACTTCTGTTTTTTGATAGTAAGAGGATCATGTAATGTGCTCTCTTGAATGTTGCTTCTTCGAATGTTATTGACTATCCTGATGCACACTCAATTCTGTTCTCGGTGTACATTATAGGTATTTATCATGACCTGCCGTTGGGTCATTACAACCAAGTGTAATTTTTAATGGCCTCCATATAATGGCTGTCAGGTTTGGGTTACAGTTTCATTAATTGTAGCCTGCCTGCAGTGGTAAGTTGTTAGGGCATATATGGCTGAACCTTCCTCTTCTATTAATTCCCAGTCTTCGCATACGTTTGCACTTGGTACGCTTGAAATGTCCGCTAGAAGGCAACGAGTCTGCAATGTTATTGGTGTGTGCCTACCCCATAATGCCAGTCTTTTACACATGAGGATACCAGTTTGCACCTGAGGATCTGGCTAATGCAGCTTGATGGAACTCCTGAGCTAGGTCTTATAAAGGCAATTGACATGGATCTCATAACATGGCTGTGCCATCAGGGTTTTCAACTTCCTCATACGTATCACAGTCTGATAGATTGAAAATCTGGAGGAGACATGGGATGAGAGCCAATGTTCCCTGAGTGCTCTTCAGTATTTACATGGGTACTAAGTTATCATTAAGTGCTG
This sequence comes from Scyliorhinus torazame, assembly GCF_047496885.1. Lineage (NCBI taxonomy): Eukaryota > Metazoa > Chordata > Chondrichthyes > Carcharhiniformes > Scyliorhinidae > Scyliorhinus > Scyliorhinus torazame. The sequence goes on from NC_092716.1 coordinate 112,664,971, forward strand.
TGTGAATACTGACTGGGCCACTACTCTCCCAGGTGCGAAGGCAGTACCTGACGTGAACTTGGGAGGCTTCCAGTGAAGGCAGAGACCCGAGTGCTTGTCAATGATCAGACGATAGTCCAGCTGAAGGTTCTCTATGCATACCAAGGTAACCTGGCTCACAAGTTCACTTCCATGCTGTGGAGTCCCAGATCACAGCGTCCTGAAGAGTGATCTTATCCTGGAGGCTCAGTATCAAGATGAGGCCTCACCATTAATGATGCATGAGAGATGGCTTTGGAGAGAAGCCTTTGTCCAGATTTAGATCTGTGTTCAGACGGTAAAGCGATAACCAGTGACTGAAGATTTTCCTCCTTCAGCTGTCTTGCCACACTCCTGGCATACTGCCATACACATATTGATGTTTTCAGAGGTGTTCTTGCCACTTAAAGGCTGTCGTGGCCCATTAAATGCAATGGATGAAAGGACTGCACCATATCTACTGGCTTTAGTTTGAGCGATTACAGACTGGTCACATGCTCCATAGGATTTCCCTTTTAAGGACGATGCCATTGTTACGCACAAATGTTACTATTCACTCTGAGATTGACATGAAGGTCTTAATGTCTACCTTGCATCAAAGGGAGTGGAGATATGCACTTGTATCAGCTAGTCTCAACCTGAATCATGCTGGAACCTTGTTGCTGTCAAGGGGTCTCACGGGCATATCTTCCGCATTGTGCCCATGCAATGGCCTCTTTCCGTGGGTCATCAGAATCTTCACCAAGGATCCGGATTTGATCTCGGCCCGGGTCACTGGCCGTGTGGAGTTTGCACACTCTCCCCATGCCTGCATGGTTCTCATCCCCACAATCCCAAAAGATGTGCAAGGTAGATGGATTGGCCACGCTAAATTGCCCCTTAATTGGAAAAAAGATAATTGGGTACTCTAAATTGAAAAAAAGATTCCTCACCCACTTCGAATTCATCCCTTCCGCTTGGTCCACTCCTCCGTGATCAAGGAGATGTGTATTTCCTCCATGTCTGCATGTGGCAACTCATACAACCACCCCCCCCCCCCCCCCCCCACCCCAGCACAGCGCTAGGGTGTGCAGTGCGGAACAAACAACGATAATGTGGGACAACATCTGTGGAGACTGCTGCCTGATTGGTCCAAACATCCAAAATGCATCTTCAACATGCCAATGGTCTTCTCTATTAGGGAATGTGTTGCCGAATGTGCCACATTGTACATCTCCTCAGATGCATTGTGGCTGTGCTGAGGGCTCTTGAAGATCTGTGGCACCTGGGAGTAAATCTTAGTGGCTGCTAACAGGGAGCTCTTAAGACCACATGAGTGCAGTTGATGGCGCTCTGCACTTGTGGTAAGCCAGAGATTAGTGTATATCTCACTGCTCTGGTAGCCTGGCTTGCTTCATCCATGATGAACTAGACATAATTTTGAGCCTCCCTGGTGCATTTATGAGTGGATGATTGTGAGATTTTGCAGAGCTCCCTTGTGGAGCCTTATAATGATCTGCTGGCAAAAAAGCTGAGTTCTGCAGTTACCTTCAGCGCATCTGGCATTGGATGGCCTCCTAGTCTGTGTGAAGTGATATCTTCATGGAGAATGTGGCAGATATGCTCCACCACAACCCTTGACAAATGAGGGCAACTGCTGCACTGTCTGATGCTCATGTCTATGTATGATAGGCATGATCTGTAGACACTTGGTTCCGTAAAACATCTCCATGGATTTTGTCCTCCCTTGTCAGCATCTCGGTCTTCCTGCTGGCTCTTGTTTATCAGGGCGACGGCCTTCCCTGAGCTGTGCCAAATGGCGATGGGTCCTTCCCTTCACTCGCATCAAACATATCAAGAAAGCAACATTGCCTACATCCTGCAATCTGAACTTCTCCTTATATTTCTGGACAAATAGAATAAAGACATGATTGCACCTTACCCTGTAACACATTTCCTCCATCGCCAAACCAGGAAGCCAGTGTGAAGCCCTCGGTCTGTCATTATTCCAGACTTGGCATCCCTGGGCAGGTCTCCTCACCAGCTCACCTCCATGGCCCCCTATGATCCGATTGCAGGGTCAGCAGGCTGGACTCAATCCTGCCGCCTGCCTCCCCAGAGCGAATATAACAAGACCCATTAAACCAAGGTGGGTCTGGTGTAGCCACCTAAAATGGCTGGTTCCCGAGTAAAATGGTCAAACCCCGATCTAAAATGGCGAACGAAAGAGGCTGATGGGAAAATCAGCCAACAGGACTCAAACGGACGGCTGCAGGCAAAACAGTGTATTCGGCTCGGAGGAAGTTGGCCCAGCCCGATACCTGCAACCATTAACAGCACAAAAACCCAGCCATCTGCAAACTAAGCAGCCATCCCCGGGAACAATTGCTACACATTAGCAACATAAAGCCGATCCAGACTTTTCGGCGCCAGCAGTGGCTGAGACAAAGAAAGGTGGACGACCACCCCCCGATCAAGGAATCGCCCCATTATTGGAGCATATCGAACCAAGTGATTGGGACCAAGTCCAATCACCTGGAACCAGGTTCAAGGTCCGCCCCGAGAGGCGGGAATCCCCTGGGGACTACAAAAATAGGGGCCAAGTTCAGATCGACCCTTCTTCTCCTACTCGCAACCTTCGAGACCCTTCGACGAAGAAACAAGTAAGTGTTACTCCAGCGATCGCTACCAGATAGTTGCTCCAGACTATCGACTCGTACCAGCCTTTTTGAATCCCGCAGGCCAGACCCAATTCGATAGACCAGTTGTTTCCCTGACCTGGTGGGCCATCACCAAAGTTAAGTATTGGCCTTTAGTGGTAGGTAATAGTCTAGAAGAAGGATTATTGTATAAGTATTTATTGCTGTATATAATAAATGATCGTTGATTTAACTTTTACTAAGCGGTGTGCTGCATTATTAATCATTACTTGAGCTTGAACCACGTGGCGGTATCAGAGATACCTGGCGACTCGTGAACAAAGGTGACAGAATTAGAGCTAATAAAACTAAGGCAACACTCTTAAGAGGGAAATTTCCCTGCTCCAGCTACCTGCCTAGAGCAAAAGGGTGATTTAATTGAAGTTTCAAGACAAAGAATTTGATAGGGTAGATAGAAACTATTTCTTCTGGTGGAAACTTCATAATGGGATAAATTTACCTTGAAATTAGAGCTTGGCTCTTCATGGATAATGTCAGGAAGCATCACACAGAGCATAGTGAAAATCTGGAACACTCACCCCAAAAACTTACTGAATGGGGGTTAATTAAAAATAAATAGGGGTGGCACAGTGGTTAGCACTGCTGCCTATGGCGCTGAGGACCCGGGTTCAATCCCGGCACCGGGTCACTGTCTGTGTGGAGTTTGAACATTATCCCTGTGTCTGCGTGGGTTTCACCCCCACAACCCAAAGATGTGCAGGTTAGGCGGATTGGCCATGGTAAATTGCCCCTTAATTGGAAAAAAATAACTGGGTACTCTAAATTTGAAAAAATAAATAAAGTAAAACTGAGATACATATATTTTTGCGAAGCAAAGATGTTACGGGGCAATGGACAAAGGTGGGAGTTTGGAGTTAAGATAAAGCTCAGTCACAATCAAATTCAATGGTAGAATCGGCTAGGGAGACGGAAGGGACCTCCTCCTGTTCCTTTGTTTCCAACCTGGAGCTCCAGGACATGGATCCTCTCCAGCAGTGAACGAAACTCTTCCTTCATCAATCCTGATGCATCTGTGATCTCCTACTGTCCCTGGTGAAGTGTCATAAACATCTCTTGAAGAACAAGTGTTGAGCTGAGTGGTTCCTCACTGGACATGAGCCTGTACCAGGTCAGGTTCCTGGAGGAAGATCAGAGTTTGGTGTCTTATTGATTGGCACGCAACAATAGATGTTTCCCTGCTGCCCGGTTACATTGCAATGATGCCACAATGCTCATGGAAACGGCATTCTTTTATGACATCACTGATACTGCTTTGACACAAGCAGATTTTTAAAAAAAAAGTATTTTTATTTCAATTTTTCAACATTTTACAAAAAACACAAACCCACCATATTAAACCCCCACCAATAAGAACCCCCCCCCCCCCTCCCCACCCCCCTTAACAGTCGACGGTAACCAACTCTCCAAAATGCAAAATTAATACACTCCAACTCTTGTGAAATCCATCACTCGCCGGGCAAATTTCACCTTCTCCAGGGCAAAGAACTCCAATAGGACCCCCATCGTGCCAAGGCACAGGATGGAGAAGCTGACCTCCACCTCAACAGGATCCACCTGCGAACAGTGAGTTGAAGGCCAAAACATCTGCCCCCACACTCATCTGCAATTCCGGCCGGTCCAACACCTCAAATATGGTTTCCAGGGGACCGAGCTCCACCTCTACGCCAAGATGGTGTTAAAAACTGACCTCCAGAAGCTTTCCAATTTCGGGCAGGACCAGAACATATGTTCATGAATAATAGGGCCCATCACACACCGCTCACAAATGTCCTCTACCTCCTCGAACAGCCGGCTCATCCTTGACTTCATCAGGTGTGTTCTGTACACCACCTTCAACTGGATCAGCCCAGCCTCGCACACAAGGTCGAGGCATTCACCCGCCGCAACACCTCGCATCACAATCCCTCCTCCAACGCCGCCCCCAATCCCTCTTCCCACTTAGCCTTAACCCCCTTTCCTCCTCCGAAATGCTCACATAAATCGCCACGATGACCCCGCTCTTCAACCCTGCCCGCTGACAGCACCTCCTCCAGCAACGAGGAGGCAGGCGCTTTCGGGAAGGTCAGAAAGACCTCCTCGCAAAGTTCCGCACCTGCATGTACCGGAATCTCCCGTGCCAGCCCAAAATTCTCATTCAACTCCTCCAAGCTCGCAAACCATTCTCCCAGGACCAGCTCCTTTGTCTCTTTGATCCCCTTCTCCTCCCTTCCCCTGAACCTCACGTCCATCTTCCCCGGCTCAAATTTGTGATTCCCCCTAATCGGCATCACCCTCAACCCCACTCCCAACATAAAATGCTGTTAAACAGCCTCCAAATCTTCAATAAAGCTCCTGGTTCCTGGTACTCTCCAGGCTCTTTGGTAGTTGCTTAAGCTGGGAACATCTTTGAATGCTGAGATTAGATAAGCATATGGCAAAGATGGAGTAGTTTTAACGGGTGGTTTACTTTGTTAATAGATGTGGCTGAGTAGACTAACACATCAGAATTTTTTGATTGTGTCCAGAACATTTTTCTGCAACAGTATGTATACAACCAACAAGTGGACATGTCATATTAGATTTAGTTAATAACCAAACAGTATGGGAGCATCTGTCTAATGGGTGGTGATCATGATATAATTGTTTTGGACATAGTTTTTGAGAGGGGAAAATGTGAAACAGCAATGAAGTTTCGAGATTTAGGGAAGGCTGACTTTGATAGGATTACAGTAAGAAGTCTTACAACACCAGGTTAAAGTCCAACAGGTTTGTTTCGATGTCACTAGCTTTCGGAGCGCTGCTCCTTCTTCAGGTGAATGAAGAGGTATGTTCCAGAAACATATATATAGACAGATTCAAAGATGCCAGACAATGCTTGGAATGCGAGCATTAGCAGGTGATTACATCTTTACAGATCCAGAGATGGGGTAACCCCAGGTTAAAGAGGTGTGAATTGTGTCAAGCCAGGACAGTTGGTAGGATTTCGCAGGCCAGATGGTGGGGGATGAATGTAATGCGACATGAATCCCAGGTCCCGGTTGAGGCCATACTCATGTGTGCAGAACTTGGCTATAAGCTTCTGCTCGGCGATTCTGCGTTGTCGCGCGTCCTGAAGGCCGCCTTGGAGAACGCTTACCCGGAGATCAGACGCTGAATGCCCTTGACTGCTTAGTTGTGTAGACGTTTGGAGAGACTTCTTTCCAAGACCAGTTACAGAATGGAACAATACTCACTGCCAGATTCAGTACATTTTTGCTTAACCTAGCAGTATTTGGCAAAACTGCTGTTAAACTTAAAATCCTTCTGTCATGTCAGACTGAAATCCTATGGCATACTGCAAAACTGCACAGACCTGGCTACTCCCATTAATTACATTTCATATCCCACTAAGATATGAAATGACCTGCTGTTCAACTTAAACTCCTAAAACAGACTGCAAAGCTACAGGCAGACTTAGTGCCTCCAATTAATTACATTGCCTGCACCCCACGAGGTTTCATGAACCTGCTTAGCTAGGACTAAACAAGACTCCCTCATAAATTATCTACACTCCAGGGAATCTCCAGCAATCAAAACACAATTCCATTTGCCCTTTATCCATAACCACTTAAGTGGCTTGAATCAATCATTACCTCACCTTTTCCGACTCTTTAATTACAGCTTTAGACACAGTGCCTGTATATATTTAAACCAGGGTTTTCAAAAACATTACTGCTACAAATGTAAAATATAATATATAACAATTTTTACATTCATCATACTGATGAGGGTGTCAAAGCAAATAGTAAGAGTTACAAAAAGGATGTAACTTGCAAGTGAAACCAAAATCAACACAAAAATGTTCTCAATTATATTGGAAAAAAAGTGGTCCGAAGCAAACTGATAATATTTATCCTGTCAATGAAAATAAGGAAATGGTTGACAGGATGAATAATGACTTTGCATCAGTATTTTTATTGAGGAAGCGGTTAGCATGCCAAACCTTCCAAGGAAACTATTTATTGAATCAGGATCAGGAACTCAATAAAATTATTGTAAGCAGTATAACAGTAATGGAGAAATTATAATAATAATCTTTGTTGCCACAAGTAGGTTTACATTAACTCTGCAATGAAGTTACTGTGAAAAGCCCCTAGTCGCCACATTCCGGCACCTGTTCAGGTACACAGAGGGAGAATGGGGGTTGTCATTGTGGGTGTACCTGTGGAATAAATTGCTGGCTTGTGTGATGGAAGCTGATTTATTGTATTCCTTTAAGCAAGAGCTGGACTTGTGTTTGAATGGGGCAGAGGTCACCTCTTACAAGAGGGAAGGTATCTTGTGACAATCACTGCCAATGCAGCTGTAGGCCTTGTCTACATCAGCTAAGGAGGAAATAGGGGAATCTTTTAGATTGTTCTCCCTAGAATTGGCCTGGGTTTGCATCACCTTGGCTTTGTGGAGAATATGTGCCTCCGGAGCATTGCAACTATGGCATGGGCAGCATCTTTGTGTACACTGAGCAGAGTCTGGTCGTTGCTTCCATGAAAGTGTTCTGGGATTGAAAACTTGGGATCTAAAACAGATCATGCTGACAATATGTAACAGCTCAGAGAGAAAGATGTTGAGAAACAAAGTTAATGTTTCACTTTGATGACCTTCCACCAGAAAATGGTAAACCATTTTAAAACAAATTCAGAGCCAGGAGAAAGCTGGCGGCTGCAAAAGAGGCAAGGGACAGGTCTGTGAAGAGCTATTCAATGTGACTATGACTCCTGCCTGGTTTTTGGGCGATGGGGGGCAGCCTCTGTCGGTTTGGGGCGCGGCCCCTTTAAGGGGGTGTGGCCATTCATGCCCTTTGACTCGGAAGTGTTCCTGGGGACCGGAAGTAAGCCGGTGCCGGGGCGCTAAGAAGCTTCAGGATGGCTTCACGGGCTAAGCGACTGAAGGTGAGCAAGAAACCCGGGGCCGCCCCCGCCTCACTCACTCTGGGCCGAGCTTCCCCGAGTTTGTGTGAATCTCGCAGAGTTTGACTTTCCAGAGAGTTTGGGCAGAAATCGTCTTTAGGAGGCTGGAACTGAACATGAGAGTGACAGGGGGTCAGAGGTCGTAGGGGTCACGTTAAAGTGGGAGTGGGTCATAGGTGGGATGGGTCAGGGGCAGTGGGGTGAGTGAGCCGGGGGCGGGGGGGCTGTGGGGTCAAACTGGGGTTATCAAGGGGGTGGAGTTGTCATTGGGCAGTGAGGGCAGAAGGGAAATAGCACAGGGGTGGGTGAGGGCAGTGGGGGATGTTCAAAGAGGAACAAAGCTGTAGGGGCTGATGGAGAGGATTAGGGATATTGGGGGGGGGGGGGAATTAAATTCTGGGGAAGAAGGAAAATCATGGGAGCAGTTGAACACAAATTGCAGAAAGTAAAATGGTAATCGTAGGAGCAATATTGGGAGATGTGGCCCATCAGTCTGAGCTGCATTCAATCCCAGTGCGAGAGGGAGCAGGCTGACTAATAGATTGTTGGGATAGTCCACCATTGAGAATATTGAGTGTAGGTAGTGGTGTTGGTGAATTATATGGTTTGGTGGGGCTACACTTTAATGTTTCCAAGCCTAGTAGTGGCTGAGGGCAGAGTACGCACTGCTGTATCTGTTGTGGAAGTGAATTGCTACCTCAGGGGGATTCAGTAAGTTCCTGAGACAATGAAAGAACATAGTAAACCAGACTGTAAATGGCCAATGAGACTTTTGTTCTTAGCAATGTTGCTGCATATTGATTGGCTGTATGGAGTCTTTATGCATGTTGACTTGGGATTGTGGCAGAAGGGGGTGGGCTGGAAGGGGATAAGTACAGAGGTAATCACCTTGCAAAAAAATTAAATCAGATTTATCAGGCAAGACCCACCCTTCTCAATTGCAGCTGCCTCTCTGATCATCTGAAATTTTTCAAGGCATTCAGTCACTATCCTTAATTATAGACTCAATAATTTCCCACCACAGATGCCACATTAACTGGTTTATAATTCCCTCGTTTTTCTCTTTCACTTTTCTTAAACAGCAGAGTGACGATCATAATTTTCCAGTCTAGAATGGTTCGCAAATCGAGAGAATTTTCGAAAATCATAGTTGGAGGATCTATGATATTTTCATTCACTTATTTTAGATGGACTTTAATTTGGGGGAAACAATCTAGTCCTGGGTATTTGTCCCCCCTGGTGCTGTTAGTTTCTTACTAACGTTAATTTTGTTAAGTTCCTGTCCCTGATTCACGAATCGTTTCCTTCAGATGTCCAACATGCTGACTTCCTCTGTAAACACTGATGCAAAATAATTATTCATCATGTCTGCCCTTTATTTTCATTGGCACTATCACCATTATCATTTATCAAGGGGCTCACATTGCTTCAGGCCACTTTTTTCCTGATATAATTGTGAAAGTCTTTGGTGTTGATTTTGATAACCCTTGCAAGTTTATTTTCACAATCTCTTTTTGAAGCTCTTACTGTCTGCTTTGTCACCCCTTGCTGCTCCTTATATCTTTCATCAGCAACGTACAACAAATCCTGAGTCATCTGTGCAATTTGTTTTGCATTTTTGCACAGTTTTTTGCTTTCATGTCTCTTACCTCTTTAGTTATCCATACTGGTCTCATTTGTCAAGTGCCTGAAAGGGTTATAAGCTGGTTCTATATCATATTGCACTCTTTATGAAACACCTCCCAGTGATCATCTGTGGTTTTATCCACCAACAGGTTTTCCCACTTTTCTGTGGACAGGCTCTTGCCTCATCCTATTAAAGTCACCCTTGCCTAAATCTAGAATATTGGCTGTTTCACAATTCATCCTTTCAAACTCTCCGTTGAATCTGATCACACTACAATCACAATTTGAAACATATTCACGCACTGTTAGCCGGTTAACTAAATCCATCTAGTGTATCATTACTAAACGTGATATGGCTGCTCCCTTGATTGTCGGACATTTTAATGCAGAATATTTTCCGCCTTCTCAAAAATCCTGACCTGGCGACTGCTCCTTTCTGTGTAAAGCTATAGTTGAGTGGAGCTTCACAGCAGACTCGTATCGTACTTTTGTCATAATGTAGTGGTCACTGGACGGTGTGATCAAGACCTGGGTTGATTTCAGCTGCTTTTTCTTAACTCTCTGGGATAATGGGGCTGATTGTAGTGCACTTGACCAGTTCCTCCATGTAAAATCAGCTTTTTATAATGTATTCTTTCAGGTGATGTGTGCTTCACTGGCTAGGCCAGCATTTATTACCCAACCCTAATTGCCCTCGAGAAGGTGGTGGTGAGCTGCCTTCTTGAACTGCTGCAGTCCATGTGGTGTAGGTACACCCACAGTGCTGATAGGGAGGGAGTTCTAGAATTTTGACCCAGCGACAGTGAAGGTTCCCAGTCAGGGTAGTGTGTTTCTTGGAGGGGAACTTGCAGCTGCTGGTGTTGCTGATGGATGGAGTGACTATTGAAGGTGGTGGCTGGGGTGCCAATCAAGTGGGCTGCTTTGACCTGGATGGTATTGAACTTGTTAGAGCTGCACTCCCCCAGGCAAGTGGAGAATATTCCATCACACTCCTGACTTGTGCCTTGTAGATGGTGGACAGACTTTGGGGAGTTACTCGCCACAGCATTCCCAGCCTTTAACCTGCCCTTGTGGCCACAGTATTTATATGGATAGTCCCACTGTTTCTGGTCAATGGCAACCCCCAGGATGTAGATAGTTGGGGTGATGGTAATGCCATTGAATGTCATGGGGAGATGCATGAGGATTGTCATGGGTATTGTATCTTGTTGGAGATGGTCATTGCCTGACAATTGTGTGGTGTAACTGTTACTTTAATGCAGACCTGAAATTGAGGCTGGGGCCACTATGGGGCCATAGTGTGAATATGGGGAGGGTGAATAAGGTAGCGGGGAGATGAGTGCAGGCTGGCTTTCTATACCACACAGTCAGATGTTTTTGATTTTTTTTGCCCACGCCTTAGGTGGAATCTACAGCAACACTTGAATATTCGGAAGGGAAGATTGAGGCAGGACTGGTTCAATTCCTGGACTGGTGCACACAGTCTGGGCTGGTGCTCAGCTCAAAGGTGAGGGAGATTTGGGCTTCTGTTATTTTCAATCAGTCTGTGGAACGGACTCCAGAGGAGACGATGTTGGCAGTATTGTTCCATTCTGTAACTGGTAATTATCTAAAACTACTTGGTGTGAGTCAGAACACAGGCAGCAGTGTCACCAGTCACCCCTGTGCACGGGTATCCTGCACCTTTCGGCCCGGTGCTGGGGGAACCTGCAGCAATCTCTTGATTGGCCAGCCTGAGCCATAGAAAGCAGATGGAATTTGTTTTGTTCTCTTGCAATTCGGCCTCTGCAGCCCACAAGGCCTTGTCAGTGTAACAAACAACGATAACAAATTGTAACATCCTGTGATATTGCCATGGTAGCTGCTTTTGAGGGTCACTGACAGACATAGCTTTAGCCATTTTCGAAGTCTTTATCCTGTTCTTATAGCCATGAGGATATCTATCTAATTTATAAAAATATCTAATTTATAAAAATATGTTACCTGTCTGGTAGGTAACATGTGCTACTCAATCCTTGGTTAGTGATGAGGTATTCTGAATCCCGATGAAGAAGATTCCAACTCTTCCAGTAGTAACAAACGGTTTATTGAGGAACTACAACAATATTTACATGAGTTCTTTACTTTAACTTTGATACTAGTGATAAGGTTAACAAGATCTAACTGTGGTAACTATACGTAACTCTACTGGCCATCCAGTCTGCTGTTGCTTTGATCACCGTGCACCCAAGAGAGAGAGACCCAATGTGGCTGCCTTTTATACCCCTGTTGGTCCGGCCCTCTAGTGATCATGTGGTGCTACTGATTACACATTAACCCCTTGTTAATGTGGTGATCTCTATGCACACATAGAGATCACTACATGCAGTAGGTTACTTACATACCTGTAAAGCGTCCACTCTGTTCGTCCTTGTGAAGTGACATTCTCCTCTCTGTTTATAGTGATGCTATTTTCTCAAATTCCCTCAATGTTTACTGCATTGTGCTGATTCTGCTGCTACCACTATGTTCAGTTCTCCTTCAGGCTCTCTTGTGGTGTTGAGGTCTGCCTTTTGTTGAAATAATTTGTTGGACAAGGCCTTGTTAACTGATTCAGAAACAACTTTGATATAGTCAATATTAGTATGAAATCGGGTTTGCCATAACTTCCCTGCTTTTGTAATCAATATCTTTTTATGAAATCCGGAAGTCCTAGATCCCTGTTTTCCTAACCACTCTCTCAATATGTTCTGCCACCTTCAAAGATATGTGTACATGAACTCCCACGTCCCTCTGTCCTTTCACACTCTTGAATTGCGCCATTAAGTTTGTATCGCCTCTCCCTGACCCTTCTGCCAAAATGCCCCACCTCACACTTCTCAGCTGCCTCTTGGACAGGCTAGCAGAATGGGCCGACATGTCCTGTTGCAATCGATTGGTATCAACCTGGCTGTTAGACACACCTACAAATTTGGTTTGATCAGCAAATTTTGAAATTCTACTCTGTATTTCAGTATCCATTTTGTGGAGGCTTGCGTCGCTCTCTTTGTGGAGGTGATAAAATATATCAAAAAAGCAGTAGTCCTTGTTCTGAACCTTGGGGCTGCCTACGATCCTTCAGTCCGAAAAACACCCATTCACCACGATTCTGACTTTCAGCCAATTTCTAACCCAATGCAGACACTGACCCTCCTTTTACACAAGCTCCATTTTGTTAACCAGAGATTTTATGTGGCACTTTGCCAGAAGCTTTCTTAAATCCATTTAGACCACATTGATTGCATTTCCTTTGTTAATCTTCTCTTATTTCATCAAAACACTCAATTAATCAAAAGCAATATACTGTTTACATATGTGTTGGCTTTCCTTACTTAGCACAAACCTCTGCAAGTGTTTGTTTATTTTGTTACCTTAATTATTTTTTCGATAACATTATCCACCACTGATATTAAACTGACCAACCTGAAGTTACTAAGAATATCCATACATCCTTTCTGTGTCGCATTTGCCACTTGCCCATCGTCTGGGCCCTCCCCATGTTTAAAGAAATTGAAAGATTACAGCAAGTCCTCTCACATTGTCCTCCATCACTTCGCTTAGCCTGCGATGCAACCATCCGCAATAGCCAACTTATCCACTCTTAAGCATAGCCAGTCTTCACAGTAATTCTTGCCTATCAACTCTCACCCCTTTTGTTACCTCTACCATCTCTGCTTTTATCAATATTCTGTCAGCATCCTCTTAGTAAACACTGATACAATGTACTCATCAAGTAAATATTCCATCCTTGCCCTACACCTCTGAGCAGATATCAGCCCCATCCCACCTCTTTGCACCTGCCTAATATTTACATGCCGGTAGAGAATGTTTGTGTTCCCTTGCATTAACTGCCATTTAAAGAAAGTACCCAATTAATTTTTTTTCCAATTAAGGGACAATATAGCGTGGCCAATCCACCTACCCTGCACATCTTTTTGGGTTGTGGGGGGTGAGACCCACACGTTCACGAGGAGAAAGTGCAAATTCCATACGGACAGTGCCCCAGGACTGGGATCGAACCTGGGTCCTTGGTGCCATGAGGCAGTAGTGCTAACCACTGCACCACCGTGCCACCCCCTTCTGCCATTTAATTTTCATGTTTTCTCTTTTCCTGTCTTATTTTTCCTCTTCAATTCCCTTTTTAACATTTTCATTTAACCTGATTCTGACTTGAAGAATTTACCTGATTTGTATCATTTTTGTTTCATCATATTCCCTATCTTCTTCATCATCATCGGAGCCCCTGACTTAGGTAACCTTGCCTTTCCCCTCAGTGTTGGATTCTACCTAGTCTGTACCTGAACCATCTCTTCCTTAAAGACTTCTGTTATCGCGTTTCTTGTCCAATGTTGGTTCCATTTTACCCTAGCTCATCCCATTGAGGTTAGTCCTCCTCCAAATTAGAAGTTAATGTCTATGTTTCATTTCTTGAGGTAAGCCTTCAGGGTGACTTTGAAGTGCTTCCTTTGTGGTCCTCTTGCTCGGAAGTCTTCCTAGAACTGGGCAAAGAAGATTTGCTTTGGCAATTGGGACTCTGGCATCCTAACCACGTGACCAGCCCAGCTGAGTTGGTTTTGGATGATCGTGGCCTCAATACTGGTGCTCTTGGCTCCTTCAAGGACATTGATGATAGTATGCCTGTCCTCCCACCTGATGCATAGAATCCGTCTCAGACAGTGTTGATGGTAGCTCTCCAGGGCTTGAGGTGGCATCTGTACATTGTCCCAGTTTTTGATCTGTATAGAAGAGTTGGGAGGACGACTGCCTTGCACACGAGGATCTTGGTGTCAGCATGGATCTGGACATCAAAAACTCTCATCCTTAGGTGTCCGAAGGAGGTGCTTGGGGATTGGATGCAATGTTGGTTCTCCACATCGATGTCCGCTTCAGAGTAGAATTGGCTCCCCAGGTATGGGAAATTTGGTAGGGTTTCTCCGTTGATCTTGACAGAGGGAGAGACCGGCTCTTGCCCTGGGACGGGTTGCTAAAGGACTTGAGTCGTTTTTAGGCTGAGACTGCATCTTTGGTGTGCTTCCGCAAAGGTGTCAAGCATGGCTTGTAGAGTCTGAGAGAGTGGTGAAGGAAATGTCACCTGCATACTGAAGTTCCACGCAAGATGTCAGTGTCGTTTTCTTCTTGGATTTCAACCCGTTTCCAGATTTAGGAGTCTTTTTCAACCCTGGCTTTAAAGTCCCCAAATAGAATGATTTTATCTTCCTTAGGAATGTTGGAGAGCATGGTGCCCAGGGTGGAGGAGAAGCCTATGGACTCATCGTTGGCATCAGGGGTTGGGGTATAGGCACTCATGACCGTTGCCTGCTGGTTCTTGGCAAGTTGTAGACGGAGGGTCATTAGGTGCTCGTTAAGGCCAACGGGGCTCTGAGATTTGGTTGATGAGTTTGTTCTTCATGGTTAAACCAATTCCATGCATCTAGCATCCTCGGGTTTACCTCTCCAGAAGAAGGTGCCAACTTCCCTCAGCTGCCCTTAGCCTGCTCTGTGGATCTCTTGCAGGGCAGTGACGTCAATGTTGATGCGCCTGCGCTCACGGCCGCAAGGGCAGCTCTTCGTTCCGGTCGATTATTTTGTTCATTATCCATGAGGATTCGTACATTCCAGGTTCTGAAATTCAGTTTAACTTGGATTTTCTGCGGTCAGCACAGTGGCGCAGTGGTTAGCACTGCTGCCTCACGGCGCCGAGGTCCCAGGTTCGATCCAGGCTCTGGGTCACAGTCCGTGTGGAGTTTGCACATTCTCCCCATGTTTGTGTGGGTTTCTCCCCCACACCCAAAGATGTGCAGGGTAGGTGGATTGGCTATGCTAAATTGCCCCTTAATTGGAAAAATGAATTAGGTACTCTAAATTTATTAAAAGAAACTTTGATTTTCTGACTGCAGGTAGATGACCTTGCTGGATACGGTTTTCCAGCCAGGTTGGGGACGGAACTGACTATTCTTAGGGCACTTTTTCTACCCCTTCCCCCATGTGGGATGAGCAGAGTGGATCCTGAAGAGGGCTGCTGAGTCGTGACAAAAGCTGCCAAAACACACACCTGTTCCAAGAGTGAGACCACTGAATCAAACTCCACCCCCTGCATGCCAGTCAGAAGCTGGGGGTTTCCAGATCTCATGGTACTGTCCCTGTCACCGCATGGCTCGTCTGTGGGGGAGGGGGAATCTCTCTACTGCTGCAGCCTTCATCTACCATCGCAGCCGTTGAAACGATATGAATATCTTCTGTTTTTTTAATATGCTGTCACAAGTGAGGTTCAGCAGCTCAATCTTTTCGTTTGGACTCAGCTGCAAGTTATTATCTGACTCTGGGGTCTCAACCTCAAATGGAATTTTTCACCCACTTTTCTTCCAAAGTCCTGAACTTCTCTCGTTTGCCAGTACTTCACTGCATATAACATACATGGGTTTCACATCCTTATTTGCATTGGTGCAATTATCAAAATCATACCTCAAGGAATCATATAGGCAATTTTCCAGAGACCCTGGAGCTCTGTACAGAGCTAACACTAGCACTGCTCAGTTCTGTCCTGGATTCTCCTGCGCAGCTCTCTCCAAATTCAGTTGCAAGATATTGCCCAGTAGGTACACTGCCTATTTGTGTCTCTGGCCGTCTTTTTCATGTAACAAAACAATCCATCTTCACAGTCCTCTTGACTTGTTGGCGACACTATACCACAGGGGTTAGCGCTGTTGCTTCACAGCGCCAGGGATTCCAGGTTCTCCCCGTCTCTGCATGGGTTTCCTGCAGGTGCTCCAGTTTCCTCCCACAAGTCCCAAAGATGTGCTTGTTAGGTGAATTGGACATTCTGAATTCTCCGTGTGTACCTGAACAGGCGCCGGATTGTGGCGACTAGGGGATTTTCACAGTAACCTAATTGCGGTGTTAACGTAAGCCTACTTGTGACAATAATAATTATTATTTGTAGTAGTTCTTCATCTCCTAACATAATACAAGAGATGGAAGAATGCAATCTAACACACTCACTTTATGCACAAATTCCTCTTTCTTACATCTATAATTTGTGGCAGCTGCCCCATCCCCCTCCCGCCAATTTTGTTTAAACCCTTCGCAACCACGAGTGCATTAGCTGTGGAGGGGTTGATCCAGTTGAGCTACAATTCACCCCTTTGAATAGATGCCTCTTGCCCCAGAGCGGGACCCAATTTCCAAAGAATCTGAAGCTCTCCCTCCTCTGCATCATGCTTCAAGCCACACATTGATCCTCCCTATCCTATCTCTACACTCTCTGGTGCATTGCACTAGAGTAATCCAGAGATTACTACCCTCGAGGGTACTATTTTTTAACTTCTTCCCTAGTGTGGTATTATAATTATCAGCATTACAAGGGTTAATGTAGCACCATGAATAGTTACTAGAGGGAGCTGCAGATACTACTATATAAAGCAGTGATGCTAGACCTTGGGGGAGGAGTGAGCAGTTAATGTGAGGTTAGATTATAGTTATACCAGTGAGCGTGATTAGCAGTAGAGGAGTGTAGTTAGACGTTATTGATCAATTCTGTATTCTAAAAGGACTAAGTGTCAAAACCCAGTTTAGTAGTGTGAATAAAATTATAGCTTTGTTTGAGTCAAAGCTATACTGTGGTCTATGTGGAACACGATGCATTCCATCCTAAATAAGCAACACAAAGAACACCACATGGTACCAGGAATCTATTCCTTGAAATAAACAGTAATTAGATTAGTGTAGAATAGCATTGGAGATTGAAGAAAGCAATCCAGAAGCTATATCTCGAGAAGTATCTACAGTAAAGACTGATCAGAAGATGGAAGGTCTCAAGAAGCCTGACACTTCAAGACACTCGGTAAACTATGCCAGAACTGGGCTTTCTTTAAGCAACAGTTCGAAGTCTTTATTTCAGCCTCTGTGCTAGAAAATGTATCAGACCAACCAACATAAGATAGCTCTCCTATTAAATTTGGCTGGACTGCAAGCATTGGAGTTCCTCAATTCCTTTGAATTCAGTGCAGTGCAGATGAGGACAAAAATAAATACAGTATGTTGCTCCAAAAGTTTGACACTCATTGTAAGAAACAGATGAATGAGACTTATGAGTGCTACATGTTTCAGAAAAGGCTGCAGCTTAGAGAGTCAGTGGATTCCTTTGTCACAGGTCTTAAGCTCCGAGCGCAGTACTGTAATTTTGCAAGAGCCTCCGAGTCTGCGGCAGGACCAAGTTGTGTTCCGAATTAACGATGAACGGCTGAGCGATAAAACCGGTGTTGTCGATTGAAGATGCTATAACTATGTGCAAGGCCAGCGAGCAGGCATCGAGCGAGTATGCCAAAACCTATAAACGTGGTTGATATTTTTTACAATATATTTATTAAAGTTTTTTACCAACACAATTTTTTCCACTTACAAACAATAACCCCCCCCCCCCCCCCCCCTCAACAAAATAACACAAAATCGCACTGAGCAAAATATATACATGGCAAAATGGTATATTTACATAGCTTTATACACTGGCTCTCTCCCGCACGTGTCAGTTTTCCCCCGTCCTTCATGTTATCTCCTGCTCATCCATCCCCCAAAGCAATCTCTTCCCCCCCCCCCCCCCCCCAGGGTTGCTGCTGACCGACCTTCCTCTAACGCTCCGCGAGATAGTCGAGGAACGGTTGCCACCGCCTGTAGAACCCCTGCGCAGACCCGCTCAAGGCAAACTTAATCCTCTCCAGCTTTATGAACCCAGCCATGTCGTTTATCCAGGCCTCCAGGCTAGGGGGCTTCGCCTCCTTCCACATTAGCAAGATCCTTCGCCGGACTACTCGGGACGCAAAGGCCAGAATGCCGGCTTCTTTCGCCTCCTGCACTCCCGGCTCGTCCACTACTCCAAATATTGCTAGCCCCCAGCTTGGCTTGACCCGGACTTTCACCACCTGAGATATTGCTCCCACCACTCCTCTCCAGAACCCCTCCAGTGCCGGGCATGACCAAAACATATGGACATGGTTCGCCGGACTCCCTGAACACCTTCCACATCTGTCCTCTACCCCAAAGAACCTACTCAACCTCGCCCCCGTCAAGTGCACTCTGTGAACCACCTTAAATTGTATCAGGCTGAGCCTGGCACATGAGGAGGCGGAATTAACCCTACCCAGGGCATCAGCCCACAAACCTTCCTCGATCTCCCCCAGCTCCTCCTCCCATTTACCCTTCAACTCTTCTGCTAGCGCTTCCCCCTCTTCTTTCATCTCTTGGTGTATTGCCGAAATCCCCGACCCATACACCCGAGATCACCCAGTCTTGAATTTCTTGTGCCGAGAGCAACGGGAATTCCCTGACCTGTCGCCTCACAAAAGCCCTCACCTGCATATATTTAAATGCATTTCCCGGGGGTAACTCAAACTTCTCCTCCAGTGCCCCTAGGCTCGCAAATGTCCCGTCAATGAACAGGTCCCCCATTCTTCTAATCCCCGCCCGATGCCAGCCCTGGAACCCCCCGTCCATCTTCCCCGGGACAAACCGGTGGTTACCCCTGATCGGGGACCACACCGAGGCTCCCACTGCACCCCTGTGCTGTCTCCACTGGCCCCAGATCCTTAACGTTGCCGCCACCACCGGACTCGTGGTATACTTTGATGGCGAGAACGGCAGCGGTGCCGTCACCAACGCCCCCAAGCTCGTTCCTTTACAGGACGCCATCTCCACCCTCTTCCATGCCGCCCCCTCTCCCTCCATATCCCACTTGCGGATCATCGCCACATTTGCTGCCCAGTAGTAGCTCCCTAGGTTTGACGGCACCAATCCTCCTCGGTCCCTACTGCATTCCAGTAACCCCCTCCTTACCCTCGGGGTCTTATTCGCCCACACAAACCCCATAATACTCCTACCTACTCTCTTGAAAAAGCCCTTGGTGATCACGATGGGAAGGCACTGAAACACAAACAAAAACCTCGGAAGGACCACCATTTTGACCGACTGCACTCTACCCGCCAGCGAGAGCGGTAACATGTCCCATCTTTTGAAGTCCTCCTCTATTTGGTCCACCAACCTCGTCAGATTCAGTTTATGTAGGGCCCCCCAACTCCTGGCTATCTGGATCCCCAGATTCCGAAAACTCCCCACCGCCCTCCTCAGCGGTAGGTCCCCTATCCCTCTTTCTTGGTCCCCTGCCTGTAATACAAAAAGCTCACTCTTCCCTACATTGAGCTTATAGCCCGAGAACTCCCCAAACTCCCTCAGAGACTGCATGACCTCCACCATCCCCTCCATTGGGTCCGCCACGTACAGCAACAGGTCATCCGCGTATAGCGACACCCGATGCTCTTCTCCCCCTCGGACCACCCCCCTCCATTTATTAGACTCCCTCAATGACATGGCCAATGGTTCGATCGCCAATGCGAACAACAGGGGGGACAGGGGGCACCCCTGCCTCGTTCCTCGGTACAGTCGAAAGTACTCCGACCTCCGCCGGTTCGTCACTACACTCGCCACCGGGGCTCTGTAAAGGAGCTTGACCCAGCTGATAAACCCTCCCCCGAACCCAAACCTACGCAGCACCTCCCAGAGGTACTCTCACTCTACTTGGTCAAAGGCCTTTTCCGCGTCCATAATTGCCACTATCTCCGCCTCTCCCTCCTCCGATGGCATCATTATCACGTTTAAGAGCCGCCGCACATTGGTGTTTAGTTGCCTGCCCTTTACAAATCCCGTCTGGTCCTCATGAATCACCCCCGGGACACAGTCCTCAATCCTTTTGCACTTTTGCCAATAACTTAGCGTCCACATTGAGGAGCGAAATCGGCCTGTACGATCCACATGGGTCCTTGTCTCGCTTTAGAATCAAGGAAATTGTCGCCTCCGACATTGTCAGGGGCAGGGTCCCCTCCTCTCTTGCCTCGTTAAAGGTCCTCACTAGTAGCGGGGCCAACAGGTCTACGTACTTTCTGTAGAACTCCACCGGGAACCCGTCCGGCTCCGGGGCCTTCCCCGCCTGCATACTCCCCAAACCCTTGCTTAGCTCCTCCAACCCGATTGGTGCCCCCAAACCAGCCACCTCTTGCTCCTCCACCCTCGGGAACCTCAGTTGGTCTAGGAATCGTCTCATCCCCTCTTCCCTTCCCCCCCCCCCCCCCCCCCCCCCTGGGGGCTGGGATCCGTACAGCTCTTCATAGAAGAGCCTTGAATACCTTGTTTATTTTCGTTACACTCCGAACCGTGGCTCCCCTTCCATCTTTGATTCCCCCTATTTCCCTCACTGCCGTCCTCTTACGGAGCTGGTGTGCCAGCATCCGACTAACCTTTTCCCCGTACTCGTAGGTCGCCTCCTTTGCCTTCCTCCACTGTGCCTCCGCCTTCCCCGTGGTCAACAGGTCAAACTCCGTCTGGAGCCGTCGTCTTTTCCCCAGTAATCTTTCCTCCGGGGCCTTTGCGTATCTCCTGTCCACTCAAAATCTCCCCCACTAACCTCTCCCTTTCCAGGCCCTCTGTCTTCTCCCCATGAGCCCTGATGGAGATCAGCTCTCCCCTGATCACCGCCTTCAACGCCTCCCATACCACCCCCACTCGCACCTCCCCGTTGTCGTTGGCCTCCAAGTACCTTTCAATACACCCCCTCACCTTCCCACACACCACCTCATCTGCCAGCAGTCCCACATCCAGCCGCCACAGCGGGCGTTTGTCCCTCTCCTCTCCCAGCCCCATTTCCACGTAGTGTGGGGCGTGGTCCGAAACGGCTATGGCCGAATACTCCGTCCCCTCCACCCTCGGGATGAGCGCCCTGCCCAGAACAAAGAAATCTATCCGGGAGTAGGCTTTGTGCACGTGGGAGAAGAAAGAAAATTCCCTGGCCAGTGGTCTTGCAAACCTCCATGGGTCCACTCCCCCCATCTGATCCATAAACCCCCTGAGCACCTTGATCTGGAGCGGTCCAGTGCTGGGTCAACCTGCACAGAGCAACGAAAACCATGCAACAGATGGAAATTGTGACTCGTCCATGAAACAAGGTGGGCATGGATCTATTTCATTTTAATAGTCATGATATACTTTTTAAAAAATATATATTTTATTCAAAATTTTTGGCCAACCATAACAGTACATTGTGTATCTTTTACACAGTAATATAACAATATAAATAACAATGGCCAGTTTTTTAAACAAGAAATAAATAATATATAAACATCAAAATTAAAAAACAAAACTAAATGGCAACTGCCTTGTCCCAAATAAATACCCTCCAAAAATACAATTCAGCAGTCCAGTATACAATTACCTATAATAACAACCTATACATATTATACTTATACCCTAACATCCCTGAGAGTCCTTCTGGTTCCTCCCCCCCCCCCCCCCCCCCCGGTTGCTGCTGCTGTCTTCTTCTTTTCCATTCCCTCTATCTTTCTGTGAGGTATTCGACGAACGGTTGCCACCGCCTGGTGAACCCTTGAGCCGATCCCCTGAGGACGAACTTAATCCGTTCCAGCTTTATAAACCCTGCCATGTCATTTATCCAGGTCTCCACACCCGGGGGCTTGGCTTCCTTCCACATCAACAGTATCCTGCGCCAGGCTACTAGGGACGCAAAGGCCAAAACATCAGCCTCTTTCGCCTCCTGCACTCCCGGCTCTTCTGCAACCCCGAATATAGCCAACCCCCAGCTTGGTTCGACCTGGACCCCCACCACCTTCGAAAGCACCTTTGTCACCCCCACCCAAAACCCCTGTAGTGCCGGACATGACCAGAACATGTGGGTGTGATTCGCTGGGCTTCTCGAGCACCTCGCACACCTATTCTCTACTCCAAAAAATTGACTGAGCCGTGCTCCAGTCATATGCGCCATGTGTAACACCTTAAATTGTATCAGGCTTAGCCTGGCACACGAGGACGTTGAGTTTACCCCACTTAGGGCATCAGCCCACAACCCCTCCTCAATCTCCTCCCCCAGCTCTTCTTCCCATTTTCCTTTCAGCTCATCTACCATAATCTCCCCCTCGTCCCTCATTTACCTGTATATGTCTGAAACCTTACCATCCCCCACCCATGTCTTTGAGATCACTCTGTCCTGCACCTCCTGCGGCGGGAATTCCCTCACCTGTTGCCTCGCAAAAGCCCTCAGTTGCATATACCGGAATGCATTCCCTTGGGGCAACCCATATTTTTCGGTCAGCGCTCCCAGACTTGCAAACGTCCCATCTACAAACAGATCTCTCAATTGTGTTACTCCTGCTCTTTGCCATGTTCCAAATCCCCCATCCATTCTCCCCGGAGCAAACCTATGGTTATTTCTTATCGGGGACCACACCGAGGCTCCCGTCTTTCCCCTATGCCGTCTCCACTGCCCCCAAATTTTCAGAGTAGCCACCACCACCGGGCTTGTGGTGTGTTTCTTCGGTGAGAACGGCAATGGCGCCGTCACCATAGCTTGTAGGCTAGTCCCCATGCAGGACACCCTCTCCAATCTCTTCCACGCCGCTCCCTCCTCTTCTCCCATCCACTTACATACCATTGAGATATTGGCGGCCCAGTAGTACTCACTTAGGCTCGGTAGTGCCAGCCCCCCCCCCTATCCCTACTACGCTGCAAAAATCCCTTCCTCACTGTCGGGGTCTTCCCGGCCCACACAAAACTCATGATACTCTTCTCAATCCTTTTGAAAAAAGCCTTCGTGATCACCACCGGGAGGCACTGAAACACAAAGAGGAATCTCGGTAGGACCACCATTTTAACCGCCTGCACCCTCCCTGCCAGTGACAGGGATACCATGTCCCATCTCTTGAAGTTCTCCATCTGTTCCACCAACCGCGTTAAATTTAACCTATGCAATGTACCCCAATTCTTGGCTATCTGGATCCCCAAGTAGCGAAAGTCCCTTGTTACCTTCCTCAGCAGTAAGTCCTCGATTTCTCTGCTCTGCTCCCCTGGATGCACCACAAACAACTCACTTTTTCCCCATGTTCAGTTTATATCCTGAAAATTCTCCAAACTCCCCAAGTATCCGCATTATCTCTGGCATCCCCTCCGCCGGGTCCGCCACATACAACAACAAATCATCTGCATACAGAGATACCCGGTGTCCTTCTCCTCCCCTGAGTACTCCCCTCCACTTCCTGGAACCCCTCAATGCTATTGCCAGGGGCTCAATCGCCAGTGCAAACAATAATGGGGACAGAGGACATCCCTGCCTCGTCCCTCTATGGAGCCGAAAATACGCACACCCCCGTCCATTCGTGACCACGCTCGCCATCGGGGCCCTATACAGCAGCTGTACCCATCTCCAAAGCCACATCTCCTCAACACCTCCCACAAATAATCCCACTCCACTCTATCAAATGCTTTCTCGGCATCCATCGCCACCACTATCTCCGCTTCCCCCTCTGGTGGGGGCATCATCATTACCCCTAGCAGCCTCCGTATATTCGTATTCAGCTGTCTCCCCTTCACAAACCCAGTTTGGTCCTCATGGACCACCCCCGGGACACAATCCTCTATCCTCATTGCCATTACCGTGGCCAGAATCTTAGCGTCTACGTTCAGGAGGGAAATAGGCCTATAGGACCCGCATTGCAGCGGGTCTTTTTCCTTCTTTAGGAGAAGCGATATCATTGCCTCTGACAAAGTCGGGGGCAGCTGTCCCCTTTCCCTCGCCTCATTAAAGGTTCTCATCAGTAGCGGGGCCAGCAAGTCCACATATTTCCTGTAAAATTCAACTGGGAATCCATCCGGTCCCGGGGCCTTCCCCGCCTGCATGCTCCTAATTCCTTTCACTACTTCCTCCATTTCGATCTGTGCTCCCAGTCCCACCCTCTCCTGCTCCTCCACCTTAGGAAATTCCAGCTGGTCCAGAAAACACATCATTCTCTCCTTCCCATCCGGGGGCTGAGCTTCATATAATCTTTCGTAAAATGCCTTTAACACTCCATTCACTCTCTCCGCTCCCCGCTCCATCTCTCCCTCCTCATCCCTCACTCCCCCTATTTCCCTCGCTGCTCCCCTTTTCCTCAATTGGTGGGCCAGCAACCTGCTCGCCTTCTCCCCATATTCGTACTGTACACCGTGCCTTCCTCCACTGTGCCTCTGCAGTACCCGTTGTCAGCAAATCAAATTCTATGTGTAGCCTTTGCCTTTCCCTGTACAGTCCCTCCTCCGGTGCCTCCGCATATTGCCTGTCCACCCTCAGAAGTTCTTGCAGCAACCGCTCCCGTTCCCTACTCTCCTGCTTTCCTTTATGTGCCCTGATTGATATCAGCTCCCCTCTAACCACTGCCTTCAGCGCCTCCCAGACCACTCCCACCTGGACCTCCCCATTATCATTGAGTTCCAAGTACTTTTCAATACACCCCCTCACCCTTAGACACACCCCCTCATCCGCCATTAGTCCCATGTCCATTCTCCAGGGTGGACGCCGTTCTTTTTCCTCCCCTATCTCCAAGTCCACCCAGTGTGGAGCGTGATCCGAAATAGCTATAGCCGTATACTCCGCCCCCCTCACCTTCGGGATCAACGCCCTTCCCAAAACAAAAAAGTCTATTCGCGAATAAACTTTGTGGACATAGGAGAAAAACGAAAACTCCTTACTCCTAGGTCTGCTAAATCTCCATGGGTCTACTCCTCCCATCTGCTCCATAAAGTCTTTAAGCACCTTGGCTGCTGCCGGCCTCCTTCCAGTCCTGGACCTCGATCTGTCCAGCCCTGGTTCCAGCACCGTGTTAAAATCTCCACCCATTACCAACTTCCCCACCTCGAGGTCCGGGATACGTCCTAACATGCGCCTCATAAAGTTGGCATCATCCCAGTTTGGGGCATATACGTTCACTGAGACCACTGCCTCCCCCTGTAATTTGCCACTCACCATCACTTATCTGCCCCCACTATCCGCCACTATGGTCTTTGCCTCAAACATTACCCTCTTCCCCACTAGTATAGCCGCCACCCCCCCTGTTTTTCGCATCTTGCCCAGAATGAAACACCTGCCCCACCCATCCTTTGCGTAGTCTAACCTGGTCTATCAGTTTCAAATGCGTCTCCTGTAACATAACCACATCTGCCTTAAGTTTCTTTAGGTGTGCGAGTACCCGTGCCCTCTTTATCGGCCCGTTCAGCCCTCTCACATTCCACATGATCAGCCGGGTTGGGGGGCTCTTTTACCCCCCCCCCCCCCTTTGTCGATTAGCCATCCCCTTTTATCCAGCTCCTCACCCGGTTCCCACGCAGCTGTGTCCCACCCCATACCAGCTCCCCCTTCGCCCCAGCAGCAGCAACCCAGTAAATCCCCCCTCCCACCCCCCCCCAGCTAGATCCCCCACTAGCGTAGTTACACCCCCCATGTTGCTCCCAGAAGTCAGCGACCTCGGCTCGCACCGTGCGACGCCCCCTCCTTCCTGCTTCCCTATTCCCGCCATAATTATCATGGCGCGGGAACAAAGCCCGCGCTTCCCTTTTGGCCCCGCCCCCAATGGCCAACGCCCCCAGCTCCCTTCCTCCCTCCCCCACAACCTGTGGAAGAGAGAAAAGTTACCGGGTCGCAGGATTAACAACATAAAAATCATCTCTCCCCACTTTTTCGCCCCACCACTTTGTCTCAAACGTTCTTTTTTAATAACCCGCTTATTCCAATTTCTCTTCAACAATAAATGTCCACGCCTCATCCGCCGTTTCAAAGTAGTGGTGCTTCCCTTGATATGTGACCCACAGTCTTGCCGGCTGCAGCATTCCAAATTTAATCTTCTTTTTATGAAGCACCGCCTTGGCCCGATTAAAGCTCGCCTTCCTTCACGCCACCTCCGCACTCCAGTCTTGATATACGCGGATCACCGCGTTCTCCCACCTACTGCTCAGAGTTTTCTTTGCCCATCTGAGGACCATCTCTCTATCCTTAAAATGGAGGAATCTCACCACTATGGCTCTGGGAATTTCTCCTGCTCTCGGTCCTCGCGCCATCACTCGGTATGCTCCCTCCACCTCCAACGGACCCGTCGGGGCCTCCGCTCCCATTAACGAGTGCAGCATCATGCTCACATATGCCCCGACGTCCGCCCCTTCAGGAAGACCAAGAATCCTTAAATTCTTCCTCCTTGCATTATTCTCCAGCACCTCCAGCCTTTCCACACATCGTTTATGGTGTGCCTCGTGCATCTCCGTCTTCACCACCAGGCCCTGTATATCGTCCTCGTTCTCGGCAGCCTTTGCCTTCACGACCCGAAGCTCCCGCTCCTGGGTCTTTTGCTCATCTTTTAGCCCTTCAATCGCCTGTAATATCGGGGCCAACAGCTCCTTCTTCATCTCCTTTTTAAGCTCTTCCACGCAGCGTTTCAAAAACTCGTGTTGTTCAGGGCCCCATATTAAACTGCCACCTTCCGACGCCATCTTGGTTTTTGCTTGCCTTCCTTGCCGCTGCTCTAAAGGATCCACCGCAATCCGGCCACTTTCCTCTCCTTTTTCCATCCGTATCCAGGGGGGATTCCCTTCTGGTTTACCGCACAGTGCTTTTAGCCGTTAAAATTGCCGTTGCGGCTCTTATTAAGAGCCCAAAGGTCCGTTCCACCGGGAGCTGCCGAAACGTGCGACTTAGCTGGTCATCGCCGCACCCGGAACTAGTCATGATATACTTGATAGTCATAGACTATTACTCCAACTTTCCAGAGGTGATGATGCTGAACGATTTGACTGCCAAAGACAACAAAATCGTTTTGCACTCCCATGGTATTTCCGCTTAACCTAGTCTCTAAAAATGGTCAATGTTTCTCGAGTTGGGAGTGGACAGTTTGTAGAGTAATATAATTTTAACCATGTGACATCTAGCCCACATTATCAAAAGTCTAATAGGAAAGCAGAGCGAGGAATCGGCATAATTAAGAGATTGTTCCAAAAGGCAAGTGAAGATGGTCAAGACCTGTCATTAGCACTGTTAGCTTACCGAGCAACACCGTTATCAACGGGTCTCTCACCTGCACAAATGTTGATGGGGAGAAGACTATGAACCACTTTAAACATATCATCAGTCCAGAAACTGATAACAAGATAAATGAAAGAATCACTAAGACAAAGAAGAAGCAACAAGAGGTCTACAACAGACATACCAAGCCTTTAGCTGAGCTTCACGAAGGGGACTTTGTGAGGATTCAAGATCCAGAAGCAGGTTGGTCAAATCTTGCCAAAGTTCTAAAACAGGTAGCACCCAGATCCTACCTAGTACAAACAGAACGAGGATCGTTGTTCAGGGGAAACAGATGAGCATTACTATGTGTCAAGCACAAGGTTCACACTCAACGTGAAAAAGTTGTTCCATGAGACAACATGTTCAAGGACATTGCCTTACCAGATTCATGTTTAGCAATAACACAGCTAGAAGATGGACTAGAGCAATCTAACGCCTTGAATATTCCACTGAGACGTTCTACCAGAAGACGAACTCCAGAGAGACTCAACTTGTGATTGTAATTTAACGTATTCTCATCTAAGTGATGTAACTGTCATAACGAAAAGCAATACTGTATTGTATAAGATAGTGATAGTTACTAGTTAGCAATACTACTAGGTCAGAGTTAAAAGAAAATATAACAGCCAATGTAATAATACTTTCACAAAGGAAGGGGGGATGTGGTATTATCATAACTATCAGCATTACCATGAATAGCCACTAGAGGGAGCTGCAAATACTGCTTATAAAGCAGTGATGTTAGACCTTAGGGGAGGAGTAAACAGGAGACAGCTAGAGAAGGTCATCAGAGCAGTTAGTGTGAGAAGGTTAGATTATAGTTATACCAGTGAGTGGGATTAACAGTAGGTGAGTGTAGTTAGATGTTATTGATCGATTCTGTATTCTAAAAGGACTAAATGTCGAAACTCAGTTTAGTAGTGTGAATAAAATTATAGCTTTGTTTAAGTAAAAGCTATACTGTGGTCTTTGTGAACATTACGCAATCTATCCTAAATAAGCAACACAAAGAACACCACACCTAGGTCCTGAAAGTCTGACTGTTGGACCTCAATTTCTGCTCTCCTTACCATTGGTATCAACATGGACTACACTTTTGACTCACTCCCTTCCCAATATTTTGCACTCAGTGATGTCCTTTACCCTTGAAGCAAAGCGCCATGTGGGGCTGGCAATGACCGTTCCCAAACTGCCTTTTTGTTCCCCGCCCATTGATCCCAACATCTAGACTGCACTCCTTCAAGGCGTCATCACGACCAGCAATCACCAACATGGAGTACCAGCTTGAGAGTGGCACACATCCTGAAGACCTCCTGCCTCCTCTTAATCTACTATCCTGAACTCTCCTTGCCTATGCTGGTGGCTACCTGGAATGTATCAGAAAACTTTCATCCTCCCTGAAGCTCTGCAATAACTCCAGCTGCTTCGAAACAAGAGCTCATGCTGAAGCAGCTGGAGACTCTTCCTACACACATGGTGCACGAACAAGTCTCAACTACCTAGCCATAATCTTTTTTTAAAAACTCAATTTTCTCTTTTAGAATCTTGTTAGAACCTTTTTTGTACAGTTATTTTTAATTTATGCCTCTAATTGCTGCCTCTCAGATGTCATTGTCTCTTGCTCCCTCTCATGGATCATTGTTTTAAAAAACATAACAGCACATCTTCCCTCATTCACCAATTTCCCTGAGTTTAGTGCTCCAGAAGCAGTATCCTGTAAAGTATTCTGTAGAATCGGAATATGTATATCAGCAAACATTCCAGAGATCTGATTCAGCAGTTCTAGCTAACCAGCTAATTAAGTAACTGTTCAACTGCCATGAGCAGGCAACTTGTTTACAATTAACTAACAAAGTTAAATTTAAGTTCAATGCTGATTGCCAAACTGAAGGTTTGGCAATCAATCAGCCCTTAAAACCCTGAATGTATGGCCATAGAACCGCTGGCAATTGCTCTGAAAGCGGCAAGGGGAGGGAAGGGAATGGTATTGGGGGGGGGGGGGGGGGGGGGAGGAGGAGTAGAACACAAGGTCTCGCTCTACGCAGATGACCTGCTTTTGTACATGTCGGATCCAGTGGCAGGGATGGACGGGATTATGGAACTCCTAGGGGAATTTGGCCGGTTTTTGGGGTACAAGTTGAACATGGCAAAGAGCGAGATGTTTGTGGTGCACGCGAGGGGTCAGGAGAATAGGCTGAGGGAGCTACCATTTAGGCTGGTTGGGGAAAGTTTTGGGTATTTAGGGGTACAAGTGGCGTGGGACTGGGGCAGGATGCACAAGTTGAACTTGTCTAGGCTGGTGGAGCGAGTTTCGGAGATGGGATGCGCTCCGGCTGTCATTAGCTGGGAGAGTACAGACAGTGAAGATGACGATCCTCCAGAGTTTCCTGGTTTTTTTTTCAGTGTCTCCCTATTTTCATTCCGCGGTCCTTCTTTAAAAGGATCAATAAAATCATCCTGGGATTTGTTTGGGCGGGGAAGTCCCAGTGGGTAAAGAGGGGGATGCTGGAGCGGAACCGTAGCGAGGGGGGACTGGCGTTGCCGAACCTCAGCAACTACTACTGGGCGGCTAACATAGCCATGATAAGGAAATGGATGGTGGGTACGGGGTCGGTTTGGGAGCGGGTGGAGGCTGCTTCGTGCAGGGGCACCAGCTTGGCAGCCCTGGTCACGGCTCCTCTGCTGCTCCCGCCGGCCAGGTACTCCATCAGCCCTATAGTGGTGGCGGCTCTGCGGATTTAGGGCCAATGGAGGAAGCAAGCGGGGGAAGTGGGACCGTCGGTCTGGTCCCCAATATGCGACAACCGATTTGTCCCGGGGAAGATGGATGGTGGGTTTTGAGCGTGGCGGAGGTGGGAAGGATGGGCGACTTGTTCCTGGAAGGGAGCTTCGCGAGCATGAAGGCGCTGGAGAAGTAGTTCGGGCTAGCAAGGGGAAATGACTTTCGGTACTTGCAGATGCGGGATTTCGTACGTAGACAGGTCCCGTCCTTTCCACGCCTTCCACCAAGGGGGATCCAGGACAGGGTAGTTTCCAGGGGAGAGGGGAGAGTCTCGGATATTTATAAGAAGCTTATGGGAGCGGAGGACACGGACCGAGGAACTGAAGCTCAAGTGGGAGGAGCTTGCCAACCGCCACTCCAGCAAAATTTGCCACTCTGCAATCAGAGAGCGAAGTCCACGACATCGGCCTTCCTCCTCTCCATGAAACCCCAAATATCGCCACCAAAGGGTCCGGGTCCACCTCCTCCTCCACTATCTTGGCTAAGTCCATGAACACTCCCGCCCAGAATTGTCACAATTTTTCGCAACCCCAAACGTGTGTGATTCGCTGGCCCCCACCCACACCTCTCTCACACATCTGCTACCCCCTGAAAGAACTCACTCATTCTCTACCCGAGTCATATGCACCGTGCAGCTGTTAAACTGTATCAGGTTCATCCTTGCACAAGGGGAGGTCCCGTTTACCCTATGCAGTGCTGCACTCCATACTCTCCAATTGATCTCCCCTCCCAACTCCACTTCCCATTTCTCCTTGATCTTCACCACCCACTCTCCTAGCCCTTGAAATAAAATGGAAAATGAAAATCGCTTGTCACAAGTAGGCTTCAAATGAAGTTACTGTGAAAAGCCCCTAGTCTCCACATTCCGGCGCCTGTCCGGGGAGCTGGGACGGGAATTGAACCGCGCTGCTGGCCTGCCTGGGTCTGCTTTAAAAGCCAGCTATTTAGCCCTGTGCTAAACCAGCCCTTGTATATATCCCCAATTCTTCCCTCCCCTTCCACATCCGGATGCAGCAGTTGCTGCAGCAAGGTGTATCCCAGCAACCTAGGGAACTCCCTCCAGAACGTTCACGCAAAGTCCCTAGCCTGCAGATACCTGAACTTGCTCCCCCTCGGCAGCTCTACCCTCTCCCTTAGCTCCTCCAGATTGGTGAACCCTTCCTCCATATAAAAATCCCTCACCTTGACCAGCCCCACTTCCCTCCACATCCTGTATACACTATCCATCCTCCCTGGCTCAAACCCATGATTCTCGCACAGCAGCGTTAGCACCGACATCCCTTCCACCCTAAAATGCCTCCTCAACTGATTCCATATCTTCACCGTGGACTGCACCTCCGGGCTCCCTGAATGCCTACTCTGCCATTGGCAACCCTGCCGTCACCGTAGCCCTCAAACTAGACCCCTTGCAAGATTGCTCCTCCATCCCAACCCACTCTACGCCTTCTCCTTCCCACCACCGTCGCACCTTGTCCACATTCGCCACCCAATAATAATCAAGCAAGTCTGGCAATGCCCTGCTGCCTCTGTAGCAAGGTCCTCCCCACCCTCGGCACCTTCCCCGCCCATACAAAGTCTGAAATGATTGTGTCTACTTTCTGAAAAAAGGCAAATGGCATAAAGATCAGGAGAGCCTGAAAGATAAACAAGAACCTCAGCAGAATATTCATTTTCCCCACTTGGACCCTCCCCCCAACGTTAAGTGCAATGTAACCCACCTCTTAAGATCTCCCCTAGCCTCCTCCACCAACTTCGTTAAGTTCCACTTATGGAGCCCCGTCCATTCCCTAATCTCAGCAGGTCTGACAGCATCTGTGGCGCCAGAAGGGGGGGCAACATTTGAAAGTCATCTAGACTCAAAATGTTAGCTCTGTTCTCTCTCCACAAATGCTGTCAGACCGGTGATTGTCCAGCATTTTGTTTGTGTTGCAAAACCTACAATCAATCTTCCTAATTGCATTTTTGTGTATCTGTGTGAATAAAGGATTCTTTCTTCATCTCTATTTAGTCCTGGCTACTTATGCGGTTAAAACGACCATTCGGAATCTCATACTCAACAAACACAAGAAACAGTAATTGCACAACCATGCCAAAAGCAGAAAATTAAAATAAGTTTAATTAATGGCAAAACACAAGGTGAGGCCTGATCCAACCATGGGGCTGGACTGGGAACCAATTTATGAGCAAGCCAGTCAGATATCAGTCGGAGGGGTATTCGCTTATAAAATTTGAAATTGTTGACATTGAGCAGTGCCACTATTTATATATTGCTACGGTGAGGGTATCGCCAAGCTGTTTTTGGAGCTTCCTGGTGATGCCTGCTTCAAGCTGTGCTGATGAATGTTTGGTATTTTGAGAGTATCAGGCTTCACATTTTTGAAAATACTTTGGTTGTTGCTTCCTTGGCAGCTAGGTTCCTGGACTTGAAACAGAATATTTCTCTTTATTCCAACAAGCAGCTCTCTCCAACTGACCCATGAAGGAGATTATGGGCAGGTTCTTTGACTTTGGGAGGCATCACAACCCAGCTTGATCCTGTCTTTGTGAACTTAGTAAACTTGTTGATTCTCCCTTCCACCTTGTTAGAACAGTCTTAATCCTTTCACTTCAATCCAGACTAAGATAGTCTAATCCAGTTGTATTTGTGATATTGGCATTTTTTTATACTCACAAAGGATTTATAAACTAAGCCTTCTGACCCCTTGCTGTCATCTCACGACTGTTTCTATAGTTAGTAAGGTTACTGTGAGGTTAGTATGTAAGCACGCTAATAATACAAAATAGTATGAGAGTCCGGCAGCAGTCACATGGACACCTCCCCTCCTACATTAGGGATCATTCTATTTACTGTTCTCCAGGCACTTGCATGCTCGAGTGGTCACGCTGTGCTTATGGATGTTCTAATCTAGAAAGCCAATTGGTGAAGAATAATACTGGAGCCAATCTTTACTCAGTCTTGCATTTATTTAGAGTGAAACATTGCAAGCATATACCTCCCCAATCTCATATTTAAGTGTCTTTATGTTCAAGTGAAACCTCAATTACCATTCTCCACCTGCGTACCATTAAATGCAAATGATGTACTATTAACATTGGGCAGCACTTATCTCTTCGATGTTTCCTGCAATTCAACACCTGTTTGTCTTGGTATGATCGCCGTTACAGACATATTGTCCCCTCTCACTCTCAACAGTATAAAGAATAACAAAGAACAGTACAGGAACAGGCCATTCGGCCCTCCAAGCTTTTTTGGGTCATGAAACCACCCTTGGCCAAAACCCTCAGCACTTCCTAGTGCCAGATCCCCTTCTACCTATCCTATCCATGTATTTGTGGAGATGCCTTTTGAACGCCGTGAATGTATCTGCTTCCACAACCTCCCCTGGCAGTTTTTAAGTGGTACTACCACTCTATCTTGCTATTTTTACATCCTCATCCGCCCATAGCTCAAGTGGTGATGATATCTGATTCCACCATCCTTTCAGGTTCTGTGATCCAGGTCATAACAACCTTTTATGTAAAATGTTTTCTCAATTCCCCCCTGGTTCTTTTATCAATTATTTTATGTTTATGAGCACTGCTATTGACCCTAGTTTTAATTCCCATCTTTTAAATAAAAATGATTATTTATAGTACATTTACTGCATGGTTTGCACTCTTACAGTTTTTGTTTCATGATTCTCACCCAGGTTTGTGTGAGTAAAGA
This sequence comes from Scyliorhinus torazame, assembly GCF_047496885.1. Lineage (NCBI taxonomy): Eukaryota > Metazoa > Chordata > Chondrichthyes > Carcharhiniformes > Scyliorhinidae > Scyliorhinus > Scyliorhinus torazame. The sequence goes on from NC_092716.1 coordinate 112,698,656, forward strand.
AGGCACAGTGGCAGATTATGGCCTGGTGGCGAAAAATGAGATTGAAGAGGGAGAGATGCTGTTCTCCGTTCCGAGGTCAGCAGTGCTCAGCCAGTACACAACACCAATCTGCGACCTCCTGAAGAAAGGTAAGCTGTCCAGAAACCGTGCTGGTGGCCTGGCAAGGAGCAGGGTATATATACTGCCTGGTGTGATCCTAGGAACCTATAGGGGCTGTTGAGAGGACCTAGATTTGATCATTGGTACCAGTGCCTGGGGAAAGTCAGCTGCAGTCCCTGCCCTTTGATCTCTTGATACCTCTGCTTAGGTTGAGATGTGGCTGTTTCGGAGATGGTTCTGGGACCTGGTTGACAACTGCAGGTGAGATAGGGAGAAAAATATCTAAATTTTACCTATTAATGAAGCTCAGGCAGAAGCCCGTGCCAGCAGTTTAAAGAGAACTATCCACTTAGTTCTACTGTCCTGCTCTTTTCGTATATCCTCCATTTCCAGTATTTATCCAATTCTCTTTTGAAGGTTATTACTGAATCAGTTTCCACTGACCTTAAGGAAGCAGTAGCATCAGAGTTATGTTGAGTCATGGTATGAGGAATTTAAATTCAATTAAATAAATTTGTAATTAAAAAGTTAATATCAATAATTGTGATTGAGAATCTATACATTTGCTGTAAATACTGATCTGGTTCACTACTGACCTTTATGGAAGGAAATCTGCTGTTGTTACCCGATCTGTCAGTATTTGGCACTGTGGTTGACTCCTTATTGCTCTCTGAACTGGCTAATCAAGCCTCTTACTCAGTTGTACCAAACCATTACACAAATAGCCTGATGAGACTAAAACCTACAGAATCCTCTTCGACATCAGGTTTACCCGATTGGCCTTCCAAAGTTGGCACTAATATCTGGCATGATTTGTAAAATTGTTCCACTGACTTGGTCAAAACGTCCGGACATAGTCATACTCCCCTTCCTGACACTCCCCAGACCATCACCATGCTGCTGTTCCACTGGCAGAACATACCTACCAGAGATGGCACAGTGGTATGCTGTCTGGAAGGAGGCCATGGGAGTCCTCAACATTGACTCTGGTATCGATGAAGTCGCAGGTCAAACATGGGCAAGAATGCCTCCTGCTTATTACCATCTACCACCCTCGGCTGATTAATCCGTATTTTCCTTGACAAAGCAGAAAATTACCCAGCTATATACTACACACAAAAAGCAGGACAAATCCAATCTGATTAATTACCGCACCATCAGCCTACTCCAAATCATTGGCAAAGTAATGGAAAATGTTGACAATGTCAGGCGGCACTTACTGTCACTCAGTTTGGATTCTACCAGTGCCACTCAGCTACTGACCTCATTACAGCTTTGGTCCAATCTTGGACAAGACTTGCATTTGTGAGGTGAGAATGACTGCCCTTGACATCAAAGAACACCAGAAAAATAGAAGTCAATGGGAATCAGCTGGAAAACTCCCCACTGGTTGGAGTCATACCAAGCAAAAAGGAAAATAGTGTAGCTGTTAGAGGTTGATCACCTCAGTCCCAGGACATTGCTGCAGGAATTCATCAGGGTAGTGCCCTAGACCCAACCATCTTCAGCTGCTTCATCAATGACCATCCCTCAATCAGAAGGTCAGTAGTGGGATGTTTGCTGATGATTGCACAATGTTCAGCACCATTCACAAATCATAAGATGCTGAACCAGTTAGTGTTTATTTGCAAGATCTGGACAATATTCAGGCTTAGGCTGATAAATGGAAATAACAAACATTCGTGCCACACAAGTGCCAGACAATGACCATCTGCAATGAAGGAATCTAACCATCTCCCTGTAGACATCCAATGGCATTACCATCGCTGAATTTCCTACTAACAACATTCTGGGGGGGGGGGTTACCATTGACCAGAAACTGAATTGGACTAGCCACAAAGACTGCCTACAAGAACAAATCAGACTAGATATTTTGCAGAGTAACTTACCTCTTGACTCCCCAAAGACTGTTGATCGACAAGGCACAAGTCAGGAATGTAATGGAATACTCCCCACTTGCCTGGTGAGCGCAGTTCCAACAACACTCAAGAAGCTCGACACCATTCAGGACAAAGGCCACTTGATTGGCACCCCATCCACTCCCTCCACCATGGATACATAGTAGCAACAGTGTGTACTACGTATAAGATGCACTGCAGGAACTCACCAAGGATCTGACAGCATCTTCCAAACCCACGACCACTACAGTCTAGGACAAGGGCAATGGACACATGAACACCACCACCTGGACGTTCACCTCCAAGTCACTCACCATCCTGACTTGAAAATACATTGTGTTTTGTCGATGGGTCTAAATCTTGGAACTCCCTCCCCTAACAGCACTGTTGGTGTACTTACACCACATGAACTGCAGGGGTTCAAGAAGGCAGTTCACCACCACCTTCAAGGGCAATTAGGGATGAACAAATGCTGGCCTAACCAGAGATGTCCACGTCCAATGAAAGAATAAAAAATGATGTGGAACAATTGTTGAAAGCTGACTTTGGGAAAGGAATTAAACGTGGGAACAAAAAGCAAACCGCAATGAAGACATTTGTTTTACTCATGTTGGTGGAGAATTCCTCTGCTTTTCTGCAAAATAAAGACATGGAATCTTTTACATCCTCCTGCGAGGACAGTTTTGGCATCTTACTCAGAAGATGGATCATTTATAACACAACACATAGTCCCGTCACCGTCAACTGAGATTGTGTCTTTGGAGTGTTACTTCAATTCACAAACATCTAGAGCAGAGAGAGCAGTCACAGCTGGGGTGGTGTGCCTAAAAACCTAGAGAATGAGACCAGGCATGTTGTATATGTGAAGGTGTATCTCTGGCTTGTTGTGAATGGTTTATTTTCTGTTGGGTGTCTTGTTTTCAGAAGAGGCAGCGTTGGAGAGCCCATCAGGGTGGGTACCACTGTTGCTTTCCATGATGTTTGAGATCACGAGCAGCGAGTCCCGTTGGAAATCCTACTTCTCACTCTGGCCGGACTTCAGCAGCCTGCACCATCCAATGTTTTGGTAAGGGGCTTCTGTTAACAATGGATGGAATGGCAATACAGAGTCAATGAGGGGCTTAAATCAGTCATATTTCTTTCTCTCAGGCTCAGATACTGTACTCGGCCCTTTAGCTAACTGAACTGAGCCAACAGATGCAAAGTATTAAGGTCGTAAATAGATTCTCATCAGCAAAAGAATCAGGACTCAACCTCAGACCCTACCCCTCTATCTCCCATTGACCATCTGCCTATCCCTCATTCTGTCGTCCCGGCTCAAGCTAGCCCTCTGCTGCCCATTGCATGGAACAGCAGCCACCTCCTGGTCCTGGTGATGTACTGGATACCTATAGAACAGTAACCTCTGATTCACAGCAAGACCATTCATCCCTGACAAGTAAACGTACATTTGAGAGTGGTGGGGTATGGCATCAGACTTTAGGAGTTGGAGATTTTAACCAAAGTTTAGGAAGGCTGTAACAGGAATTATTTACCAGGTATTAGGAAGAGAGCCTGGTAAGGCTAGGATTGCTCTCCTTAGAGCAGAGAAGGCTAAGGGGGTCCTGATTGAGGTGTACAAAACTGAGGGACATAAACAGAGTAAATGGGAAGAAACATTTCCCCTTAGTAGAGGTGTCAATAACCAGGGGCATAGATTTAAGGTGAAGAGCAGGAGTTAAAGAGGGGATCTGAGGATGGTGGGAATCTGGAATTCACTGCCTGAAAGACTGGTAGAGGCAGGAACCCTCAACATTTAAGAAGCATTTCAATGAGCATTTGAAATGCCAGAGCAGACAATGCCATCAAGTGCTGGAAGATGGGATAGGTGTTTGTTGGCTAGTGCAGATATGATGGGTCGAAGAGCCTCTTTCTGTGCTGTAAAACTGTTATGACTCTATTCCAACGTCAATACTTGGCACCTTAAAGGGGATGGAATGGGAAGGGGAGATGGTTCAGGATGAGTGGAACTCTGGTTTTTTAAATTTATTTTTACACAGGTCTGAGGAGGAGAGGAACCGCCTGTTACTGGGCACAGGAGTAGCACTGGCAGTTGAGAAAGATTTGCTTAACATCGAAGAGGAATACAACAGCATAGTGCTACCCTTCATGAAGTCTCACCCCAACACCTTCGACCCGCAAAAACACACACTGGACCTTTACAAGAAGCTGGTGGCATTTATTATGGCTTACAGGTGAAAATGTGACCCCATTATACAGCCATACTTCAGAGATGAAAACCAGCCAGGCCTTCTGCTGGGAAGGAAGTCCTTCTTGGACTGGTTTGTGATGCCCTCTTGTTGAATAGCCTTCCACCACTTACTGTGTGATTTTGGAGCTAGTCGTCACTGGGGTGAGATTGTGTGGAGCGAGGGCTGACTGTGAACTGTTCCGCCTTCCTGCCCCTATCACATGGCGGGATAGACAGCAAATTCTCACGTTCAGAAAATGAGTAAAACAAGCTACTTGTGTATAAAAGAGATTGGGCGTATTCAGTGTAGAATTGAATGGGAATTGGCCACTTGGTCCTAGTTGAGTGAGGGTTTGTACAAACACTGATTCAAGAAAATGCATTGTATTTCTCTGGAGGAATGCCTCCTTCAGCAGCAGCACCCCCCCCCCCCCCCCCCAAAAGGTGCTTCCAGGTTAGGTATCATTTGGTGCTGAAGTTCCCACACATTGGTGTGCCACAAAATAAGATAAATGATGAAACAACTAAACCTTCATGTAAATAAACTAAATGTAATCTTCGTCGACTGTGGTCGGCATCTCTTCAAGTTCCTGATGAACCTCGGGCCTCCAAAGAACGCATCGGTTGGGAATAGACCAATGTAAAAAATCAGAACTGCTCATGAATGGCCTTTTCTCGGCCGACGCATGCACGGTTCAGAATACCAATATAAAACATTCCGAATTGTGCATGTGCAGCCCTTTCCTGACTGACGCATGCAGTGGAGATCCCAGATTCTTCAGGAACTGGAGATATTGACCAGGCACAAAAAGCCTGGGAGAAGTGAGGGAGATTGAAAAAAGATAACAGGGAGAAGTAAAAAAAAAAAAAAGTTCCCAGTAATGGAAGGAAGACGGGTAAGAAATAAGAACCAATAAAGGTATGAAAAGGAGAAACGGGCTCCAATGTTGTATGACATGCAAATGGAAAGGCTTTCATTGAAACTTAATAAAAACTGTATTAATAGTAGCTTAGATAAAAGACTTGCTAGAGAAAATAGTAAGATGTCTTGCAACACCAGGTTAAAGTCCAACAGGTTTGTTTCAAATCACTAGCTTTCGGAGCACAGCTCCTTCATCAGGTGAAGGAGCGTCATCACCTGATGGAGCTATGCTCCGAAAGCTAGTGATTCGAAACAAACCTGTTGGACTTTAACCTGATGTTGTAAGACTTCTTACTGTGCTCACCCCAGTCCAACGCCGGCATCTCCACATCTTGGAGAAAATAGATATGCAATGATGTAAAACTGTTAGGAACAACTGGTCTAGTGCTGCACTGGGAAACCTTTGCGTATTGCTATCTCTCACCCTATGGTATTGTTGATCAAGTGTGAGGAATATGCAGCCTGAGGTTGGGTTTTATTCATGCAGTTTCCAGGAACCCCATGAGGATGATGACGACGACGACGATGATGATGAGAAGGCCCCAAAGCCTCCCATGATGGTGCCAATGGCAGATATCTTGAATCATGTGGCCAATCACAATGCACGCCTGGAATTTACACCAGTGAGTATTGGCGGGGGCAGGACAGTTGACTATGGGTGTTGATACATTTGTAATGGTAGCAAGCTATATTTTTCCTGTGTAATTTCTACTCTTGCATTTACAGGAATGTTTGAAAATGCTGTCCATCAGAAAGATCAGTAAAGGTGAAGAGATATTTAATACATATGGTCAGCTCGCTAACTGGCAACTCTTGCACATGTATGGTTTCACTGAACCATATCCTAGCAACACACACGAGGCCATGGATATCCGAATGCAGATGATGTATGATGCTGCCCTGCAAGGTTGGTCTTGGAGCTATGTTACCAGCCTGAGTGGAAGTCTGCAGCTTGGAGAGGCAATCTGACCAGAATGTTCTTTGTGTTTTAAGCTGTGCGGACAGACGAGGAGAGGAAGCTACTGATGGAAAAATGGGAATTCCTGACTGAGTTGGAGATAGTTGGAGAAGAGGGGGATTTTGTGATTGGTCAGGCAGGAGTCCTGACAGAGGAGGAACTGTACAGTACACTGAAGGTGGGGTTCAGCATTTTGTTGGTATTGGGTGGGTGATATTTCATAATTTGAATACATATTAAGAGCTTTGATAACTTATTTTTCATGTCATTAACCACTGAGGCCACACGTGCTCCGTAAAAAGCAGAGATGAAATTTTACTGAGCAAGTTATCTGGAATGCACTGCCTGAAAGGGTGGTACAAGCAGAAGAAATATCTTTCAAAAGGGGATAAACTTGAGGAAACAAGTGGGACTAAACATGAGCTCTTTCAAGGAGCGTTAGATCCATAGGCCAAATTGTGCCTCCTACACTAGATCGTCACCCAAGGCCCATTTTAACTGGGAACATGATCACTTTTTGTGAATTTAGGTGATTTTGCAGCTTTTAGGCACTTTGCTTTCAGTGTGAAGTGACATTGGGTTAATGCAGCTGTAAGACTTATTGGAGTTATCCTCTCTCATGAACAGGTCCTCAGCATGTCACTGATGGAATTTGAAGAATACAAAGCCAATGATGGGTGGGATGAGGATGAGGAAGATGATCTTTCTAGTCTCGACAATGCCGTAATACCCAAACTGAAGCCTGCTTGGAAGCAACTTCTACGCAACACTGTTACAATGAGACTAAAATCCTACAGCTCAGGACTAAAAGAGGAGGAAGCCACCTTGGCGAATGAGGAGACCTACCGCCAGCTCAGTAAACGAGAACGTGACTCCCTGCAGGTCCGATATGCGCAGAAAATGATTTTACATCGACTCCTGCAGCTCACTGAGTAACATCACCAGCACCTATGGAATAAAATCCTGTGTTTATATTTGTGAAATTGTTATTTGACTTTACACCCGTTATACCAGGCCACAGGGTTAAAGGTCCTGCAATGGTTTTCAACCAGATCAGATTCTCCAGGTGAAGGATTCAATTACATGCTTCCCTTCTCCATTGGAAATTTTCTCTATGCTGCACCTTCACCCATCCAATGGCAGTGCTTAGTTCCAGGAGAAAATAATCACAATGTTTAATCACCAAGGGTTTTTGGACCATTCCCATTCCTCAGTCTCCCACATGGGTGGAAGATTGTGTCAGTTAATGTCACTGAGAACAAGCATTATACTTCTTTGAATCCGGCATCATGCAAGTGTCTGAAAAAGTTGACAATTTTGCAACCTGGATCTCGCACGTTTAATCATCATTTGACACTAAGTAATTGTCTTAAATGCAGTTTTGAGCCGCTTTACAAATCTTCCAACTGGTCATAAAACTGATCTCAAGAGTGCTTCACCATTCAATTAGATCATAGCTGATTTGCAAATTAACTCCCATTTTAGAAACATAGCACACCCTTTGCGTCTGCTCCATCATTCATTAGGATCATGGCTGATCATCCAATTCAATAGCCTAATTCTGCTTTCCCCCCCATATCCTTAGAGTGCTATATCGCAATGTTTTGGCCTCAACCACTTCCTGTGGTGAAAAATTCCACAGGCTGACCACTGAGTGAAGAAATTCCTCCTCTCTGTCCGAAATGGGTTACCCCGTATCCACAGACTGTGATCCCTAGTTCTGGACGCACCCACTATCAGGAATATCCTTCCTGCATCCACCCTGTCTAGTCATGTTAGAATTTTATAGGTTCTTGAGATCCACCCTCATTCTTCTCCAGTGAATACAATCCTAACCGATTTCTCCTCATTTTCCTACCCGTGCTCATGTTCTATTACTCTCAGCCTTTTGGGAGTTTTACATTTCAATCAGCCTTTGTTGGAAAACATATTTGGTTATTATGCACCCTATTTCTTAGTTAACCTATTTGCTCTGCAAAGGGAATCATCAGTTTTAAAAAACCTTGATTATATCACTGATGCTGACATCTAGTCAATGACCATAAGCTTTTTCACTAGATTTCTTAATGTTTCAATTGCAATGAATTAACTTGGAAAAACACATTTCAACCTCTGACTTAACTCAAAATTGCACAGCAATTTGAAGCGTTCAGCTGATAAAAGCATTGAAATAGCGGAGATGTAGAGACCAGATCATATACTTGATTTGAAATCGCCCCTGCTCGTAGTATCAGAATGGTGCTATATATAATTAGCCTCCTGATTAAGATAAACAAAATTATTGCCATGTTAGCAGGTAAACATAGGGGAGAAGAAACCAGCATGTCCACTCTGCACTTACACCCAAACTCCACAATGCTGGGACATGGGGAGAAAATACTTTCCTGACGAATGCAATAAAACTCTAACTCCAAGGCAATCAAACAAAACTCCAAGAAACCACAGCATCAAAATACAGACTTATCTCCAAATCATTTACAAGGACTGCAGCAACAAAGACTCCAGTGTCACCACTGCTGCAAGTGCAAACCTTCAATGAAGGGAAAGATGCACTAAAAAACACCTGAACTGTACAATCTCAGAAACAAGGGTATGTTCACTACCTGCATCAGAAGCTGCTCATGAGTTTTCTGCTCTGCTAAGCTCTTAGAATCTTGCATTTGAGGAAAAGCTACTTAAAGCCTCTTAATACAATATCCAAATGGAGCTGGTTCATTCATATTCTGCCCTTTTCTGCATATTGCAGTATGCTCGTCAACCCTTGTTCAAATTGGAAATTAATTCAAAGCAATGTCCACCATGGAGGGGTGTTTCTGCGCTAGTTCATGACATGTTACCTTTGCTCATGTGTTTTCCTTTGTTGGGAAGGGCCAGGTTTGTACTGTGGAAACCTGTAGCAACATCCAGCTGGCCCTGTTAATGTAGCAACTCTATGCCAGTTACTGATCTCTGCTGAGTTAGCCATTCCTACTGAGCAGTATTCCAGTACCTTGCCTGTGTTGAGGAGGAATCAGCCAGTGTTCATAACCCTGATCATTTCCAGCAACCCGTGCTGTAAAGTGAACCTGTCTGGCCAGGACGCATACAGACTTGAAATATTAACACAAAAAAGTTTCTCCACAGATGCTGCCAGACCAGAGTTTTTCCAACATTTTCTGTTTTTATTTCGGTCAGGACAGGGTTCGGTTCAGCTTTGATGACCTTTACAGGGGTTTGCTGAGTGAACACATGACTATGGTACCAGTCTTGTAAACCCAAAGAAAACTGAGGCACATAAACAAGTTTCAAATCCAGACCTGTTTTGTATTTTTCTAAGACCACAAATCCTATCATCTCATTAGCCCAAGCATCAGGTTATCCTCAATGCACGAGCTGGCTCTCACTGACATACAAGTTAAGTAACATTTCTCCCTTCAATTTGTCCCCCTTCCCCTCTCACAACATTGTAAATGGGAGAACAAGCTTGCAGCTTCACCTACCTCTTCATTGCTGCTTCAGCAACTTTAACATTCGGGTCCCATAGAGCCCACCTTACCCGTGGCAACCCAACACTCCAATCCCTTGCAACCCAGTCCTGTTCGCACTTGTATTTCTTACTTGCCAGTTCAGAGGACTTGGAAATTTAGCGCCACTGCCTCCCTGATGGATAAACCCTAACTTAGGACAGAAAAATTTGTTAGTAGCAGCAACTTTAGCTAAACATGGAATGATTCAAACTTTTGCAAGCCCTGGCTCTAATGCATTTTGTGCCACTGAATACCACAGCAAAGCCCTTGTAGGTACACTGGCCTTTTATCTCTGAGCCAGGGTGAAATCAGCTGAGTTTTTCCTGTCTTTTAGCCAGAAGACTCTTATGCAGCCTCATCAATTCAGCACTAATCGGTGAGGTCACGCAAACAGGCCTATGGTCAGTTGTGCAAGAAATGGGAAAACCGGTCCAAATCGGGGTCTTTTTCTGAAGGCAGGGAGAACTGAGCAAGCTTCACTCACCTGAACTGTTATGAGACATGCAGGTTGCAGACACCGGATGTCTGAAATGGAGAACCGTCCATTCCCAATCACAAACATCCCTCACCCTGATGAGCAGACAAATAAAACTCAAGCAGCAACTGAGCAGGCGGAGTTTGGGGTGGACTGTGAGCGATGTTGCAATATGGAGGCGAATAGTGCTGAACACAACACAGGCTGGTTCCAAGCAAGTCTTCCATAAAATTTGAAATGTGAATTAATCTCCCAATTATACCCTCCACACTTTGTAATTTAAAATAACGCTGAATTATCCACAAAAATGTGAGTTACAGTACAAATTTTAAAAGAGCAAAATAGTGGATTCATGGATTAATGGCAAGATTAAAAAAACTAACATAACAGATGTACAAACAGGTTCAGAACCAGCCTGGGTTATACAATGAACACAATCCTAAACTTTAGTGTCTAGAGGCAATAAACAAAGAGGAGGTTGCTGCATGACATGGGTTTTAATGCATTAACTACAATATGCTTACATACAAGAGTGTTAAGTGGCAGAACTAGAGCCAAGGAAACTACAAAGACTACAAAATACAACACATGGACCAATACATTTACAAAACAACATTCAAAATCCTTACAAAATGGCCTGTATTGGTCCTTGGTTTCTTTTTACAAACTTAATCGACTCCGTGCCGCAAAACTGGCTCTTTTTATCCCACAATTTACAGAATTCAGGGAGAACCTTTTGTTTTCCTTCGCATTAACATGGTGTATGCTGCACTCAGCCTGGGACACCACTTTTGGTTTATGGATAGAAGGAGCTGCTCATCTTCAAGACAAAAACTTTAAAAATAAAAAAACTTTTTGCAAACCATAGTGGAATCCCCATACCACTCTGCTGGAGATTTATTTTCTGTATATATATTAGAAAGAGGACAAATAATAGTTGATATTGCTCTCCCCCCCCCCCCCCCCCCCCCCAAATCACCCCCCGCACAAAGGGGGGAAAACGCATCAAAACGAAGAGCAGCTCCTGGAACATCTCTTGAGGATCTGGGCCTTGGCTGGAGTTTGGGACAGTGGAGGAGTGGGCAGGGGAAAAGAAATCTGTCCCAGACATGCTTCAATTATCAGCTGCCAACAGTAATAACTGGGTAAAAGTCGGTTTAATACAATTTGCACAGATGGAGATAGTCCAGTTTAAGGTTGCACTCCCTTTTATTTACATTGTTTTTTTATATATCATTTCAAATGATATTCACAGCATTTGTTTTTTTTTGGCCAAGTGACAAATGAAAAATAAAACATGTCCAACATGAAGTCAGTGCTTCACCGACCACTGTTCCTATGTCTGACTCATGCAGCTCACTGCATCGGATTGGAAGAACCAACAAGTTACACAACCAACGTCAGTTTCAAGAAAAACACAGGCTGCCCATCACTCTTTCCATGTTGCATGTCCAAGGTGGTATTTCTTCATCGTTTTAACTGGCGCCAGTGCCTTCCATTACTTGTTGTGCCTGCTTCTGTCCCATACAACACTGAGCTACAGACTGGAACAACCTGCAAAACACCCATCAGCCACACATTAATTAGTTAAGAGGTTATAGACCAATCAAAAAAAGAAAATGCTTTACAGCCAATTAAGTAATTTTGAAGTATAGTCATCGTTGTAATGTAGGAAACATTTTAATGCACAGGACGATCCCACAAAGAGCAATGAAATAAATGATCTGTTTAGTGACATTAGTTTGAGGGATCAAGATTGGCCAAGAACCAGGAGAACTCGTCTGCATTTCTTCAAATTGTGCCATTGGAGATTATGTACTCAAATCTGTGCAGTGAGACTTGAATCCACAACCTGAGACTCTGTGCTGTCCATTGAGCCATGGTGTCAAACACCACAGGGACATTTTCCGTGTATTAAGCAGCTAACCATCAATATACATCTTAGATAAGGTTACAATCTTTAGAAGGTCATAAGGTGGGATGTCCTCTCAAACCACACCAATGGCTTAATAGCTCATGATTTTGTGATAAGGTAACAGATGCAATGTTTGGCTTGGGAGTGCAGCAGCAAACTTCCCATACAATTGGCTCTGTATCAGTGGGCTTGGAAGGGATGAAAAAAATTAGCCAGAGCTCTTGCTCTTAATCATTAATTTAAAGGACGTTGCGTATGTGCAAACACCGAGACCATGCCCTCCAATTGATGGTGCCCACGATGAGTCACATGAAGAGCTGCCACTTGTACAGTGCACTTCCCACTCATTCTTAATAGGGTACATTCAAGCAACAATTTCAGGAAAAATTGGAAAGAAAAATATTCTCAATATGATTACTAATTCACAGCATCGACTTGCAAACATTTAAATCTGCCATCTTTTCAAAGATGCAGTGTATGGTATTTCAACAATTGAGAAAAGTGAACTTACAGAAAGGTCAGAAGTAAAACTGGAAAGGAAACAGAACTGGATAAACTGGGAAGTAAACACGTGGAACACTCTAAACTGCTCCGATCGTACAGCACTCCCCAGCACTGCACTGAGACATTGACATTTCTGAAGGCAATGGCCTGATGCTTGAAACACAAATTCTCAACTAAGTACTAGTTTGGTGCAAGAGCATACCTGGGGCTCGGGTCAGATATTTGGAGAGAGGTATAAGCTGCAACCTACAGAAGCAAAAGACAAACTCTCTCAATAACGAAAGATCCGATATCTGAGGAGGATTCAAGGGAAAAAAAGGATGAAGCCAAAACAACTTACTTTTCAATCTCAGGTGCACAGTGGACAAACTCGTGGTTCCAGAATTTGAAGGCTGGGTTTTTAATCAGCTCAATAAAGGTGATGAGGAGCCCCCACGGATGAGGCCTGTTTACAATTAGCCTCTCCAAAAGCACCCTGACGTAAATCAAAAAGCAGCAGTCACAATTCAGCCTCATGATGTTAAATATTTGTTCACTGAATCAGGGCAAGGATTGCAACGATAACAAAACCTTACTTGTTAACTTGGTGAAATTTTGCACATTGAACTCAAAACATACTTTAAATACATAATGTGAAGGTTGTACCGGTTTTCATAAAACGACTATATTTCGTGTTACTCCCCATTCTACTTAAATTCAACCTCTCTCTAGTTTTTGCTACTCCTCTATAAGTAGCACAGACAGCCCAAACTCAGGACAAAGATTTGTAGCATACTCACAACAGGTTTACAATGCATATCCCCCAAAACAAAATCAAACATTATCCTAATTTGCAGTATTGGGAAGTATCAGCCCAAGATACAGGGAAGTGAGAGACTTCTTCAGTTCCTCACCTGGTGATCTGCTCCTGTATAGCTTCTGTGTTGGCTTCAGCAAACAGATACAGCATAGTACAGCTGAAATAGTGGGTGTGGCTGTTTGGGTAACGCAGCTGATTGGCAATGGCATTCAGGAACAAATACCGACCTGAAATATGAAAGAGTGATTATCCTGGATGGTCAGAGATGGAAGATTAAAAGCCCATCCTCAACATTTTTCGGAATACAAAAGAAACATCAAGATTACTCTGCTTGGGTATCACAGTGCCATTTAATCTCAGATTGAGGTAAACGCAAGAAGTAGATATTTGCGTAATCATCCACAGTTAGCTTTTTAAAACTTCAAACAAGAAATTAGCCTGGGTTATTTTACCCAGTTACCATCATACCAATTAGCTGAGTCAAGGTGTTACTAACTAACTTTAAATGAGCTGCCACCATTGACAAACATTATAACACAAGATGCAGCTCTCTGGGGAGGACAACGAGGAAAAACACCAGTTTACATTTTCTGAGATTCAGGTCGTGGCTGGGAGAAGGACAAGAAGATAGCAAGCACTTCTCCCCTTAAATCTTCTCCCCTAAAGGTGGAGTCCAGCTGGGTTTTGTGAGGTGGAAAGTTGTCACTTTTCACTTCAGTCGAGTAGCAATCAGCAGCCTGTCTGACCAAAGCACACTCTGCAGACTTTCCAGATGGAGTCCGCGGTTATCAAAATGATTGGGATTTCAGGAAATGGTAAAGGGGAAACTAGTACCATTACGGCAGCAGAAGAAGATTAAGAGAAAGTTACATATATCCTTAAAACATAAAAACCTCCACCAGTAACTGATGGAAATAGAATCAAAAAGGAAGTGGATAAACATTGAAAAATACACATTCTGAAGGTTATGGAATAGGAAAGGAGAATGAGACTGGATTGAGAGCTTTTTCCAGAGAGTCAGCACAGGCACAATATTTCAAAACCAGAAATTCGGACTGATTTTTCTACTCCCTAGCCGAGCGTTGCTGAGGCTAATGACAGCAATTCCACTGCTGTCTGTGACAGATCAGTTAACATAGTGCATCTCAAAATCCCAGATGAACACAGTTTAACAAACATGCCAGTGGGTTTTTTACTGAAAACATTTGTCTGTCTCTCTAGCCTTTGACAATTGACAGAATAGAGATACTACATCGTGAAAGCTGACCAGTGCCTCACCTTCTGTGTCAAGGTCCACAGCCAGGTTCTGGAAGATGTCCATGTGGGCAGAATGTGTGATGGTGCTCATGGATGGCGTGCTGCCCTTGTTATGAATGTGAGCAATCGCCTGCGTTCCCACATACAGCACCAGGGCATTTATTAGTTGGATGTTGTACCGATTACCAGGTTCATTTGATACCTGAAATACAAAGAAAGGAATAACTATGCTCTCTGCACAAACTTATTACTATTAGAGAGCACAATATGTCATTTCATGGTGATGGGACAGTGATTAGAAGCAGGAGGATTAGCTTTCCATCTCCCCGGTCAAGAGATGCCACGATTAGCTGTTGTAACCCCTCCTGCTGTCTCATCAAGATCAGCAACTCAACACTGACCAGTGATAAAACCTAGGACATGCCAGCCTGCCTGTTGGGCAACCGATGGTGAGGCTATCAAGAGAATTTACTCTCTCGTCTTCTCATCAAGGATTACTTGATTAAATATTTTCCAATCGGTTAACACCATTGCAAACAACTTAACACCACTGACTGCAAACAATCCACATCATTGTAGCAAACAACAATTATTCATGATGTTTGGTTAAAACTTGGCATGGCTATAGAAAATGTGCAGTTTTTCTTTAGCGCCCAGTGTTCCCTGAGCAATCTGCTCTGGCCAAGAAACTCTCAACATCAACCTCATTCTGGTCACCAAAATCAGCGAACTGGAGCAGCAGGATGCAGCACCCAACCACTTAAAACACTTCAATCCCTCATTAGGGCATGAGATTCAGGCTACTAGGATTACAGAGCATGTGTTACTTTTTGTAATCTCTCATTTCTCCTGAGTTTTTCTGTTACTTTGCTAATACAGTTTTCAAGGTGAGCAAGATCAACTCTTTCCATCTGAAATTCACAAAGCAACCAAGGATGCATGACTGGCAACTTTGAAATTGACAGTAAAGCAAATTATAATTATAATCATCACTTGTTGGTCGATTGAAGCCACTCTTCATTTTAAATGTTTTAAGTGGTGAGGTCTGTACAAAATAGATCCTCAATGAATTGTAACCCATGTAACGCCATTCCTGAAAATTGCATGAAGGACAGTAAAAGGAGAGACTCTTCTCCCACTCTAAGGAAATGGTAAAACTTGCAATAAATGAACTGAACACAAACATCTAGCAGCTGAAACGGTATTTTCAACATTTAGCTAGTTGGGTCTGCATGAGCAGAACACGAGGATGAAAAATATTGCAGTACAACTCCTTCCTGCCATATATGGTTTGAAAACATTGAACTAAACCAGTACTGCTAGCTGCCCCAGCCAAGCAAGTTGAAAGGTCATTATTCACACAAACCCCACAAGGTTACGGAAATGGATGAATAAAGGGCATTAATGAGGTCAGCGGTAATGCTTAGAACTCTCTTGCCCCTTCCACCATAGTTCAATTCGATGCCACCAGTCTATTCCTTATGGGATCATATTTTCATAAGAGATCTCCTCCCATTCAAACCTTATGACAGCGGATTCTCTATGTAGCATATACTCAGGCAAGCTGCTCAGGCCAAACCCACACACAACAAACCTGGGTGCGAGTTTTTAAAGCACGGCAGAACTGAACTCGCTGTGTCTTATGCACAATTAGTTCCCTGTTTCAATTACTTCCCCTGTGTGACAATGCTGGCTCTGGATGCCTGGTTCTTTTAACCTCATGAGTCCAGTAGCTAACATCACACATTCAGACAAGCAATATCAGCCTGGATGAACTCGATGAACACTTTACATGCAAATATACAGCTCTCACTTTCTGAAACTTCAGGTTATATACCTAGTGCACCTCCTATTGCATGTTTGTGTCTATAAACAGTAATTTTAGATCTGTATAATTTCTGAATAATTAATAGCTCATAAAAATGAGATGTAATTACCCTTGTCCTGCTCACCTGCAGGTTACTGCGTAGCTCTGAGAGAAAGGTGACCGGTGAACGGGTCTTCAAATAGGAATCCAAGTCCTTCTTAAACTGAGGTGGCATCACTCCTGTGAAGTTGGTCAATATCCGAGGAGCAATGTTGATTTCACTCAGCATATCCACCTGCCATACAATGTAAAAACATTCCTCATTAGGGGGTCAGGATTATAACAACAAAGTGATTCACAATGGAGCCTAGTTCTAACCACCCTTTAAACAGGTTCATCAATTCTGGACAGATACATCCCTTCCTATTCTCTGCTCAAACCCTTTGTCCTTACAGGAACAATCAGCATGGAGCTCTTCAACTTTCAATTTGCATACATATAAAAACAAGCAGCAAATTTCATTTCAGTGGAGGACTGACTTGCATATTCTTGCTTTCAATTTATGCACTGCAATGTTAAAAAGCAGT